>NC_137812.1:54104320-54256820 GCF_963921795.1 Nannobrachium achirus
TTAATGCAAACCCCATTATACCTGTTGTCATAGGACCCGTTTTGACCATCTGTTTGAAAAAGCGACAGAGATCTCATATATGGGCATAAAATGGACGCAGATAAACAGATATCTCCATATATGGCATATATGGGCATACAATGGACGCAGAATCACAAAGATCTCCATATACGGGCATAAAAGGGACACAGACAGACAGATACAGAGATCTCCATATATGGGCATAAAATGGACGCAGATAGACAGCTATCTCAATATATGGGCATAAAATGGACCCAGACTTATAACTGCAGCGATCTCCATATATGGACATAAAATGGACGCCGACAGACAGACAGATACAGATATACATTGTTCCGAGTTGGCCAGGTCGCCGACTAGACGCTGGGCCGCCCGAAGAGCAGCCCAGCTTCTAGTTAATTAATTAATAATACTTAATACTTATATTTACTTTTGATTTATTAATATTAATTAAGTGATAGTATCAGTACTGCAATGTAGAAACACTTTGTGACAAGTAGCCTAAAAGTCAGAAATTCAAAAGAAAGTACAAATCCTAACAGATAAATATTGGCTACTGCCATCGTTTAATGGCAACTTTAATTGCAGACATTGACCGAAAACGGCAAGGTGAAACATTGGTCCAATATCCCATCTGGTGCTTCACCGAGCTGTACATATGGAATGGGAAATATATAAAATATGTCACTGGGATGACAAATAGTATCTTCAGAAGTTTATGTTGTGCTATTCTGTGTCTGTTTTGCATCATTGATAATTTGGAGCCCAATAGATCCAGAGAGAGAGAGAGAGAGAGAG
Source organism: Nannobrachium achirus (assembly GCF_963921795.1). Classification (NCBI taxonomy): domain Eukaryota; kingdom Metazoa; phylum Chordata; class Actinopteri; order Myctophiformes; family Myctophidae; genus Nannobrachium; species Nannobrachium achirus. The sequence goes on from NC_137812.1 coordinate 54,105,140, forward strand.
AGAGAGAGAGAGAGAGAGAGAGAGAGAGAGAGAGAGAGAGAGAGTGTGTGTGTGTGTGTGTGTGCGTACGTGCGTGTGTGCGTGCGTGCGTGCGTGCGTGGGTGCGTGCATAAAAACTATAGTATAAGATTAAGAGATTTTGAAAGATGGTTTAGGAGACATTTGTGACATTATGTGCATTTAAAAAAAAGTTATACTTGTGTTTAAAATAAGCTGGGCTAATTCCAATGGGGTTATCTGATTCTGCATGTGTATACCTGCAGGACAGGTAAAGATTGGAAACTAATTAAGTTCTCATCATGGAGACAGTCTCAGTTTAAGTTCAATACTGCCACCTGGTGGTGATATAATACACAAAGTGCCCTTGTATCACTGATGCCTTGCATGACTGAGATTTTTGCTTAGAATATGGTGTCAGACAGTACCAATTTGTCAGAAAATGTCTATTTAACAATATTTCCACTCCAGGCATTAAAAGGACATGCTTACCCTAAAGTATCTTAGTGTATGCTGAGTTACTTCAGTGAATCCTAGAAATGGTTCAGTGTCTTGCTCAAGTGCACTACACACAGACAGGACATGTGGTTATGATGTAATACATTGCAAAGGTCAAATCAAATACTAGGCTTTGCTGTCAACCCACAAACCACCAATACAACAGTTTTACTGTGGCTCAGGAATGAGACCGGTTCAATTCCCTATAGCAGGGGTCTTCAACGTTTTCAGGCCAAGGACCCCTTAGCTGAGAGAGAGATCCCCCCCCCCCCCCCCCTACACACACAACCTTTTCATAGATTCATATAGTTCCATATAGTTTTATCGATCATCAGTGTATTTTGGATTCATGTCAAATTGTGTTTTCAGATATTTAACCACTTTAACCGTCAATACTTAATAAACTTGACCTTTCACTCTGTACTTAGTCTGCTCTTTTTCCCCTCTAAGCCAAAAATAGCCGATCTACAAGCTCACAACGCCTCGCAGCGCGAGGGGTTGTGAGCTTGTAGATCGGCTATTTTTGGCTAACGTTCTCAGAATATGGAAATTAGGGTTCAAGTGGTTAATATAAAAAAATAAGAAAAAAATGTTTCTATCACACAAAGATTAGAGGACCCCCTGTAGTACATCTGAGGACCCCCTAGGGGTCCCGGACCCCCTGTTAAAGACCCCTGCCATATAGCATTGTGTTGTTGAAGCGTCTTTGAGCAAGACACTGCAACCTCCAAAAGCTTGGTGCCTCGCATGATTGGCTCAGTAGAAATGCTGACCTTTTGGTATCATACCAACAGTCCCGTGTGACAGAGAAACAGGTAGGTACGTAGGACATGCTCGTGATAAAAGACAATTTAAAATATAATTACTCTCAGCTGTGTTGCTATAAACAAATCAAACTATAAAATGCTGTGTTCTTATCAAGCCTTCCAGCATACCAGGGCCACAATCAGGGTAGTTTGCCACCCATAAAAGATAATAAAGAAACGAAAGTAGCAAATGTGCTTTCTGATTGCTTTGTATCACACTTTTATAATCAATCAGCTGAGATAACTCATGATGGCTCGTCATCATCACCTGCATTCTGTTCTATGTAATGGTCCAGTGTGACCTATGTACAGCTTGATACAAGTTCCTCATCAATGATTTAAAATATATATTAATTGCTGCTGCTACAACATTTCAATTTAACCCACTAAGACCCGAGTGTTCAGGAAAAAAACGTATATTGCTATTAGTGCTTCTCAAACTTTGTATGTCAAGCAGGTCTAGAATTTTGTCTTTTTAGGGGCAAGGCCACTTGGCCTTTGGTGTTGTAGATTTTTTGAGGGCACAAAGGCCAAATGCTAGGGCAGGAAGGCCATCAAATAAAACAAAGTTTAGTCCATTGAAATAATGAATTTAATTGAATTTAAGGGTTACACTTACTGCATTGGTTTAAACATGAGGTCTTAAAAAATGTATATATCAGTTTAGTTTAGTTCAATATCACTAAACCTTTCTTTCCTTTTTTTACTATTTTGAAAAACATTTTTGAATATTTCAAATAGCTGATCTCACAACATGCCGATGTACAGGGGTCATCATCACCATGTCAGCTTGTGATGGAAATTTTGATAAATATTGTATTTTTGTCACAGACATACAAAATAACTGTCCAATAATTTTACAAAAGAACATACAGTATCATATTTGGCAAAATGGTTGAAATTTCAGTTCCTTAGTTTATTTCTTTTTCTCAGTTCTCTGTCTGCTGGAAATGTCTTGTCAAATGATGTGTGGTTCGTCCACAAGTTCACTTTCTTCACCATCTTGCTGATGAGACAAATACTTGACAGAGCTCCATCCAGTTCCAAGTAGGTACACAAATACGTAAGGCTTCACCTCCTTCTGGTAGTCAAATGATTTGTGGTTTGTCAGAAAGAGTCTTTCCAAGTTCCCTTTCTTCACTATCACGGCATAGTTTTTGCAATTCATTGACCTATCAACAAATATAGTTTTATTCTTTTGTCTTTTGCCAAACTCATTCTACTGATCTCTTGTCTCATAAGTTGTGGTTGAAAGATAGTAGTAGCTTAATAAACAGGCAACAGTCCAGTAAAATTGATATGCTGCCAGGGTCAATCCTGTGTTAATTTACACGGTGAACAAGTATTATATGATGATGAGAAAGACAGTGCGTAAGTGGTGTGATGTACAGAAAGGTATACCAGTGGAACAATATAGCAAACATTACTTCTCTCTCCGTCTTGTCTCGTCTTGCATTGCATGCTCACCTGATGCAATCATGTAGCCAACACAACATATTAATCATCCTGACACTTATCATCATCCAAAATAATTAAAACAAATGCTTTATTATTATTATTGAATATTTAGGATAGATTATGTACACATGATAACCAAAATACTAAATGTGCCACGGACATGGACAAGTCTTGCCACAGACACATTTGTCCGTGTGCAGACATGTTGATGACGCCTGCCGATGTAGATTTTAAATGTTTTCCAAAATAATAAAAAAAAGGCAAAGACGTTTATAGGGATATAGGGGTACAGGTAGCTGGAGTAAGGCCACTGTGGCCTCAGGTCATGCCATTGGTTTGAGGGGCACAAGGCCAAACTGAGGGGCAACGACGGCCATGGCCTTCATGGCCTCCCTGAATTCCTGCCCTGATGTCAAGGACCCTCTAAGCCTAGAATGAAATGCATTTGCCCGCTGTTAAAATTATTGTGATGTTATGTTAACTACTTTTTAACTATGACACTGACGCTTTCTCGCTTTTAAATGGGTTGAATAAATCATGTGAATTTAAGCCCTGAAGGAATTTGGGAAAATACAATTAGTGACAAAATTATTGCTGGGAAGAAAGAAAAAAAACACCATGGCTTTCCAACTAAGTATATAAAAACAAATTCTGCAGACATTTCCTAAACATTTAAATTAATTGTTTTTTTTATGATAATTATATAAAGTTATTTTGAAATACAAATGCCTCAGTGCACTGCACACAGTCACACTAGCCTCTGCTTGCTGAATGCGTGTGGCTGATATTAAAAATACAATTAAATGAAAGTGTAAAATACTGACTACAGCCTATTTAACATAAAGCCCCTCATCGATTAACCCTCATCCTCAGCTGCGTCAGAAACCTTCTGATCTGGTGCCTGTAAACACCCCCCCCACCACGCAACAGGATTCTGGACATCTTAACCAAGGGACCTCAGATGGTTTGCATCGGGGGGACATCTCCAGTTCCATCACACCGAGCACCGGTGCCCCCCAGGGCAGTGTGCTCATCCTCCTTCCTGCTTGCTGTTCACCCGCATGACATACGACTGCTCTGCTAGACTGCAGTGCCAGATACGTCTCCGGCTACAGCTACAGGTTTGACAGGCCGCATCACCGGCAATGAGGAGTCAGCATACAGGCTGGAGGATCAGAAAACTGACAACCTGCTTCACAGAGAACAACCTGTTGCTCAATAAAAATAAGACCAAGGAGCTCATCCCTGATAGGAGAACCCACGCTGACCACTTCCCCTGCTCATGTGTTGTTGCCTTAACCAGTGTATAACGGTTGTAAACACTGAACCTGGAGATACATCTTATCATTCATCTGTATTATTTATATGGCTGAATGACAAATTAAACGGCTGGAACTTGAACTCCCCTCAGATCTGATTCGTATTCTTCCGACCGCAGAGTTCCGGCGTTATTTTGCAATGGATTGGCCATGTTGTCAGGATAAGACCGGCTGAGTCACCGTCTCAAGTCCATTAGCCCCCACACACATGCACGCGCACACATTTAACAGGAATACCGTACATAGACAGAAGGCATTGTGTGTGCATACTAGCCTACAGTAGCACACAGTGTGTGAAGCAGGTTTCACTAAGCAGCAGATTAACTTACTCCGCGCCCAAAGTGACACAGGAAACCTCAAAGTTGACTTGGCTCCTGGACCAGACAGAAACCAAACATTGACTGTCTGTTTCAGGTGACTCCCCTGATTAGCAAAGGGCAGTATGCAAACACATTTTACTGTATCTATATTCAAACACTTTTATCCAGATGAATGTATAAAATATTGTTGCTCTTATCTCCATATTTTAACTTTTTTTTTTTTTCACAAATTAATGCCCTACTTGATATGTTGGCTACATACTCATACAAAAAAAGCATCAAACACGGCACAAAGTGACACATTTTGAGCTTGTTGATCTGCTACTTTTGATATTTTTGAATTTGGATCCAAAAAGTAACAGTTTTCTGGGAGTTCTACATTAATACTGACAATTATACTGTATATTCCTGTAATTCAAAGACTTCAAATTTATTTTGAAATGCATAGCTACTACTATGTATTTCAAGCTACTACTAGGATGTTTTGGGTTATTTAAAACTATTCAGAAAAAATAAAAACAATAAAACAAACATGTCCAGCATAATGATTTATGGTACTAAGCTTAGCTGCAAATGAAAGCCATCAATAAAATCGATTCTTTGCCAAACCGGATTTCACATAATTGACTCTTTACATGACCTCATAAACTGTTCTGCCTGAGCATCCTGTGGTTTTATGCTGTCTTTTCAACCATGTTGTTCCTTGGCTGAGGCGGAAGGCATTTTGAACACCCACACAGCTCTGAAAGTAGTCATGACCGGTTTTGGCCAGAAGTCATCAAATGGAACTTCAGCTATCTAATGGAGTGAAACACACAAACCATCAACTCATTATACATGTCATGTGACCGTGCACTTTTCTGTTACATATTTAAAATCGGAATAAATTGATGCTTTTAGACAATCTGACCAACTTGCAATGTTCAGGATGATAATGTTAAGTTCTGTCTCCATTATAATTGTTTGTCTACTTTTTGTTAGGATTCTGTGTATGTACAGCTGGTCTATTCCATCATGCCGCACAGAGGACAATGTTTTACACAGCCTGGCTGTATGGTAAAAAAAAAAAAAAAAAAAAACTTGTGTGACTACATCATTTTCAGGTCTATTATTGTACCTTGGCCATATTTCAAAAGATTATACAAATTCAATGATTATAGCAAATTATTGTCAGTCGAGCAACCATCTGAAAGTGTACAATGGCCGATGACAGGATAAAGGCCCTTTTCCACCGGCAGCGATAACGATGACAATAGCCATAACATATCACAGCGATAATTATGCCTTCACATTGCACACACACACACACACACACTCGTGTTGTTTGTTAGAGTATCTTGTTTGAATTCTATGTTTTAACTTATTCTTTGTTTATTATTATAGGTGAGAACCTTGTATAAGCCCTATATGGGCTTCCTTTCTCGCCTGCACTTATATCTATGCATTTTAATAATGTTAACCTTGTATTGTTTTTTTATTGTGCAAATAAATAAATCAAATCAAAATCATTGATGTCCGATAAAGTTATCGGACATCAATGTGAAGAGGCGCCAATTAACAGCCGCTCGCGCAGAGCGCACCTCGAGCTGTTTGTCAGAGACCCAGTTCCATATCACTGTGATCTTAACCACATCGTTGTTGATCCTAACGATGTAGTTGTCAGCTATCGTTGTCTGTATCGGTGTTGAGTGGATGCTGCCGATCCACTTCAATTGAAAACCCACTTTTTTAAATCGTTATCGTCATTGTTATCGCTGCGAGTGGAAAAGGGCCTTAATCAGGGCTAAAATCTTGCAGTGTGAACACAAAATAAAATACACCATCTAGTTCTCAATGCAACACAAACAGCAGGTGTCTGTTTGCACGTTGAGCCAAACAGCATGCTTATCTTCACCCCATGAGCATAAAGAGGCATAAATACCAGTACTTAGACTACCATACAACTGGAACAAAAAGGCAACAACATTACAATCAAATGTCAAATAAATTACAGACTGACAGGACTGAATAGCTAGACTGGCTACTGTAGCTGAGACCAAATGCATGTGTTGTGGATGACATGTCTCTTATCTGCATTGATTTGGAATGACACAGACGTTTTTATAGTCCAACATTTGCCCTAACGCCATACAGTACATAAAATATGCTTAGCTTAGTGAGGTAATCCTGTCAGGTTTATAACTTGCGGTGAGCCAACTATGTTTTCAGTGCAACGGACCATATCTTAATTTACTGCTGTTATTGTCATCATGAAGAGGGATGATGTCACCTCTATGGCTCAAAGTTAATCATTACTTTGTTTTTCTACCCCTTATCATAGCTCTTGTCCACTATTGCTGGATACTTAACTCTGTATTAGGCTACACGGTCATTCACGATTACTGTTTAGGCCAGTGGTATTGTGCCCCAGGTGCTATATATATATATACATGTATGTACTGTATAACACACTCACTCTCTCTCTCTCGCGCTCTCTCACACACACACACACACACACACACACACACACACACACACACACACACACACACACACACACACACACACACACACACACACACACACACACACACACACACACACACACACACACACACACACACACACACACACACACACACACACACACACACACACACACACACACACACACACACACACACACACACACACACACACACACACACACACACACAGAGAAAGAGAAATATAGAGAAAAACACTGGAAAAACAAACCTAATTTATGTTCTGAAAACGAATTCCACAATGCTATTCAGGGATTTTCATGGTACTGTTAAGTAGTGATTCTTACTCTAGCCAGTTCAATCAGTCATTGTCAACGTACAATGGGGTCCTTGTTGGCAAATGGTGAGTCAACCACTGTAGCTTACAAGTGCAGTACCTACTATGCAACTATTATAGAAATTATACTGAATTTCAACTATCGGTTGATGTCAACCATCGATATTTGGTACAGTACAATAGGAACTTTTGACTTTGTATGTTCTCTTCTGTAGCTTCTCTTGCCCTCCCACTCACTGTTTCCGCCTCTGTGTGGCCTGAGGGCTCCCAGGCAGGAGACGGAGACGGAGATGGAGAGAGAGAGAGAGAGAGAGAGAGAGAGAGAGAGAGAGAGAGAGAGAGTGGCATTGAGAGTATTTCTATTACTTACTATTAGCCGTTTATCCACAAGTTTCCCAGTGAGCTTAGTGGGGAAAAGGGGGTGTGTTAATGTGTGCTCCACAACAAAGCACCAAGTAATCACCATGCAGAGATTCAGGTGTGACAGGCTCACAACAGCAACCAGTCAAAATGAAACTGCTAAGAGGAACAGGAAATGATGCCCACCTTTCACGCAAGGGCTGATGATGGGACACAGGAAACTTGTGGATAGTGTTGATTATTTCGGAATTGGAAGCGTATTCTCCAGTTGCACTCACGGAATTTGCTCTGAATTGAAGAGCGTCAGCTAAATGCCTGAAATGACAACTGTACTGAACACCATGCATGCCAATGGGTCTATGCTCCCTCCTTCATCCCTTCCGCTCTCCGTCTCCACGTCCTGTTCTTCCACGGTGGCCAAGCCCTGAAACATCTGTGCTGCTGCTCTGCCTCGACAAGACTCACAAATAGCCCATTGTGGTCTCGATGATATCATCAGATGACATCAAGGAAGGGTGGCACACGTTTCACTCATTACTACACAGATTGACCCCTGCTCACCAGGCAAAATGGTACTTTTAAATTCTCTGTTTAATTATCACACAATAAAGGTGCCGGAGTTGCATGAATCCATTGCCCGATGTACTTTCATGAAATTGAAAGTAAGAGGTATGCTTGCGGCAACCAGAGCCCTTTGGTTAGAATGAGGAATGATAACAACATATTCTGAAACTCTTGACTAACCTAACAAGATTATTGGAACAATCATTTCAGATTTAAAATGTTAATATTCCTTTTATTAAAGTGTATTAAATGATGTATGAATGAACCTACTGTACTGAAAAAAAAGTATGGAAAAGTGAAACACACGTGAAGGTGCTTGATTGGGATCAGCAAGATTTCTATTTTAATGAAAGAAAAGAAAAAAATACTTAGTACAGATGTTAGTTTACACACTCTCCTGGAATCCTCAAATGATGAGGTCAATGTCTCAGTGATGCTGTTCTAGACCAAATAACCGCGTTGTGCCATAAGTAGAAATACTCGATCATGGTTGTAGTATGTCTCTGCCACCAGTTGTTTACATCAGCATCTGTCATATACTCATAGTATAAGTATATGTAGTTAATTTATGTAGTTAATTAACGTGTTTTGTGAGATAACAATGACCTTTGACCACCTATTTATTTGTTTCTTTCTCCCAATGTAAGGCTATTAATTCCTCCCCCTCACATTTCTGTGTTGCCACTACTGCATGGCTCACCTGGCATTAAGGAGTCCCCACTGTTGTAGCACCTCAAACGTTCCGTCCTACTCCTAACAAAGATCACCCTCCCTCAGGGGCATCACAAGGGGCGGTAAAGTGGGACTTAATTTCAACGTTGGTTGAAATTAAAAGACGGGAGAGCATTATACGTGTGCGAACATGATCCCTTATTCATTTACTGTTTCCTGGATCCAGCACCGTATACACGTTTTGGGGATGTGCATATGCTATTCCTTTCGACTGAGTTACTAGGGCCCAAGGTGGAGGGGTCTTAATTATTTTATAGCTTTAGCTATTGAAAAATGTGTGCAAATCTTTTAATATATGTATGCCAAATAATACATATCACTTGAAAAGGTTTGAGCACCACTGACATAGAAACAATATTCAAAGACTCAAAAATAGCAGATCTACAAGCTTTGTATTGTATATCTGCTATTTTTCAATAGTTGAAGCACAAAATGTGAGTGAATCCTTGTACCCACGGCCCAGAATTTGGTGCGACACCCCTTTTTATAGCACCTCAAACCTCCGTCCTACTACTAACAAAGATCACCCTCCCAGCCCAGCTTCCTTCCCCGAACATGGCCAATTGTGTTGGGAAGCTGGATGCACCACGGCGGATCCAAACCCCTCGGCTCTGCTGTGGTGTGGCAGGCAATTTTCCCCTGCGCCTGGACCACTTACTTTTCTAGTCAAATAGGAGATGACAGATTTATATTGGGCACTTACTGCTATTTCTGCTTTGCCAGGAAGCTGCTTAATGGGGCTTCCTGTTTGTTGTGTCAATAGTTTCAATTTCTTATAAACACAATATTGCTCCCATAAATGTATTTTTAAAAATATATACACCTGTTTCCGCTGGAGTTTACTGGAGATTATTTGGACCTGTTTGGACCACACTTCCGGTTTAACAGCAGACATACAAGCTCACGTCGCGTCGCAGATGCAACTCGTTGTGAGCTTGTAAATCACACTCGTCTGCGGCGCCAGAAGTTCGGTACAGCGTCTGCGCAATGCACTATGGATACTGTCCAATGCCAATGCAATCATTTTCCCTTGCTCACTACTGCCATTGACTTTGTTCTTTTTACAAAATGGCTTTTTTTTAGCACCTTCTGAAATTTTTATGCATTTTTGTGGACTTCCTCTATAGTGTTTCACCTCACATTTGGCAAATAGAAAATTGCTAAATTTATAGAACACATCACCTCAGTGGGGATCGTTATTAACAGCTTTGTCAGCAGAATGAGGAGAATGCTTGGCCAAGACAGTCGTGACTCACAGACTGGATTGTCTGGCAGTTACCCCTCTGTCCATGGAGCCTGTTCTGACATGAGAACTTCAAAGCTATCATAAAAGAAGTCTTTATCATCAGGGACAACATTTAAGCGTCTATTTATTGTCTTGTGTTTGCCCAACCTCAAGCCACCATTTATGTTTGTAGCTTTGATGTCATGTAACATGTGATATAAATAGCAGAGGCGGGTTGTCTGTGAGTCAGGGTCATGCAGTGTGCATGCAATCTGGCTAGCCATCGTCAAGGAAAAGTTTGGTCGCTCTGCGGAAGTCTGTAAACGAGAGACTAGTTTGCATGGAGCTCAATAGGTCTGTCTTCTCAGGACACACAAATCCAACCAACGATCTAGCCTGTAATTACCATACCCGTAGCTGGGGTATAAAAAAAAAGAAGAAAAAAAAAAAAGAACACTGCCTAATATAATCTAGCTGCATCAACAGCAGCAGCCATTCTATCTAACTTCTCTATAGGATTTGGCCAAACGCTTTTGATTTATTTGAATTTGTCTTAACTGATCTTCATTATTCTAAATTGATTGATGGACATTACAGAATACACTCTCATGTTTTTATCTCCACAAATACCAATTCCTTGACCAGCTTTGTTTATGCGATTCTGTACCTCAATTTTGTCTTAGTGGACGTGTTCATGTACATCCTAACAACGCTGGGGTTTGATACATTTATTCTAGCTGTACACCACATTTGTAGGAGATATTAGATCCTTTTGTAAATGTTAATATGTGTATTGCTTTCCATAAACCTACATATTTCATGTCAGAAATGAATAAACGGTTATAATACAAATATTATATACTAAGAACTTTATAACATACATAATACTTAATATGAAATATGAAATAATAACTGTGGCTTGTATCACAAGCCAGGGTGTAAAGTCAGGAAGTCCCATCTCTTACGCATCTGCAATACCATAATTATAAGAGAGTTTCATTCCAAAATTTGTTTTCCACTATCTGAGAAAAGTGACACCACTTACAAAAGCACAACAATAGCACAAGTTTAAAACAAATGATGGTACTTATGTAAGGGACAGTATTCAATTTAAATTCTTAAATAATAACACACACCTCATTTTTAGTTATGTTCATGCACATGTGGACAGCACATAGATGGTGTCTGTAGTGTACCAGCCACTGGAGGGAGGCAGAGCCTACCTTCTCTGATAACCTCACCCAACTCCAACTTGTAATTCAGTTGCTGGAGTGACCAGGAATTTGTCCGCATAATACACACTTTTTCTTGGTTACTGTAGGTAGGCTACATGTCTCTTCAACAGCACTGTTGTAGAGCAGCTGCGGTTTAATATTCAAACTACGACTGTTTGTTAAACACAATGGTCCTCATATAGCCTCCACACTACAACTTTATTGCAGGGCAAGCTGATATGAAACGAGAGGAAACGAAACTATCAACATCGCAATGACCAGAATGACTAGTGAGTGCTGAATACAGCCTTCATACGCTATGTGTTTAATGCATTATACATACCATCCACTTCCATATATTCCAATATACACACACACACGCACACGCACACACACACACACACACACACACACACACACACACACACACACACACACACACACACACACACACACACACACACACACACCACACACACACACACATATATACATATACATATACATATACATATATATAAAATTGTGGACTCCATCTATAGTGTCTGTTATTTCTTTTGCCAAATATTACTAAATTTAAGTATAGGTTTTATCATTGATATATTTTAGAAAATGGACACTCTTAAAGACCACATTTTGCAGCGTCATTGTGTGAACCAAATAAGTCAAGTGTAGTGTATCTTTGTGCTACTGTTCAAAGCATTTATAGGCGTTATTATTTTATACGGTTTTACAACTTCAATGTACTGAATTGATACAGTCCAGTTCCATTATAAATTCCAATCTGTTGTTGTCCATAATGAGTTTCAAAATGAAGGATAAAGCAAGTTTGTTTTGATCATGTTACTTATCATAAAATATTTAAAGAGGGGGGGAGGGGGGAGACAATATAAGCGCTTTCTATTGAACTTGCAAAAACGGGGATTTCAGGCAAACCAAATTGAGATGGTGATTTCATTCACCAGGAACGAGACAGTAGGTAATCCCCTGCTTGGCTGTCTATAGCTGTGGTTGCAGTGTGTACTGTAGCTATCTGGTATGGCAAAATGGGCCGCACAGGGAGCTTGTCTCGTGGTAGTTTGAATGAGCAAAGAGAAGAAAAAAAAAAAAGAACACAAATGTGAGTAATTATGAAAGTTCATAATTCATGCAGTTATTCTAACAGCCCAAGCTACATAAAAATGCTAAGCAAGTCATTCAGAAATTACCTGTAGTTCGAAGCAGTTAAGGTGTGTAATTTATTTTAAAGTGTTTGAGACACATGAGAGAATATAATTATAGCTCCTGTATTATTGCCAGCTCATAGGCAACATTCTGTCGCAGACTCTCCTCTCCTGCCCCATTTCTGTGGTTGCTTTCTACATTTATACTGTTAATTTGATGTGCCTTTTATCTTTGGACTTTGTATATTTTATTGTGTCTTCCTGTTATTGACCTGTTCTGTTATGTTCATTTCCTCTCTATTCTCTCTTCCCTATTCTAACTCTTTCTGTAACTGTAATGTTGAGCGCTAGCACAAAATATGTTTTCAAACACTCTTTTACATTTGTAATTGTGTTATGTGACAATAATGTTGATTCTTATGCTTTTTTGTGTTTGTACTGCATTCTATGAAATGCAGAGAACAGGATTTTGATTTCCCTTTGGGACAAATCAAGTCTTCATTTCAAAATGTATCTTCTTTGTGGCCGAAACAAAATCATCAAACTGAGGAGAGCAGCTGATGTACAGAATGCAAAATCAAGGAGGTGTACATGGAGGTCAGCACCACTGACCTCTTCTCTCCAAACTAAACGACTTAATTTAGAATGAAAGAGTTTGTTCTAAGCATTCTTTCAAACCAAAAGAATGTTTCAAGTCCACTGACGTAATGATTTTAAGCCTTACGGGGATAAACCACCAAGACAGAAATGTTTGATGACGGCCCATGGTTATTACAGGCTAGCTTTAATCATATTTACAAAGCATTTTCATCTGTGTGAAAGTGTTTACTCTCTTGTATTTCAAACAGCACATGAAAGATGCAAGCCATAGGACAACACTGTCCTTTTTCTCATACCAATTATGCATGTACACATACTGTATGCTCTCTCTCTCTCTCTCTCGCTCTCTCTCTCTCTCTCTCTCTCTCTCTCTCTCTCTCTCTCTCTCTCTCTCTCTGTCTCGCTGTCTCTCTCTCTCCCTCTACTGAAGCAGGGGACTTCCAAACCAACACACCTCCGCCCACACTAACCTCCATCACAACACGTTGTCTGAGCTTTGTATGTGTACAGAGCTTCACCCAGATACAGTACGATTACCCAGACAAGCGAGAATTGTTGACCGTTTTTAGCACTTACCAAACACTTTTTGGGCAGAAACATGATTATAACCAACTAACCAAACAATTGCTTATTAACTGTGTAGTATTGTATCCCTCTCCTCCTTAACTAAGTACATAAGAGAAAATTACATTTTCATTTCCGTTCCCTTCAAGTACATGAGGTTCTTATCAAACATCCAGAATTAACAGCTGAAAACCCCCCATATTTTTTCATCTTGAACGGTATTTGACCAAAAGATTTACATATTAATGAAAAGATACTTGGAGCCCATTGGGGCTTAGGGTATATGAAATATGAGAATATGTATAATATAAAACAAGCAGCTAGAGTAACAATATTACGGTAGTGAATAATTTAACATGAATTGACCAGTGACAATGATTATATATGAATGTCAGGGGTATGTGGATTTCTGACTCCCATAGTATGCATATTATAATGGTAAATAATAAGGGGACAATCAGTGTAAATTCAAGCGTGACAAAGGAACTGAATGTTGATTCTTAACTATGAATACTAGACCATATCCCTCCGGTGATATGAGCACGTCTTAAAGTATGTGCAGAGTTTGAGCTATGCGCTGTGAACTGGGGGACGGTAACCGTGACAATGGACCCTGTGAGAGTTAGTTAGAGTTATCACAAAAAAAGAAAACGCTAATAAACATGCTTGAATGTGGGAAAGGTGAAAGATGTCGTTGCTCAGTGTCTGCTGCACATGGTAAGCTAATGATCATTGCTCGGGTGCAACTTCAGATGAATTGCTGGACGCAGTGAGGAGAAAAACCCAGTCAGACAGACAGACTGAGTGACAGAGTAAAGGAGAATTCTAGTATGGATTGCTGCTTCTGACCAGGATAGCAAATTTGCCTCTCTATAGAGAGCCTGACTAAATGAATAAATAGACAGAAGATGAATGGCTTAGTCCTAAAAAATCACAAAAGTGTTCATTTAACTCAGAGACTAAGCGTACATTTTTACACTCAGACTAAATTAAGACTGCTGTGCAGGGTGGGGGTTCTCCCTGTTCTGAGCTGGTGACTGGTGACTGATTATTCAGAGTAAAATTTACACTGCTGATTCTGTTGTGCAATACCTTTAAGGCGTACCACATACCGTAGGCTTTGATGCCTGACAAGCGCGTCCCAGGTTCGATTCCGGAGCCGGACGTTTGCTGCATCTCACTCCGCAACTCTCTCTCCCCCGTTTCCTGTCATTCTCCACTGTGGATTAAAGGCAGAAAAGGGCCGCAAAATCTTAGTAACAAATTTAAAAAAATAATAATAGAAAATAGAAAATGTATAAAAAATACAATAACATACACATGAAATGTATCTATGTCAAGGGCTGTAATGACTCCTTGAAGATTATCTACATTTATTTATAACAGTCTGAATACTGATTTCACAGGTGCAAATAGACCATGAAGTGAAGATGAATGCACTTTTACAGCAACATTCCTCTGTACACTCAAAATAGACCCACCACCACAGTGCAATTGGGGAACAAGTAGGTCAATTCAAGGGCACGCTTTCACACATGCACTTAAAAATGTACTCTTTATGGGTACTGAGAGTGGGTACATGTTAACACTGTCACTCTCAGAGTTAAATGAACACTGATTTAACTGGAAATCAAGCAGTTTGTGAGGGAGAGGAGAATTTAATTTATTTCACTTTCCTCAGGCTCGCACCGACTTTCTTAGAGTGTACAGCAGTGCAGTAATCTTGTAGTCACAACCTTGCTTCTCTAACATCCTGGCCAGAGTCTTAAGGGCCATACACACCAAGAAGGATAACTGTAACTTAAAACATGTCATTTTAAAAAGCTCCATTCCCACCGGGCACAATAACTATAAAGATAACAATTGTTTTTATAGTCAGTGTGAACCCTGACATCCCCTTGACTTAAAGGAGCTATAGTCAACTTTTTCTTGAAAAACGGATGCTAAAATAAAAATAATGTTTCGAAAATATTTTATAAAAAAAATAAGCATCATATATGTGTTTCAATTAAAAAATGACCACAAAAAGCGGAAAAATAATGATAAAATAATCATTTTGGCCCTTTGTTTACATTTACGGGCCCTGTACTTTTGACATTAGTTATTCAACCAGTAATCGTTGAGTTTCTATATAAGCCTAGGCTATTTAAACACATCTATCTATTTCTTCCTGTTTTCAGTCAAATTTGCCATGTTTTTCCAGGCATGCTTTGAAATAAGCGGAACTAAATTTCAGTTAAATAGGCTACCTATTGCCACAACATGTCTTGGTTCTTGCCTGGTTGCATATAATTGCTATTATTTACAACCACCTAAAACCACTAAAATAATTATAAAAAGCACAAAACCTTTGTCAGGATATAAAAATAAAACTTCGTCTGGCAAGGCATGTAAAGCTATCTATCTAGATGCTAACTTGTTGATATGTTTACATGCATTCTAAATTCCTCTATTTCTTGACGTTAACCTTTGAGCACAGTCATTCTGTCAGAAAGGCCTACACATTTGTCTTAGCTTGTGGTCTCATTTTGACTTCTCACACATTCTCTGTGTTCATTACATAATATGGAATGAAATGTATCCTTTCATGTATTGATTTCATTTGTATACTCAAGAAGAGTTAGCCTACAGGTCAAATTTTATAGGCTACTTTCAGACTTAGATCTGGATTTCACTGTATAACTACTTATTGATATCCTATAACTGCATCCCAACTTGCATACCAAAGCTAGCTACTATAGAGTATTCTACAACAGATGGATGAATTAATTAATGTTAATTAAAGTTACTGTACTGTAGGCCTACTACTTAGCAAGACAGCTTCATATTTTTTGTATATTTGGATGAGACATTCAGGATTTTACCGTTGTTTCTTCTGAGGCTCTGTCCACATGCAGCCAAAAGCACCCAACTACATCATTCACCACAGTTGTGGTGTGGTGAATGATCACTTGACCATCACTTGAGTTTTTAGAACGATTTTTAAAACAATGCATTTATAGCCTATAGTGTGCTTGTGTCAGTGTGGACAGACGACTGGCTTATACTGGTTACAAAGTAAAAGTCCATGACAACCACCTGCTGGATAGTATTGGTAGCACGGCGCCCAACACAGTAAAGTAGCAACGAACAACGGTTCTGCAACATAATGTAGTTATTAAATAGCCAAACTTCTACTATCCACGATAGGCTACTTTAAACAGTGACGACCGGAGGTGAGGAGGTCTGCTGTCAGTCACGTCATAAGCAGCTGCAGAAGCTTAAGCCCAGCGTTGGCCAGCCGTGTTGAAACTGGAAGCCAGGCACAGGCGACAACAAAACATATTTGTCGCTGCCTGCATATCGCTGCCTGCATATGCAGGCACTCTGAGCAGGGGCGTCACAAGGGGGGGGAAAGTGGGAGTGAGTTACCAGCCAGGGCCCAAGGTGGAGGGGCCTTCATTATTTTATACTTTAGCTATTGAAAAATAGCAGATATATTTTGTATAGTCTATATTTTCTGCTATTTTTGAAAAGTCGTGAAAATGTGTGCAAATCTTTGAATATATATAGAGCTATATTTTTAAGCGAACATTTGTAACTCAAATGTTGCTTCTGGGGGGTCCCTGGAACTAAATATTTTAAGATGGGGGTCCGTGTCCAAATAGACTACATTATCATTTTGGGGCTCCTTCACATGAAAAAGTTTGAGCACCACTTTTTTCCCCCAAAAAAACCTTTGAAATATTTGAAATATTCAAAGACTTGCACACATGTTCACGATTTTAAAAAAAATAGCAAGTTCGCAGCGCGGCATTCGGTGCCGCGCGGTTAGCTTGTAGATCTGCTATGTTCCAATAGTTAAAGCACAAAATAAAGCGTTCCCTTTCCAGGTCCCCTATGAAGAACATTCATGGGGGGCCCGCAGTGAATCCTTGTACCCAGGGCCCAACATTTGGTGCGACACCCCTGTCTCTGAGGCACACAGAGCCTGCATCTCGATACAACGCTGTCATGCTAGTGTGCGCATGCGCATTGCGCATGGTACTGCAGCAACAGCAGCCAGCAACATGCACGACGACGTCACCCCATTCAAAGCAGGCAAGCCCAGACACACTCCAGCACTGTCCGTCCTTCAGCCTGTCAGCCGATTAACTTTATTCTAGCAGAGCAAACGTCCGGGCGTCCGAATAATGCACTGAACGTCAGCCGTTTGAGGCGTCAAGTGGGAAATATCATTGTACGTGCATTGTCGCATGTTGGTATCACATTCTCCCTTTAGATCATCATCTACCTGTCAACAGGACGGCTCGGGTCTCGACTGTCGTTTGTTTTTCCCATGATGAAGATGACACTCCAGGATGATCTGTCAAGCGCTGCTGCCACAGGGAACGTCAAGGCGGTGGAGGATCTCCTTCTGAGCGGCGCGGATGTCAACGGTGTGAACAGCTTTGGCCGAACTGCGCTTCAGGTCAGTACCGTCTCAACATGGAAATAAAACTATGATGCCATGTTTGATACGAAGTATCCTCATCATATAGCTGTCAGTGGTGGAATACTCACATATTCTACTTAATAGCCTACGTAAAACTTTTACGTGCTACTTTTACGGTAAAAGTAGCAATATACTGCAATATAGAAATATTATGTAATGTTACAGTATGGAATTCAAAATGTACTTGAGTAAAAGTATTAAAGTATTAAAGCATCAAATTGTACTTGAAGCACCAAAAGTACAAAATGTCACAACGCATCTCATTGACACGTTGTGAGCTTGTAGATCGGCTATTTTCAAACAGCCTCGGTATAACAATAGAGCTAAAGTGATTTATGTATGTTTTATAAAATTATAATTTATATCTCCAAAGTAGGCTAACTTGTACCAAAAGTGGAGTAAAAGTACAATAGGATCCGAGATGTAGCCTAGTGGATTGGAAGTAAAAGTAGCCTATACTGGAAATTTGAAATACTCAATTGAAGCAAAAAAAGACCTCAAAACGGTATACAGTAGCCTACTTGAGTAAATGTAGTTACTTTACACAACTGGTGTCACTCACAACATGGAAACTATAATGCCATGTTTGATACAAAGTATCTTCACAGTTGTAAACATGTAGACCTATCCATAATCTTCACATCAGCCATCCTCACTGAAACAAACACAAAAATAAACGCTGCCTGTGCGTATAGCCTGCATGTTGTAATCAATAAGATTCCGTTCAGATTATAAGATTAGTGGCTTAAACAAAGTTTTCCACTTGTGGTAAAGAAAGAGCTGACGGGCTATACGGGCAGACAGAGTGCTAAACAATCGGGCCAAAATGATGCTTATAATGTCACGTGCGCCATAGCTCTTAACAGTTTAATACAGTTAATTGCCATTATTGGATAAAAAGAAAACAACAAAAGAAAAACCTTCACACCCTCACGTTACCCTTTTGTGTTAATACAACTAAACTAAGAGCCTAAAACTATAGGCCTATGGGCAATTAGTGGGACATTTGAACTTTAAATGGTGACGCAAGTCACACCCCAAGGCCAAGGTCATTTTTTCGCTTTACTGTAATTAGCCTGTATGTAATATATATTCGATTGTGTTTTCTATTGCTTGTGGTAAGGGTATCGGCTATGTTTAATTAATGTTAAGTGTATAGACCTATGCTCCATGGATTTGTTTTAGCATGCTTATAGCCAGGGTAGCCTACATTCTTATTTTTGTGTTGCCTATATGTTACTCATGTTCATCTATTATATTTTGTCATTCAATGGAAAGCGCATTGAGCTTAAATAATGAAATACTCGAAATAAAATGTAGGCTACATTGCCATCTGGCTCTAATCCAGCATTTTAGCATCACCCGAGTTAGTCAAAATGAACCCATTTCAAGATATTCAACATTCAAGAGGGCTTTATTTCTCTATTTGGATGTATCTGCCGTGTAAAATAAACATAACGTATAGACTATACATCAAACTATTGTCTTCAACTCGAACAACAAGAACACACTGCATAGCCTAGCCTAGTACAGGCATTCTAATCTCGGTCAAATGCAAATTAACTTCATGGATATTTGCATTGCTTCTGTCTGGCACATATATTCACCGAATATGATTATTTTTTTACTACTTGAACCCCAGCATCCATAATATTCTCATTGACCAAAAAACGACCAATCTTTGTGAGCTTGTACAGTATATTGTACAGAAATTAGCCTATAGAGACAATTAAGGTCTGTTTCGCTATTCAGGTTATGGGTTATTTAACGAATTGACAAACATAAACCATACTATCTGCTCCTATAGGCAGTGGTGTATATTAGGCATACTGCATTTGTACTTTACTTGAGTATTTCCAATTAACCAACTTTTACTTATACTTTACTACATCTCAGAGGCAAATAATAAATAGGCTAGCTATACTTTTTACTCCATTGCGCAGACTTTTTAACAACATTGCGCTATTGATACTTTAAAACACTTGAGTATAGCCTACCTTTTCCACCACTGCTCCTACAGGTGATGATGATGGGCAGCACGGCGGTGGCTGAGCTGCTGCTGCAGCGCGGCGCGGACCCCAACGTGGCGGACCGCAGCACGGGGAGCACCCCGCTGCACGACGCCGCCAGGACGGGCTTCGCGGACACGGTGCAGGTGCTGCTGCAGCACCACGCAGACCCCACCGTGCGGGACCACCGCGACTGTCTGCCCCGGGACCTGGCCACGGAGTCAGGACACAAGGAGCTGGCCGCGTTTCTGGAGTGTTTGTAGAAGACAACGGAACGGCGAAAACATTTGGGACCGTTTTCTTTGTTCAAAAGAAAGAAATAACTTTGTGCTTCTGGGGGAAACTGGGCCTGTGTCTTCGTTCTGAGGCCTCCAGCCTAATTTAAGCATGGACTGCTGGGCCGAATAGGCTTTCTCTCATCTGGAAATGGTCCGCTATACGCCAAGCACTTTTTAAAAATGACGGTTGTTATTATTAGATAATATATTACCATTATATATTTACAAGTAGGCTACCTAATTAGCCTATTAATGGTGTGACCTACTAGCTACCGTTAATGCGGTGGGACTTCTGTTCCGCTAGCTATTTCTATGTGGCAGATTTCACTTTTCTTTTTCTTTTCTTTATTGGCCTGTAGTCTGCAGTTTTATAATTTATTCAAACAGCAAAACAATATTCTGTCCTGCAAGTATGAGTATGAAGATGCAATTTAGTTTAGTTTTTTTCGTTAAGTGATCTATCCAATTTCAGGTAACAGGATAAGTGGGCAGTCTGGGCACCAATAAGGAAGAATGGGCACCTCTGTGTTAAATTGGCAATTTATTTTCTTCCAAAATATTTAAAGTATTAGTAATTAAAGTAGCTATACATCATGCTCAAACATTCGACAATCAAGGTCTAATATTTCTACAATTGCTACACATTGCTATACACATCCAGTCATTTTGGATCATAAACGAGAAGTTGGTGGATACATTTAAGTCTTATGAAGTGATAATGAACATGTATATTTTACATTTTTTACATTTTGGACAAAATATAGGCAATTTTACACCAAGGTCCCAGATGCCCACCTATCCAGTATCCGACGGTCATCATGCTTCTGCTCATTGAATCACATTTCAAATAAAATATTCGAAGCTTAGGCTATTTATGCACTTTATGCAACACGAAATAAAAAACAAGTTGTCTATTTTAACATGAAATTCATTCCGTGGTGGTCATTTATTTGGAATGGGAATTAAATCGTACTTAATTGTTTCATAATGAGCTGTTGCTGGTCACAAGTGGCTACAAGAGATTTTGAGCAGGTGCTGTAATTAGACGTCACGTAACCCCTATAACCCACATTGCCATTATCGTATTTATTTAACATGCATATTTTGCCTCCGGGGTAAAGCACACACACCAACTTGTGTAAAGTAAAGCCTAACTTGTTTTGACAAAACTCACGTTATTAGAACAAGTCTATTGGGGACAACGAAAATAGTTGCATTGTCTTTAAAACACAAGATGAACCTCAGTGACCTACAGACAAGTCTCTAGTCTAAGATAGCGGCACTAAGGGCGTCTCCTTCGGCCTAATACATTTAAAACACTTCATCGATGTTAGATCCCAGCTCGGGCAGACATGTGGCCTATATTTCAGCAGCTGAATAGGCTAGCCAACTCTGTGGTGAAGGTAGGATATTATTATAAGTGGAACCGATAGCCGAAATATGTGACAATAATAGCATAATATAATAACACGAGTTCTATGCATCAGATATAGCCTAAGTAAGATAGCCTATATAGACGAGAAACGCCCCATGTTAGCATGGTCTTCCTTATCAACCAGTGGCAGACAATTGATAAACCCCACAAATAACTCTGGAACATTGGTGCTAAATGTTTGGACGCTGCTATTTCACTTCACATGACGCACACTCTGACTCCATTAATTAATGCGCCACTTAAACATGTTGTCCATATCGAGTAGGGAAGACTATTTGGGAACCGGTATCAGGTTGGTTCCTTAGCGGAACCTGATGCAAATTAATTTCGACCAAATCAGGTTGGTTCCGCAGCGGATGCAAATTCATTTCGAGTTTTTGACCAAACTTTATGAGTAGGCCTATAGACTATACGTCTACAGCGCAAGATGTGAAAATAACATTAATCTTGTTTTTTGTTTTGTTTGTTTAACCACTTGACTTTAATGGATTAACCCTAGTCCATGAGGGTAAATTATTTTACCCCAAACCAAATATTATATTGTGTATACATTTCTTTTTAGGAAAA
This sequence comes from Nannobrachium achirus, assembly GCF_963921795.1. Lineage (NCBI taxonomy): Eukaryota > Metazoa > Chordata > Actinopteri > Myctophiformes > Myctophidae > Nannobrachium > Nannobrachium achirus. Next base: position 54,127,525 of record NC_137812.1, read on the forward strand.
ATGAGACTTGTGGATAGCTATAATTACACAGACCATGACCTCCCATCTAGACCACAACAAACCCTTAAAAGTAAAACAATCATTTGATTGTAATGTTATAAATGTGTTGATGCTTAATGCAAATCAGTTGAATAAATAATAATGCAAAAATAAGTTTATATAGTGCCAGGGCAGTATCTTTTTATTACCCCTCCCAGCAGCTCCACTTAGTGGTGTATCTGGACAATTACTGCAAACACATTTACAGTAGGCCTCTAAGTTTAGGAAACTAGAGGATATGATCATTAGGATAATTCTATTTTTCAACTGCCAAATGCCAAAGGACGGTTAATATGATCAACAGGGTGCCAGTTCTGGCCCAAATGCAGTTAATTATCTTGAGTCCAGGACACAACTATACTTACTCTTTTCTCAGCTCCAGAAAATCCTGGTGTGACAGACCTGACCATGGAACCACCGAACACCAGGGACGTGCTGGCCATTGGGAAAAGCGGGACAACTCCCGAACGGCCGGTTCATTCCCGGCCGGTCCAGGCCGGCCATTAGGAAAAAATTAAACTGTTTGCACAAAAGTAAAAATTAAACTGTTTGCACAAAAGTAGTGAAAACAGCAGATCTACAAGCACACAACGGTGTGCTTGTAGATCGGCTGTTTTCACTAGTTTAAATCATTTTTAAAATGATAAATACAAAACAAACGGTTTTGGACATACAAGGTTTCCACCTGACAACGACGAAATATAACTCATGTAATTGGCCCACAGGCTTGTCACTTTGTCACAAATCTTTGAGTAGCAGCAGCGCTATAGAGAGAGATCTCTCTCTATAACGCGCAATGAGGGCCTCTCCAACTCTTTTTCCCGGGCTGAATCAGGGGCCCAGCATGTCCCTGCCGAACACCCATAGAACATCATGGGTAATTGGAATCTGGTTCAGGAGTCATGACACCTCCTCTCTTGTGCCTTTATCATTGGCTATACTAATGATGCACAAAGACCTTAAAAAGAAGTAACCATTTGCACTTGAAGAGACTCAGATTGCAAGAAGCTCAAGTCATTTTCAAAAAATTAAGGAAGTCCACAAAACAGCTGAACTTGAACTAAAGATCACATTTACTGAAAACACCACAAATTGTCAACCACAATTTGTTCTTCCTGGCTTTGTGGTTGCAACATTGTAGGTGTTTTGCAAAGACAGCAAGCTGATGGGAAGACTTTTCCTTTTGACATTTGAACTTATTTTGTCCTGCACCCGCACCACAATGGATGTGCTTAATAAGCCATTTATCAAATATAGCCATAAACCTTTCGTTTGACATCAGATATGTTTTGGCTATAACAAGCCAGAAAAGAACATGAAAAGGGTTAAATAAATTGCAGTTTTTATTTACTTTGACACAATTTGTGTGGATAAGCAAAAATAAATGGACAGCAAGGGGCTTTAATATGGTTATGTAATGTGGGGATATTTCATGTATGTGTTAAATTCTCAAATTAAAAGATGACAAGAAATATAGTGACACACTAGCAATAACCCTGACCAATAATCATGACTAATCAAACTGAGAAATACAAAGTTTAGTGCATGGCCTGACAAAAGTAAAATTGATATAGCATATAGTATATTGTAGCAGTATCTATATACAGGTAATTAATGTGTTAATATAAAATCTAAGACCTAGTCATGACATTTGACATCGAAAAACACAAAGATCACTGCTATTAGCCACTGTAGGCCAGTGTACCAAAAGGAGGTATTCAGCAACATCTCCTATAATATTATTATTAAATGACCATTTATAACCACCAATTTACAGAGTGGAAAACATTTTACAATTATAGTATTAAAGCCACCTATTCTCATTTTGCATTCGTGCAAGCACTTTGGTCTAACAATTCCGCCATACAGTAGCCTACATGTAGTGAAACATTGCACCACAATAGAGCCCAATAGTCTAATAGTCTGTTTTGATATAGTGTTTCAGCACTGTAGGCTATATCAAAACAAATGTCATGAAGCACATATTCAGAAGTTAAAATTGAGGAAAGGTTTAACACAATCATGATCAGCAGCAATAACGGGAATGCCCTCAATCTTGGTCAAGCTCTCATTACTGGTTTCAAAATGCATTATGTAAATCATGCAAATCGATCTAAGTTTAAGACATCACATGCCACTTAAGAGCACTGAAGCATTCGCTGTAGTATTGAGAGCAGTTAAATCATTTGTTCTTTAACCGTTATCAAGGTTTCGTCACGTCTCGTGCAATGAGGGATAAAAAATACAGATTTTTACACCACAAAAAAATATAAATTCAGGAAAAATAACTTCTATAGTATAATCTTGTATTGTATAATCTCAAGAAGACCTCAAAGACTTTAAGTTGATTTGTCAAAATGTTGGTCATCTTGGAAAAAATGCTGCCGACCCAAATATATCATGCCTTGCATGGTTGTTTCTGCAAGGTCACTGGTAAGGTCAAAAAAGTTGTCCCATGATGTCTTCGCAATTCGAAAATAATTTGTGTGTATTCCAAAGCAGGAGGAGGAAAAAGACACAGTAAAAGTTCCAGCTAAGTTCTTGGAGACAATAATAAACATGCATCACGTGTTAAATCAGGCACTTGATTGTGATAGACAACAAACCCCCATGTAGAGAGAGATGTAGAATCCATTGTTTCAGGTTGTTGATAGTGATGTTGACAGTGATGGTTCTGGGAGGTGAAACGTTCTCTACTGTTAATGTGTTTCTGCTTCACTCAGTGTTTTGGTAGCATTACTGAAGACTGAGCTTGTGACTGCAATACAAAACGCAAAAGGCAGATGCTTAGTATAGTTAACTTGTCAGTTATGATACTACATTAGGCAGCATGCATATGTAAATTGCCTTACGCTTGTGCTGTTGGACTCAAAAGCAGACAAAAAGGTTAAGTAAACAACTTTACTACAGAGGAAGGGATCTTAACCCCCATGTGCCTTCATTAACATGCTTGTTTGTATATGTTGGGAGCCCTTCACCCTCAAAGTATCCAAGAGATAAAGTAAGATTCTTCAATGTAACGAGGGCAAATATCTAAACAAATCTGGGTCTTTGATAGTGTTTATTTGTGTCCCTCTGGTTGTCTAAACTATATTTTAATCTGGGTCTTTGATAGTGTTTATTTGTGTCCCTCTGGTTGTCTAAACTATATTTTAAGACACATTTCAGTGTACCACTAAACAAGATAATGTAGATTTTTTTAATTAGATGCATTTGTATGTGACTTTGTTTTTTTTCCCCATAAAGTATTTTCATATTTTCAAATATGGCCCCCTTTGAAAAGGGTTTGGACACCCCTAGTTTACTAGATTTTGACGCAAATAGTAGTTCTTAAAATCAACCAACACACACAAATATTACACCAGGAATGCCAGCCTTGGTTACGTGACTTAACACTTCCTGCTCCAAGTACCAAACTTCAAAAACACACGGTTATTTATAGATCGATCTCATTCTGGAATTTGTTACCACCTCATATTAATCTCACACAAAATAAATTATCATTCAAGATGGCTTTAAAGACACACTTATCACAGCTGACCACATGACCCCGAAATATTGATCTTATGATGTATCTAATTATAATGTTATGTTGTATATGCACACGTTTCCAACGTCCCATCGTGCATTGTGCAGAAGGTGGGCGGCAGTTCCGGCATTGCAGCCGAGTGTGATCTACAAGCTCATAACGGTTGCATCTGTGACGCAGCGTGAGCTTGTATAGCAGCTGTTCTCCGGATGTGTCCCACACATAATTCTAAAGTAAATTCCAGCGGAAACAGGTGGATAACCTTTGTATAATGTTTTGTATATATAATATATATATATTTTTTTTTCCATGTTTTTATATTGTTATGTCTTTCATATGGACCCCAGCAGGGCAGGAATTTCATGGAGGCCATGGCCGTCGTTGCCCCTCAGTTTGGCCTTGTGCCCCTCAAAAAAATGTCATGCCCTGCCATGACAAAATTCCAGGCCTGGACCCCAGGGAGACTAGCTGTCGCGCAGGCGTCAGCAAATGGGGATGCATTCATAAACAATAAACAATAGGAATAGCGGTTTGCGAGATTTGCTCCGGATTCTCACTCACTCTCACACACACACACACACACACACACACACACACACACACACACACACACACACACACACACACACACACACACACACACACACACACACACACACACACACACACACACACACACACACACACACACACACACACACACACACAGCTTACTTTCAGGGCTTTTATGGTGTGAGACCAGTCCATCTGGCAGATCTGAGGGATAGCGGTGAGCAGGATGCTACTAGCTTTGTTAGCGTTCTCCTTCATGGTCTTCATCACATTGTCAACGCAGACCTACAAAGACGGATGGAAACGGATGGAAGACAGTGAGGAATTGAAAATGAAGACGAGTTACAGTGAATTTGAGAAATCAGTGGCTTTGCACTCATGATTTAACCACATCACTGGCTTGCCTCCAGCGGCAGATCATGTGACCGAACGTGAACGCGGAAGTGCACGGTCCATTCTGGGTCTGCCTTGTTGTTATTCTGGTTAGAATGCATTATAAATACAAACACACTTTTCTCCTCACTCGTAAGTCGGATTTTCAATCCGAAAAAAGATCTGAGCAGCTGGTGGCAAGCGTGTGCGTGGGCGACAGTAGGTATTTGCTAATTTTGTTAGCATGGTTGTATGAGTCAAACAATGGTGGAATTTAGCCTCACCCAGGGTACTGAAAAGAATGGACAGAACGGATAGATGTGTAGACAGCGTTTTCTTGTGGTCGTAAAAAAAACACTGAAATGGGCTGGCATTGAAAAAGTTAATGATGAATAAATCAATTGTGTTTCAGCTTGGATCAAAGGAACCAATGTAGTATACTTATTACTTTATCTTCTATTCATCGGCATCACTATGAAAACTAATCTATCTAGGTTTTAAAGAAAATATGGCACAATATTTATTTTACATTCTTTTCTAATATTATATTATCAATCAATACATCTTAGTGTTTTGGCAGTTATTTGGGGCCCAATTGCAATATCCCACAGGTCGAGAATCACCGCACTGGAGGATTAGATGATTCTAAAATAAATTAAATTCAAGTTTACCGCATCAGTGCACTAACGTCTAATAATGTCAATAAAGTCTATTGTTCTGTCCTCCATTGGAAGAAAATGTCAACAAGTCAAATTGTTTCAATGGGCTGGTTTCATAATGATGTTGTGGTTCTATCCCTCAGAGCATAGACGGAAGGAGAGTGTGAAGCCGATGACTCAAGTCTGACTCAATGTCCTCTGGCAGCGGTTCACACCGGAGGCTGGCAAGAGAGATGACAGAGAGGGTGTGTGTGTGTGTGTGTGTGTGTGTGTGTGTGTGTGTGTGTGTGTGTGTGTGAGAGAGAGAGAGAGAGAGAGAGAGACGGGAGGGGATAGGGGACAGAGAGAGGGAGGGCAGGACATATATGTACTAGTGGGCAGGGGCGTCACAAGGGGGGGTAAAGTGGGACTGGGTTACCAGGGCCCAAGGTGGAGGAGCCTTAACTGTTTTCTACTTTAGCTATTGAAAAATAGCAGATATACAAGCTCACAGCTCACAGCTTGTAGATCTGCTATTTTTGAAAAGTCGTGAAAATGTGCGCAAATCTTTGAATATATATTCATTTTTTAAGCGAACATTTGTAACTCAAATCTTGCTTCTGGGGGGTCCCTGGAAATACATATTTTGAGATGGGGGTCCGTGGCCAAATACATCATTTGGGGGGTCCTTCACATGAAAAGGTTTGAGTACCACTGACATAGAAAAATACATTTGAAAAAGAATTTTCAGGATTTTTCAAAAATAGCAGATCTACAAGCTCGCAGCGCACACTGTGAGCTTGTATATCTGCTATTTTTCAATAGTTAAAGCACAAAATAATGCGTAATAATGTGTTCCCAGTACCCCTATGAAGAACATTCATGGGGGGCCCGCAGTGAATCCTTGTACCCATGGCCCAGAATTTAGTGTGACACCCCTGCTAGTGGGGGAAAGTGGTGGACAGAGAAGAGGAGAAAACGGAGGGGGGGAGGGGGGGGGGGGTGAGAGAGGAGACGGAGGGCCGGAGATAGTAGGACCGGTTGGTTGGTGGTGGGCGGAAGGATGTGGACGAGCCTCCTGCTACAGGAGGTAGATGAGGTCAGCTGGGGGAACCAGGAAGTCAGGATTGGTGTTGCTGTACGTGGGCGGTGTGGGTTGGGCCGGACACTGAGAGTGCTCCCAGGCTGTCAGACTGACACAGACGAATCGTTTTTTATGTCTTAACCGTTTGGACCGCGTCTGCCTACAGTATACAGATAAGAGCTTGTGTAGAAGAGTTCACGGAGAGGGCTCATTTTGATAGTAAGGAGCAAGGGTGAGGTACCATTATTTAAATTAAGAGTTTTTGCTTTTTCTTTTTATCATACTGTATGTATCCCTGTTGTGTGGTAATACCAAATTGGTCATTGCTCTGATAAAGATTATTTGGACTTAGAGTATATGTCAGACTCATTAAAGTGTGTGTATACTATAGTAGTGTTACAGACAGTATAGTGTTCCTTGTGACTGATCAGCCCTAGGGCACATTCACCTTTCTGCTTCAGGACTTATAGCGTTTTGAATGACCATGTGTTTGCATGTGGCAAAAACTTAAATGTCCCACCTTCATTTGGATTTAATTTGCCTCTGATAGGCACACAGATGATATCAACCCCATAATGGATAAGGGCCAAGTTCTCTGGATAAAAAAAGGATCTCAATGTAAACAAGCCTTGTGCTTTCCTGAGTGTATCCTTATTTTCCTATGCAAACTTCTGATAAATTCTTCAATCAATCAAAATGTGTCTGTTCTCTTCTCTCTTGTATTTTAAATGGGCTGGTGGTGTTTTTCCAGAGCCTTTGTGTGTAAACTCTGATTACCAGTTTGATATTATTATGTATAGAATGCAGTTTAGGACAAACCTTCCGACAATTAATATGAGTAAGCCCCCTCCCCCAACCATGGACTAAGGAAAATGAAATAAATCGCAATAAAGAAAAGAAACAATTTTTCTATAGGAACTCATTACAAGTCACTTTCACACACAAGGACAAAACCACAACCAATAACCATACATGGTTACTTGCACAAATATACAGTACATAAGTGTACTTGACTGTATATATGGATTGCTACCTTACCAACTTTTAGCACATTCCCCATTGTTGCTAAGAGGTTTCAAAACATGGTTAGAGTGTGTCTTACCTGTATTTAGTAACCTTATGTTTAACCTTATTTTTGTCTCACCTTATTTTATTTTATTATTTCAATCCATCTCCATTATTATCTTGTGCATTTAATTGCTATTGTTAGCACACTCTTGCAGAACAGGCCACACCACCATTTCACTGCTTGCTCCTGTATGAGTGAGTAACACAATGATTCTTGACGATTCTCTCACTCACCGCTTCCTCGTGTTCCTTCCAGCAGTCATAGTCTGTTGCCATGGCGATGCTGGCGTAGCAGAGCCCCGCCTCCTTGGCCAGAACCACCTCTGGCACGGTGGTCATGTTGATGACATCAGCGCCCCACTGCCGGAACATCAGGCTCTCTGCGCGCGAGGAGAAGCGGGGGCCCTCGATGGTCAGCACGGTGCCCCGCGTGTGGCACTTCACTCCCAGGCCCCGGGCCACCTCCACTAAAACCTACACGCAGAATGAAGAGGAGGAGATTCACTTCAGCTGGGCTCAATTCAGCATTACTTATTTAACCCATCAATTCTAAAAAATGTCTTCTAAATCGTTTGTGAACCAGCCCCCAGAACCAGGGACCCCAGAAGCAAGTTAAAAATGTTTGCTTTAAAATATTTCTATATTCAAAGATTTCAACGATTCAAAAGCAGATCTACAAGCTCATAACGCGGCATAAAGTGACATGCTATGAGCTTGTACGTCTGCCATTTTTGAATGACCAAAGTATAAAATAATGGTTAAAGTGGTTAAAAGTGACACAGATGCTTTCCCGGTTTTAATGGGTTAAGTGATTCAACATTAGAAGCATAGTGATAAAATAGCTTGAGTAAAATAACTCAATACGATTACAAATTCAAGTGAGTGTGATATAGAGCAGTGTTAGGCGACAGGCGGCCCGTGGGCCAGAACTGGCCCACCAGCAATGACATCTGGCCACCAGTAATGACATCTGGCCCGGCAAATTTGAGTAATAGTTTACAATGTGTGATAGTCTTACATATAGGCTAGTAGTGATATATATAAAGAGGACCTCTGGGCTATAATGTCCACTCCAAACAGACGATCTACCCCTACCTGTAGAGTTCCTGTTCACATGTTCACAGTGAATGCAGCTGTTCTATCAAATGTTTCATATCTAAGAAGAGACCTTGAGCTCCCATTCATGAAAGAGCTTGTTTATCTCTGTTCGAAAGGGAGTCTGTCTGTCTTTAGACACTCTTTTTAATTAGCTAGATATCCCCTTTTTACCCTTTATTTATAGTGGCAAGTGGGGATGGACAGGAAATAGGGAGACAGATTATAACCACCCAAGGAGAGTTTGAAAACATGACCAATGATAACATATATATAAAAAAAATCCCATATCTGCTGGGTGAAGTACAACAATGTGCAAACACAGCACCAAGATTTGTGAGCTGCTGTGATAGGAAAAGGATATCAAATGGAACACAATTAAAGACTACTGATCATGGTGTATACATTCCTGCACTGTCTGCATCGAGTAATCTCGATACATGAAAACTGACATATTTTATTTTGATTGTATTATATTGATTGATTGTATTGTACTGTGTACACTTCTGCTTTGGCAATGTAAACATATGTTTTCTTGTGCCAATAAAGCCCTTTGAATTGAAATTGAATTGAATTGAGATGGGTAGAGAGTGAGACATGCAGTAACGGGACTCGAACCCGCAATGCACTGTCAGGCTACATTAGAGCCTAGGTGCCCGGAACGCCAAGCCACGGTCACACATGGTGTAACATTTGATTACACACACAGTTCTATCAGTATGCAGTTATACCACACACATCTTTATTACCTTTTATAGCAACACCATTTGCATAAAAAGGTCAGTCACTTAAATTAACCATTGATTATGTTCTGGTCAGTGTTGTATTGGTGATTTAATGTTTGGGGGGAAGCAATTTTAATGACGCCACGCTTAATGTGGTTTTACATCGATGCATGTCCGTGCGAGTGAGAGGCATGACACTGCTCAAAAAAAGATATGGGACAGCGTCTACACACGTGACCGGACCAATACAACACTGGTTCTGGCCTAGCTCTGGTCCATCGCGTCTCCTCCCGGAGACGCTCTGACAGACCCGTCGGGAAACGCCTGGACTCGAGATTGTCGGCCCCTCCGAGCGCTCAACATCAGTCAAAATAAACAAAACCGTTTCACTACTCACCAAACCAAAGGTAGTTTTGCGTTGTTGAAAGTCTATTCTCCGCGGTGGTAAACCCCTCAGCACCCCACCTACTCTGTAAAATACATTATTTTTGGCATGAAATAAAGTGCATCCAACTCGACGCCGCTTATTTCCGGCTTGTGAACCATTGTATCTGCGGTGGCCGCTAGGTGGCCTGAGGTGTGTGCGTTTTATTTCATGACAAAAATAATGTATTTTTACAGAGTAGGTGGGGTGCTGAGAGGTTTACCACCGTGGAGAATAGACTTTCAACAACGCAAAACTACCTTTGGTTTGGTGAGTAGTGAAATAGTTTAGTTTATTTTGACTGATGTTGAGCGCTCGGAGGGGCCGACAATCTTGAGTCCAGGCGTTTCCCGATGGGTCTGTCAGAGCGTCTCCGGGAGGAGACGCGATGGACCAGAGCTAGTTCTGGCCCACCATCTAATGACTGTCCTGAGGCCAAACATACTTGTTGACTAATATAGACACAGAAGGGTGAGGTTAATTTGCATAGTAAAAAACATGTAACCACATTTCCCAGCCATTTCAAAACAAATTGAGTAGTATTTTTGTTTTTGTTTTAAAGAGCCATGGTAGGTAACCACCGGTTTGGTTTGAGATTAAGGAAGGGGCTATGATGAGGTGGTCCACTCACATCTCTGGTCCTATTGCAGAAGGGCTCCGCCATGGGGATGTGACACACGCCTGGAGGACTTCTGTTTCGTCCATCATGCAGTGTTTGGGATCTCTTGGTCGTCCTGGTGGAACAGAGGGGAAATGTTGTGGCTAAGACACCCAGGAACACCAAGCAAAAGTTTTCAATTAATTGTTAGTATCTCTGGAGATTATTGCGAGTCAAATTATCAGTGGTATGATTGGATACAGAACATTTCAAATGCAAAAATCTATGAAAACCATTGCAATTATTTAACCTGCAATGCTTTAACCTTATTCAAAAATGTTTTGGAAACACATGGAAACCCGAGAAACTCAACAGTAGTATTTAAATAACCAAATACCTTCACTTAGTAGCAGAACAAGTCTGACAGTACACAAAGAGCAGATGATTTTCTTCACCATACATTGTTTTGTAAGAGGGTGTTCAGTCCTTACAGTATGTTTTCAGCATTGTCAGTTATGAGTGCAATGCAATCTTTTTGGGGGCAAAATAAAGTCTAGATTTAACTAAGCAGTAATGAGTCGACCATAACTAAAAATAACACATCACGTTAACCTAGGCTCAGACTGCAGGATTGGCATTTTTTAAAATATGTATTTGTATCTCATAATGTCAATGTGCCTTCATATAAGACCAGAACAGATTGTTTGATTTGTTTGTAGGACTTGTAGAGTGCATTGAGTATTATGAAACATTAGATCACCTTCTCTGAAACATGACATGGATCCCATTTCAAATCCATAAGACCATGATAGCTTTGCATGAAACATTGTATAATAATATTTATGTATAGAGCACCTTTCAGACATATGTAATTCAAAGTGCTTAAAGCACTGAAATTAAAAAGGGTTTGAGATCAGTTAAAGGCAGGGTCATAGAAATGTGTTTTAGCTTCTTCTTAAAGCCATAAACTGAGGTTGCCTTCCTGATATGCAGGGGTAGTACTGTATGTTCCAAATCCTCAGCACATAGCTACCAAACGCAGCATCACCATGTCTCTTGCCATTTGTCGGTGGCAACACCAGCAAGCCAGCATCAAGTGACCTGAGGGAGCGGCCTGGGACATAACTTCAACAGGCGATTGTCCCCTCGCCTCTATTGTCTGCAGAGTGCGTTTTCATCCGTCAGAGGTCTCCCCGCTAAGGCATCCTGGAGTCTGTGGTTATTCTCCATCTCCATGGAGACGGAGACTCCAAGATTCCAAGGCTGCTGTGTCAGTGGAGTTGCACCAGGCTCTGTGCCAAGCACAGGGCAAAAACATACCTCGCCGCCTCTCCTACACTGCAGGGAAGCCATCACGAGAGTGCATGCATGTGACCAACTAGGGGCTGACTACAATAATTGTTTTCACTATTAGAGGCTGTGTTATCTTGTGTCCTTGGCAAGGAGTTAACATTGTCATTACATTCTGCTGCCAAAAATGGCTTCTACAAACGGTTATTATCAGATGTCTAAAACATTCCTGTCGTGCCAAGATAGAGAAACCTATAGTTAGCATTGTAACATTCAATACAAAATCAGCATATTTCAAGCAATGCACCTAGGCACAGCAAATGTTGTGTATGGTAGCCAGTTATGCAATGTGCACACACAACAACACACACAAATATAAAAACCATTTCAACAGAATAGCACCAACATAACTACTGTAAGCAGGTTCTATAATAAACAATCAAATTGTTTGCCAAGGAGGAGCAGCAGAAAGCAAACAAAGTGACAATGACATCATTGATGTGGCATTGAAAAAGTAATGCCTTCAGGAATATGTGATCACATGGCAATGAGACATGTCCCAACAAGTTCAAACAAGCCATGTCCTCATTTCCTGATCACAAGCTGGTTTGGACTTGTATTTGACGGATGCTGTGTAGTTATAGTTGTGTAAATGCTACGAAATACTATTATCCAAAAGGTTTCTCAACCAGCTGGCCGGGAAAGGAGGTTACACGTCTCCATTCCGACATGTCTCCTTTCCGACACTAACCCTATCTCTAACCCTAACCCTAAACTTGGAAGTGTTGCCACTCCGACAATAAGAAGTCAATGTCGGAGTGGCGACATGTCGGAATGGAGAGCAGTCACCGGGAAGGGAATACTGGGACGTGAAAAAAAGAATGTGGGTCCTGACTTCCATTGTCTGGGTCCCAGTGGGAGACCAGTTGAGAATCACCGACAAATAGTTTGCCTCAAATTCAATGCTATCGTTGACATTCAGGATTTTTGTCCATCAACAAAGAGATAGCCTGTGTCTTCTTATTACGGTGTGTGGGTTTGTTAAAAGTGTGTGTGATCAAGGTAGAAACAAAATGAGCGCAACTCCCAGATGCACTGCTCAACGCCAGCACTCACAAATAAGTTCTAAACTTTTTAATTAAATAAAGCAGACCACAATCGCATTTCAACATTATGCCTTCATCAGCATGATGACAATACAGAGCAGCTGTGTCATTTATAAATGGGGGGGACCTGAGTGAAACCAGTCAGTGAAAACAGTCAGTCTAGACACAAACTGGCTAACTCATAAAACTCACATAAATATATATATAAGTAACCCTGTACTACAAATGGACTATTGGTATCCATGTGTGTTGTTATGCTGATGAGAATATTAGCATGAATATTATTTTCTTCCACGTACAGTAGTTAGTTAAACAATAGTCTAAGAAATTACATTAGTTATAGTACAGAAAGTTGGAACTAGAGCAACAACGTGTTGTAAGCCTATTGGCAGTATCTGTCGTTCCAGAATTGGGGGTACATTTTACATAACAGAATTGCTATATGTTTCAATTCTAAAATGGGCCATGTACAAAGGGATGCACTAAGAATTCCGGATATACACTGTATCTGAACCAGGTATAGATAGACCACAGAAATTCAGTTGCCATAGGCAATACAAAAAGCTGTATTTACCTTGTTGACATTGGTGCAGCGAGTCAGCAACACATTACTTACAAAAATACATACCGACAGATAGGGCTGTCACGATATGACATTTTACATGATGATTGTCACTCAAATAATTGGCGATTAACGATTTAATTGTGTTTTTGTCGTTGATAATTACATTTCTGTTTGGCTTTTAGGCTTTGAAGTTGTACATGGTAGATATGACACATAACCTAAATATGCAAAGAAATTACTGACATATTTGACAACTTACTACTTAAAAAATAACTTTGATAGTGGAAATAGCCGATCTACAAGCTCACAACGCGTCGCGATGCGACGCGTTGTGAGCTTGTAGATCTGCTATTTCCAAAATTTTTGACCTTTTTTTTTAAAATATATGAACATTTTTCAACATGGAAACGATTATGACGATTATGACAAATAATCACGATTATGTCAAAAAAATCACGATTAGACGATTATGTAATAATTGTGACAGCCCTACCGACAGAATTAGGGTCATGCAGCTGTATCATGACTATTCACTACACAGGGATAAGTCACCCTATTTTAGCCAAAACAGCACATCTCATTGTACAATCTCAATTATTCAGTGGAATCTGTTCTATCAGCTAACTGAGAGTGGACAATTTGCACTTCAGTTTGTGTTACTTGAATGTCACATGTAGGCTTAATTTGTTCGAAGTAGACAGTGAGAGGTCAGTGAGAGAATATTCTGGCGCTGCGTTGACTTCTCCACGCAACTGCAACATAAACACATTCTCAATTTGCTGGCACTATGTTAAACACCAAGGAGCAATTTAGTGCTCACTGCTCACCTACGAAAACAATGCAATCAGCCACCAAGTGAATACACTGGTGTCGTGTGTGGCAATTACTAGGAATTCAGAAGATGATGTGTGTAGCTCACTCAGTAATTATAGTATTACACATGTTGCATCACAGACACAAGATTGGGAAAATGACAAATACATTTGTATTTGTAAAAATCTTTCATAAAATAAAATAATTAAACATACAGTACGGTTGTTATTGCTATGATAGTATTAGAGTTGTTGCCATTGTTGTCTCTTTGTCTCTCCTCTCTGTCTCTCTCCTCTCTCTTTCCCCCCCAAATGTACAGATGGCCACTGCACAGTGTCTGCGTCTGCCTGAAGTTTCTTCCAGTTAAGGGAGTTTTTCATTGCCACTGTCACAGAAATGCTTGCCCAGGGTGGGTCAATGTCAGGTCTCTTTACTCTATATGTTAGTGTTTTGAGACAACTGTTGTGATTTGGCAAAATAATACATTTATACATAATACAACTTTCCAAACTGCCACATTGAATTCATGCTGGGATGACATGATTCCAAAGTACAAAAATGTCAGGCTTGTTTGCTCCCATTCAACTCCAAATGGATATGTAAACAGCTCCCTGACTCATCACCCATCACAGTGAATAGATGTTCACAGTCCCCACATACAGTAGTAACTCTCGGCAGTCGTGTTATAACAACAACAAACGAAGGTACGATGGCACCATCTGATATTGTCTCAGTCTGGGTTGCTAAAAGCTATACGAACATAAAATGTGATCAAAGTTAAAGACAAAGGAACATTCAGAGGAAACTATTTGGGTGAATTATATTCCCTTGCAATATAACAGACTTGATGTAAAGATTATATTTGATAACTATCTTGATTTAGTTCATATTTTTTCTTAAACATATTGGAGTACTAACTAATACTGCGCTGCAAACACTGGGGACACAAATACTGCAGTTATGTGGAATCGCTCAAGATAGCAGCCAGCTGCAACTGAAACCTGAACGTAAACAGAAACATGCGTGAACTGAGGGCTGTGAATTCACACGAACCACAGAAAGTGATACAATGAGTGAAGAGTAAGGGGAGAACCTAAGGAATGACATATCTCAGTAGTGACATTTCAGTGCACAACCGTCTTTCTTGTTGTGTGCGCTACTAGAAGTGAGAACGTCACGGTGACAATACTTCTGTATGGCTACGGTGCCCAAGGCAAACTAAGAGGAAACCTAGTCCAAAGCTCGGAAACATATCAAATGGATGAAGCATTTTTTAACTTCCCTTCCCACTGCATGAGGGAGATGCATCACATGTCATCATATGCTCTTTGTACATACTGTTGATCATAATTTGTTACACAAATGTGGATAAATACTGAATTCCTGTTGATAGTGATACTGCATCAAAGTGCATGGCACACACTATCAGCTTTAGGTTTTAGGAGACTTGTTTTTTGTTGAGATTAAAATTTCCCCTCAAGGATCAATACACTTTTATCACCAGTGACAAATATTTGAAACTTTATACTGGACAGTCAACTGGTTGACAAATTGCTTACTGTGACTGTGAGTGACTTCACTAAGCTTTCTGGACTTTCTAGGTAGACTGTAACATTAACCTCGTCAGTGAGATGTGTGGGAAGCAGCCTAAATTATTTCAAACATTCATCGACTGCCCTGTGCCCTGTACAATCCTAGGTTGATGGTCATTGCATTTTTCTCAACAGTTGAGTGTAGTAGCAGAATATAAAAGTTATCATCCACACACTTTGACATTTCTCCTCCCACAAATCTTTCATCTTAAAAAACTAAAGAGAATTGTTTACATTTTGAGGACATTTCTCCTTCCAAAATATTACCAACCATCTTTTAAAAGCTATGAGAATTGTTTTATGTGTATGTGTTGCTTTTCCCCCACTAAAACAGTTTTGTTTACATCACGTTTCTGCTCACAGAGCAGCTCTTTAAAGAATACTTGTATACTTTACGGGAGTAGTCATATAATACTTAAGTTAACACTAGTATATCCGTTAAGCCAGTGGCCCTGCCTTGGGCAGTATGATGTGAACATCCCGTGAGTACAAGCTAATGGTAAGAGCTCTAACACATGAAAAGGTTATATAAGTTAAGCATAAACTGTGATTAGACATTCAACACAGGGACTTGTTTAAGTAGTGCATGTATTGAAAATGGTTGCATTCCTTTCCAGCTGAACAGAATGAAAATGCACCTCATGACCAGGGTGATGGGACATTATAGAGAACAATATGAGCAATGTAGCTAACATATTGTCATTGTACTGTCATTGTTATGCCCAACAGGAGAAAAAAAAGACAATGAACAAGCAATGGAAGTGCAGATGAGTTTGAGTAGTGAAGTCTGAAAGAGGTTTTGAGTACATCGAATGGATCTCACATCGCCGAGTATGTGTACCTTACAACAGGGGTTGTGAACCAGGGACCACCACCCTGACTAAGAATCAACTTGGAGACCACTGTTGTGTTAGGTAGGGACATGGGCTAAGATTAGTTACTAGTAATTACTACTAGTGGTCAGTGGTATCCACAAGGTTCCAACATCCCATCGTGCATTGCGCAGAAATTGGACGGAGCTTCCGGCGCCGCAGCCGAGTGTGATCTACAAGCTCACAACGGCTGCATCTGCGATGCGACGTGAGCTTGTATGTCTGCTGTTAACCGGAAGTGTGGTGCAGTGTGGTGCAAAACATTCTCCAGTAAATTCCCGCGGAAAGAGGTGGATAGATTGATAGGTCTGCAGGTGGTCCATAGGAAAAATGTAAATAAATGAAAATAATGATGACTCAACCAGGCAATCTGACTGGTACACTTCTCTTCTTGAGATTAAAACTCCCCTTTTCTGTGGAATTTCTTTACCTCCAACTTCCCCGTAAATTACAACATTGACACGTCATTACAGGTCACCAGGTCATTTAGTCAAGTGCACTGTTTCTCAACTAGTAGAAAGAAGTAAGAGAAGAGGCAACTTTCACTTTCCCACGTTTCTAAATTCATGATCGGGGGACAGGGACCACATGCAATTCTTTCACGGACCACCAGCGGCCCACAGACCACTAGTTGAAAACCACTGTGTGACAACAAACAAGTGACAGACTGAGATAGAGTGCAGAGAGGGCATGCAAATGTGTGTTCATACAACATTGGCTATCACTGGGAGTACCAGTTCTCCTTGATGTACAGTATATATACACTACCAAAGGCAGCACCAGTTCTCCTTGAATTGTCAGCAAGTAACAACAAAAGGTTTCAGAGACAAAACCTGCTGCCGTCCCACTCAAGAGCATTTTGGGAAACCCTTTCCAAAAACATAACCCCATTCATTCTGCAACTGCTGCTCATATCGGAAGATGACCTTATGTTAAAGAGGACTTAATTCTTTGCATTTTAACTGACACTCTTATCAATTTACGAGTGCAACAATGGAATAAGCGTAATCTCTTCACATAGTTACAACGAGCAACCAACGATAAAGAGTATAACGGGTGAATAAAGTATTGCAGTACGATCCATAGTCTCCCCCAAAGTGTCACAGTGAGCTACATTTGGTACATGACACACCACCTTACCTAGATTTATTTAGACACCAATTGGTCATCATAGGCCCTATGGAAAAGGAGATATATGCTACAGACAACATTTTGGACACAATGGAGGACCGATGGACTGCACACCAATAACCACCAACGTGCTACACAAGTTTCATTTCCTCAAGTTGCGTGCTGCCAACTTCGCATGAGATTGTGATGTGAGATGATTATGACAAACTAGATGAAAAAACAGTGCAGTGCAAAATGTCTAGCATAAAGTTTGTATGTCACACTTCTATGTCTGTGATGTTCAATCATGCGTTAACTGACCTGCTATTTTCAGTGAGCGAAACTGTCGCATATAAATCAGCCTTTAAGTATTCTGTGTTAACTATGACGAATAATGAAACAAAAAGTGGTTGATAAATACACAATACAGTCAGGTAGGAAGGAAAGAGCACATCCTTCTCCCCGTAGCATTTGTCCAGATTGATAGTTCAGCGTTTAGACATATCAAACTCCCTAACTGAAGCATTGGGTGGTTTAAAACAAAACATGTGTAGCCCTATGCACTCAAGAAGGACAATGCAAGATTTCAGCATTAAAGCAATCTCTCATCAATATTAATACACAGTAAACAACAAATTATAATAACTATGAACATACATGGCTAAGAATTGTAAAGTAAACACATGCTTTCTAAATAAAGTCAATTTTAAAAATATGTATATATTATGGTTTGAAACTTTAGGACTTTTAAGAATTGTAAACATGAATAGTCCCTAGATGAAGCCAGCAAGTCTTGCCCACCATTCAGAAATGTCGTTCACAAACTACGCACAAGTAACTTGCTATACATAGCTACAGATTGCACAGGTTGCCGTTAGATCCTGTCTTGTTTTTGGTAGAAGAGCCGAGCATCAAAATACAGGGAAGGGGATCCGATTCTGATGGGAGAATGGTTAAGTGTCTGGCAGTCCACCCACCTGTCAATGAACTGGTCTATAATGACGATGTCTCCAGGTTGAATCTCTTCTCTGAGGGAACCACAGGCTGTGGTGACCAGGAGATGGGTGCAGCCTTCCTCCCACAGCGCCCAGATGTTGGCCTGGTAGTTGACGTTTGACGGCATTATGGTGTGCTGTCTCCCGTGCCTGAAGCGAGGACAACACATGATGCACTGTAGACTCCGGAGAGTTGATTTAACCATGTGTGAGTGTTTGAAAATGACCTGAGATAGCTGCTGTGCAGCATTAAAGAAGCAATATTTCTTTATTTTGGCTACATGACAACAAACAGGTCTTTCATTTAATCTTTGACTGGTGCCAAGCATGGTCACTAGATGGTGCTAACAGATAACATAAATGAAGCCATAACAATAAAGTAAGAGATGATTTCTCACCTTGCAAGGAGCACACATTCAACGTTTTTAATTTTCCCAACTATCAACGCATCTGATGGCTGTTGGAAAAGAATAGGAAACAGCATTAGATACAAAAGAACGAGTTAGATTTAACTTTTCTGATACACACTAGACAAATGGGTGAGCTGCAAGGGCCGCAACTTTACAGGGGGCCTCGAAGATGACTGATTGACAGGATGCCTTGATTAATTCACATCGAGGTTCAGCCAATACAGTGATGTCATGGGGCCAAGGATTGCAAGTGGCTCCCCTGCACTGGTTCTGGTGAAGATACTGTACGAGAAGCCAGCCTTGTGCTCCCCACATACTGTACAGGCTCAGGGGTTGACACTAAGGTCTCAGAGGCACTTGCCCGTCGGGCAAGTACAGGTCATGTTCTACTTGCCCAAAGGTCATGCCCACTTGCCCGAAAAGTAAATCGTCAATTATATAATGACAGGTAACATTTGAATTACCGTTCAATGTAAGACGTTTTTTTTTACTTTCTGGGGCTGTGCTTTAAAAGAATGTCATACCTAGTTTTATATGCCAAATACCTACATAACTATGAAAACGACTATGGGTTATTTTAACAGGGAAAACAGCACATTCTAGGTAAACAGTGCTCTTATTTTACATTCCAGACCAGGAGACAGAGTGCTCTTGCCACGTTCAGTTGTTTAGACAGATACAGGATCTTGTTTATAGATGGTTGCGTCCCCTCTCAAATGAGCACTTGCCCTGTCGCCTGTCGGGCAACCTGAAAGCAAACTTCACCTGCCCCAAAGCTTTTTTTACCTGCCGGGAGCAAGTGGGCAAGCCTTAGTGTCAATGCCTGAGGCTGCAGCAAAGTGCAAAGTCAAACTAGGCCTAGCAGTGTGTTTCACACAGTCAGCCCCATTCCAGGCCTACAGTACGGCCAATCAGTGAGAGGCTGAGACAGTGGGACTTCCCCAACCTTCCGGACTTGAGGTTCAAGGTTCAAGGTTCAAGGTTCAGTTTTATTTGTCTCCCAGGGGAGAAATTTGTCTTGGAGACAGAGTCACAGCTGCATACATATAAACACTTAACAGAAAAAAAACAAAAACAAAAAAGAAACTAAAAAAAAAGACAGCCAAAAAAAACAGATACTCAGGGCTCCACGGGGGTTATGGTAAAATGGTTGGCAACCAAGTATCTTTTAGAGAACCGGACAACACTGGTTGTACAATGGGGGGGGGGGGCACATAGGATATTGCGAGAGGGGTCAGATGAGGAAACGATGGGCGTTGGATGAGATGAACGAATAACATCACGGACCAATAGTAACTGTTTGTGAAATGTTCAGCAACCAATAAATAACGAATACTCCCACTGTATATTAAGGGCTAACGGAAGTCTTTTGGGAGGAATTCGGTATTGTGTACACTAGGCTTAGCTTATAACTGCAATGCTCTATCTGCAAATGCTATCTTTTCTGTCTCAAGTATTCTTGTCTTTGTTTCTACGGAGTGAATAAAGCTGACGGGTTCACTCATACATCTGTCTCGATCTCCATTGCTTCCCAATCTGATGACATATTAAGTATTGGTTCTTCCCCAAGAGTAGAGGTACGCTTCTACAATACCTGGGGAAGTTTACCATTTACCTTATTCAAACTAATAAACTGCTTTATAAGAAATAATAATAATACAACTCTTAACTCAACTAATTCACAATATAAAGCTGCTGGCAGACAGCAAAAAAACAAGATAACAAGATTGTGGTATAAAAGTGACCCTCCGACTTGTGAGCAGTGGCTGTGCATTGTGGAGGAAATATATGTGATGGAGAGATTTACACAAACAACTCAGGATACAAGAACTATTCCTTCAGAAATGGGAGAAATGGACTGAATATAGACGGGTTTCTTGTTTACAAACATTGAGACTAAATGCACAGGTGACTGTATCATGTAATCAATTCCGTCCAATCCCCAAACCTGTTGTTTTGGGGAGCGCTGGTTTCATTGGCTAATTTTGGTACCGACCTGCGCACGCAACGTGGACCAGAAACCTGCCAATAAAACCCAACGAAATGACACCACGAATATCTAACATGCGATACTTAAAATGTTGGGTGTAACCGTAATGTTGACCCTGTACATTTTTGTACAGGGTTGTGTAACGAACTGCAAATAAAAATTAAGTTTAAAAAACAAAGAAGAAAAAAAAAAGAATCACAATATAGAACTGACCTTTCCATATGGCGTGTCAACATATTTCTCAGTTCTTCCCTCCAAGATATCAGGATCATCAAGGCCGGAGCCTCCAATTATTCCAATCTAAAGAAACAATTTAGTGTATTAAAAAGGTGCCAAACACTTTATCAAACTCCTTTATCAGACGTAATATCAGATTAACAGCTCTATAGGAAAATGGGTGGAAAAGTATAAATGGTTTGTTTACAAAATACATAACCCTGTCAGGAATACCCATAATAACAAAGAAGACATTGAATTATTTGAGTAACTGAAAAGCCTGGCTGTAGCATTAGTTTGATTACTCAATACAAGCCCAGGACAGGACAGGACAGGACAGGACAGGACAGGACAGGACAGGACAGGACAGGACAGGACAGGACAGGACAGGTACCACTGGAAATTAAACATGTTGGAGTAACTTTAAATTATGCTTTTAAGACTTAACTGGTGTAATTTCCAAACTACTCAGCTTTTCACTCTGCACACACTGGTGTTCTATAGAATTGTCCCCCCTGTGATTTGTGTTCCCCCTAGCCCAAGCACCACTTTGCATTTGAACCCAATTGAGTAAGTATGAACTGGGCTTGCCCAGCAAACAAAATAGTAGTCCTGCTGGGATTTCCCTAACCTCGCCTCACCAGGCTTTCCCCTGAGAGAAAGCCTGGTCTTCATTTACTAAACGGGCCGTTTGATCCGGTCGGGAGCGGAAGAGCTCTTACGTTTTTCTGTAGTCCAAAACGGACTACACTTTGGCCGGAAACAACGACCGGAAACAGTTTCAACCCAGCTTAGCGCATGCGCAAGTACGGGTTAAAACTGTTTCCGGTCGTTGTTTCCGGCCAAAGTGTAGTCCGTTTTAGACTACAGAAAAACGTAGGAGCTCTTCCGCTCCCGACCGGATCAAAAGCCCGAAATTGGAAGCCAGCCCAGGCTAGGATTTCCCACATGTGTGGAGAGGGAGTTTTCTGACAGTGACAACACGGCAGGCCCTGCCATTATGCAGCCATTCTGTGAACCAACGAAAGTCTATGTTTTCCGCTCGTGTGCCTCCTTTCCTTTGATATTTCCTCTATACCGGACGGCAGAAGATTATGTTTTCACCTTCGTCTGCCTGTGTGGGATACATTGTATCCAATGTCCAGACTAGCACAGCTGGACCGTTTTCCGCATATGGTTTTTACACCACTGGACAAATGTTAATTTGTCTTTCTGTTGAGGGGTTTATGAACGGCAACCTTTTTTGTGAGTGATCATGCCCTGCATTGACAAGAAGTAGAACAACTTTTATTAGACTATTTTTCCTTACATAATTAGCAAAATGGTAGGAGCATTAGTCATTGATTGTGTGCAGATGAAAAACTAGCCAGTTGAGCACTCTCTTTGACTTTAGCTCCTGCCCTGCATCCATGTGCCAGAAATGAACCAATTTTCATCACTAGATCTTTTCCTCCTTCCTTTTGCCATCTTGAGCAAAATAAAAGTCAACTGGCCCTGCTGAGTATTTTTGTACATGCATGCCATGATGCCACAGAGCATGATAGGTTGTTATGGAATTATGGAGCAGGTAAGATACAGGTAAGATGCATTCAAATCACTGTTTCACCACTCAGGCTTTTCCTTGGCTTGTTGTCACCTGTCTATACTGTATACAGTAGTATGTAGCCTACAGTATGTACTGTCTGGGAGAAATACAACAATGTGCGAACACAGCAGCAAGATTCGTGAACTGTTGTGGAATACAACCACCCTAAGAACTACAAACCATACCCTACTGCACATATAAACAGAGCTGCTACCTTTAAACACATTTTAATTCAGAGTATTTTCTTCCTGTATACCAGGGGTTTTCAAAGTGGGTGACGGGGCACCCTGGGGTGCCGCGACGGCAGTCCAGGGGTGCCGCAAGATAATTTGACAATATTTGGAATTTATTTGGACACTTGAAAACATATTTAGTATCATTTTAAACTTGAAGTACAACGTTATTTTCAGTCAATTCGAACCAAAATGGCTATTATCTCAAAGTTTTCCTCGCAACATAAACATCATAAGTCATCATACAAGACTGTCGCACAAAACTTGTGAAAACAGCCGATCTACAAGCACACAACGCCTCGCGATGCGAGGCATTGTGTGCTTGAAGATCTGCTGTTTTCACTAGTTTAGTAAATTATATAGATGATAAATACAAAACGCTTTTGGACAAGGTTTCCACCCGACAACGACGATATGCTATAAATATAAGGTGCTGGGATTGAAAATTATAATGTAGGGGTGCCTCGGATAAAAAAAAATATTTATGGGGTGCCCTGAGACAAAAACGTTTGGGAACCCCTGCTGTATACTATGGCATAGCTCAGGGGTAGAGAAACCGTTATTAGAGCATGAAGGGTTCCCAGTTCGAATGCGGGCTCCCCCTGAGTTAATGTCGAAGGTAGGCTGGGGCCAGCCTATATACAATGCAGCTAACTGCGTAAACCATGTTTTAACCATAGGTTTTAACATGTGTGGGGATGAAGTCTAGCTCCAGCTAAGGCTATGTCGAAGGGTCCTTGAGCAAGACTCTGAACCCCTAATTGCTCCCGGTGAGTAGGTTGGTGCCTTGCATGGTTTCCTCCGCCACCGGTGTATGAATGTGTGCGTGAATGGGTGAATGTAATGCACAATCTATGTAAAGCGCTTTGGATAAAAGCGCTATATAAATGCACCATTTACCATTTATCTCAATTGTTTTGAGAAAAAATAAATGCTATTTGCTTCAAAGTGACTGCAAAGGATTGCTGCTATTTGTTTCAAAGTCTTATGCCTTGGCTTGTATATAAATGAAATGAAATAAATATATAGCTAGCCTATAACATGCATGTAAGGACAAAATGTGACAGCTCTGTAAGGACAACATGTGACAGCTCTGTTTACACAATGCTGTACCATTCCCCTTTTCAACTGTTTTTATTATATTTTGACACTAATGAGTACTTTTACTTTTGGTACTTTAAGTACAATTTGATGCCAATACTTTTGACCTTTTACTCAAGTACATTTTGAATTCTGGACTTGTCTTACTTGTAACAGAGTATTTCTATATTGCAGTGTTGATACTTTTACTCAAGTAAAGCATTTGAGTACTTTTTACACCACTGTCACAGAGGGAACTGAAAGTGGTGTTCGCTGCACACACACGTGGTGCCGCAGAGAGGCGCAGGGTGGAATTTGATGAATTTAACCCTCTTATCCATTCAAGACAATCAAAAAGTACCTTTCCAGGCCGACATTGGCCTTAGTTTATCCTATTTTTGACAATACGTATTTAGACACAGTAATAGACACTAGTTAGTGTCTTCTAATAATGCACGTTATTTGTATACATTTTACACTACTGAGATAAGATAGGAATATTTGACCAGTTTCTTTCCATCTCCACCCCTCTCCCATTTCTTGAAAACGGCAACTGATGGGAGCTATACGAGCTTGTATATGTACGACACAGGATTTTACCCATTTGCCATTTTACTAACTCTGTGATTCTATGATGTGACAAAGTTCAGTTGAAGTTGACTGGAAAACTTGCTAATGCTAATTTGAAGCTAGTTGTCTGCAAGCAGAGAGTCTGGTGCTC
Organism: Nannobrachium achirus; assembly: GCF_963921795.1. Lineage (NCBI taxonomy): Eukaryota > Metazoa > Chordata > Actinopteri > Myctophiformes > Myctophidae > Nannobrachium > Nannobrachium achirus. The sequence goes on from NC_137812.1 coordinate 54,152,227, forward strand.
TGATGGTGCACACATTGTAGGAATGTATTGTATCTGGGCTACACAAGGCTGTCTTTTTGCTCCTTTTCATACAAACATAATGCAGTTCAAGCAAGCTAGATGAGTTATTACCTTAATGTGCATGTTGGAAGCCATGACTTTGGTTTGTCCAATAAATAAAGGTATGGTCAAGTTGCAAGCAAGCTGAAGCTAGCTGCTTCTGGCGTCAAATAGGTGCGTCAATGTTATAGCAAGTTGCAGCGATTACAGTTGACAAGCTTATTTTCAAAATAAAAGCATTTCATGGAAAAGCTTTTATTACGATAAACCGGTCCGGAAATTCTCTGTAGTACTGTTTGTAAACTTTGCATATATTTAAACCATATATCTATGCATTGAACGGTGTAAAGAACACTCATATTATAATCATAATCATATGATTTCAGTAATCCAAATCTAATTTGAATAGGACTTGGATTGGTGTAGTCTACTTATTTTTTTTAATTATCAAGAACAATAGCCTATTTTGTACTGATGATAATATTAAGAAATGTCGATGTTTGATTCACTGACATTACAGAAAAAGCTTCTTTTGACAGTTTACATAATACTCCTCTGGCTGATTACTTGTGAAGTGATGTGTGTTTAATCTTTTGGTTTTTGCAATCTAGCATAGGATTACTGATCTATAATCAATCTATGTGTGTGTAAACTGTGTATATACAGTATTTCCATAATATACTGTACAGCACCATCCTTGATATTTCTGCACCAACTGTTCTATCATTTATTTACCTATGTGAGCAAGAAAATACATTAACATTTGCATTTTTGTGGAATAATTTCGATCTAACTGAACTTGCATTTAGATGATACAGTATCTAAACCCGAGCTGAGAAACATTAATATGAGAAAGACACAACCAATACAAATATAATTATTAATAGAACTGGTAGTTAACTGCAGACAGTTGTCAATTTATTACTTAATATCACAAAAGTAGCATTTCCAACTCCAAATGCAATCAGTTGTAAATAAAACAGTGATGAATAACCATGAGCAGCAGCTAGAACCTGTTTGGTTCTCAATAATGTGGCTTAATGTATCCCTGATGTGTTGCTCTTTTCATGGGAGAGAACGTCATACCAAATTCCAAAGAGAAATGTGTGAGTTTGATGCAAGTTTAATTACTGTCCGCACATGATACTGTACATGCCCCACACACCTAGTTTAAGAGCTTCTTAGAATCATTGGGCTTCACAGATGATTTCAGTATGTATGTAGTCCATCAAGCAGCACTAGTTCTCTATTAGAGATTGAACAGAACTTTCTCTCACATAGAGAATGGCATTGAACACATCTAGGTTGATCTGCTGGCACAAAAAAAAGAAAGAAAAGCAAACAACCATACTGTCATCCCTGAGAGTGAAAATATAAATATATTTCCTATTTCTTTATGTTTTTCAATGTTTTACCCAAAATTACTGTTGATACAAAAAAAGATCTGGAAGATCTGGAGTAGAGACAGTTTCACCTTTGTTCTAACAGAGTGGCAAATTCTCTTCTTAAACCAGCACCATTTAACCTGGAGGTTAACTGGCTAGAAAATACAAAATACAAAATAGTCATGATGGTGTAAGAAAACCGAACAGCCCATGCATATTTATATTGGCCACAACTTTGTCACATGTTAAATGGAACTGAGAGTAAAGAAATAAAGCACTTAAATATGGCAGCATTAAATTCAATCTTCTACAGTTTCACCATCAACATCATCATGTGGAACATGACTTTGTTTGAAAACTTCACCAGAGGCACCTACAGCTTGGGATGACTCTGGTATTGAAACGGTGTTCACCCCCACTGTCAAAGTCTGCCTTTCCATTTCGCCTGTCATAGACTCTAGAACTGTAGAGTCTGCAGGGTTGAGACGGTTGTCCTTGTTATCACTGCTGGCCTGGGTGACACTACAGTCATTGGCAGGATGATCGCTGTCACTGTCAATAGTGATGACAGTGGACGAGTGCTTCCCTGTACGCTCTTTACTCTTGTGTCTTTTGCTCTTCTTCTTGTGTTTCTTCTTTTTCTTATGGTGCCTCATGGTTTTTTCAGATGAGCTTCCATCATAGACAATCTCCACACTGAGACTTCTACTCTTTTTCCCTGACTTCTCCTTGTTTCTTTTACGATGATGTCTTCGTTTGCTCTTCTTCTCTTTCGTACATGAGGCGGTGGAAGAATCTGGCTCGGGATGCAATTCGGAAAGCGATTCTTTGGTGGGCTCCTCCAGGTGTCTTGATTTGTACTTCCTCTTCCCCCCAGGTTTGTCATGGCGGGACTTCCTTTTTGCAGAGGGCGACCGGCTTCCAGAACGGGGATGTCGGGAATGCTTATCCCGAGAGTAAGATTCCCGGCCCCGACTGCGGCTCTTGGAACGAGAATAAGACCGCCGGTTGGAACTCCTGCTGTGGCACCTGGAATAGTCGGACCTCCTCTCAGTGTAAAGTGTCCCACAATTGTGATTGAGATCACTATGTATCTTTCTATCCCTACTATCCCGTTTTGAGTGCGAGCTGCGGTCTCTGCTTCTGGAAGGAGAATGCCTACTCCTTCTGCTGCGACTCCAGTCTCTACTCTTAGACCCCCTCCTCCGGTCTCTGCTTCTTGTCCTCTGCCTTTCTCTAGATCTTGGGTAACGAGTTCCTCTGCTGATCCCACAGCTGTGGCGGTCTCTGCTGCTGTGGCGGTCTCTGCTGCTGTGGCGTTCTCTGCTTCTCCTTTCTGATGGTCTATTGCTTCTCCTCTCTGACGGTCTATTGGATAACTTGTGTCTTTCTCTTGACCCAATTTGATTGTGCTCTTGTTCTCTACTCTCTGACCGCCTGGAGCGCTGTTCCCCACGCTGTGAGGCTGGAGGACTGACACTATTGAAGCGGATGTGTTGAGGAAGCATAGGCACTTCTTCAGTTGTTTGGCGAGATGGCGATAGCTCTTCAGAGGAGTCAGAGGAGAGTTGAACCAACTCTGGCGTTCTCTCTCTCGCTGGCTTGACAAACCCCACAATGAAACAGTCACTGTCATCATCATCATCATCAGAAGACAAACTTCCATTTTTAAGCCCTTTCCCCAGAGGAGATGAATACATTGGATGTTGAGGACTCTCCTGTTTTGAAGGAGCCCTGCACTCCTGCATTGTCTCCCCCTGCCCTCCCTCTTCCTCTGTGCTGCTGTCTGAATCGGAGTCCAGGATAGAGAGTGGCTGAGACCTGCTTGACTCCAGACACACCATGGTGGAGTATGATGGCCCAGGAGTCTCATCATCCCAGGCTGACTCGCTCAATGCTACACTGCTGGTGTATACAGAGTCTCCTGGAGGGTCCAGCTCTACAGTCAAGTCTAGCTCATCCTCTGAGATGGCTATCACTGATGAATTGGAGCTGGTGTCTTCATTGGAAGAAGCTGCGGGAAGGTCGTACGCGGAATGCTGGTCGTAGGCCTCCATGTTGAAGGGTGACTTGGCAAAGCTGATGAACTCGTGCAAGAAGTGCTCCGTGCGGCCCTGGAGGAAGGGCCTGAGCTCTTCCTGGATAGCACCATCCTCCATGTCATGGCGAGTGATGCGTGACATGATGATGTGCTGAACGATGTTCACCAGTGAGCCGTGGGCGCCATACAAAACCATGAGCTCTCTCTTCAACCAGGGTATAAGTCTGTGCAGGCAGGCAGGATTCCTTTGGTAGAACTCAGCCGAGGTGTCTCTGGAGCGGCCCCCATCCCGCACACTCCGAACCCTCACCCCCCGTCGGTACAGCTCCCTCCTGAATGTCACCATCTCCTGCTCTCTGAGCTGGCGCACTTCCCTGCCCTCACTGGCAGCTCTTCTCCTGGCCGCCAGCCTTGCCATCATGTGCCGAAGGGTGCGCTCCTGATGCTGTAGTGGACGGGAAACAGCCAAACTCTCGAACATCACTCCGTGGTCTGGTGGCGGGGATGTTCTCCTCTGGGATATGCTCTGGGACTGCTGCCGACGTACACCAGTCAGTGTGGTCCGGTATCTGAAGCGTGCACCGCCAAAAGACCCAAAAGTGCCATTGTCTGTTGGTTGCAGGTCATATTTCTTAAAGTCTTGCTCAGACTTGATGCTATGGTAGATGGAGTTGAATGGCTGCTTGCATAGTGGGCACTCTGCTTTGTTCTTGGACCACTCATGGATGCAGCGGAAGCAGAACTTGTGCAGACAGATGTCCAGGTAAGACATGTTGTTGAAGACATCTAGACATATGGGGCATTTGGAGTCTGGAGAAGGTTCTGAGGACAATGACTCAGACGTTTTTCTCCGGGCACTCTTCTGAGACCGCCGCGAGGAACTCCTGGTCGTTGCCATCATCTTAAATGACAAAGAAGAAAAGAAAAAAAGCTGAATTAGGTTTAAACTAAAACACTTATCACCATAACCATATCACCATAAAATTCCCATATTAAAATAAGCTTAAGCTAGGACCGTCTGGCGGGGGGACCTGATATCAACATGACTCGGCCATAAGCATATTTCGAGTTCCCAATTCAGCTACGTTCAAATATGAATGTATAATCAGTCAACTGAGCCCCATTATATTTTTGAGCCATGCTAACCGCTCCTACATCTGGCTTTGTGTGAGGTATGAGTGTCCGTATGAGCACGGAATTCCATGCATGGAGATAACTTATGTCACGGACAGAACGACCCATAAAGATCTCCATATATGGACAATGACATGTGCATATAGTGATGACATCAGGGATCTCCATAAGAGCATATGGTTGATCAGGGTCTTCTCATCTACTTTTAAACTTTTAAATGTTGATATTTGCATCTGAAATTGGGATGATGATTGTACCTCTACATATTATTTGCTGTTTACAGTATTGACAATAAAAAAGCAGCTATAATTATTATTGCATTAACAAAGGATTTCTAATCGGTTTACTCTACATACTGTATATTATATTGCAAATGTTATGTGCATTACATGATACTATTAACACATCCTTTTACTTGATTGAAATAGTACTGTCTGGAACGGTCTCTATGTTTAGTAACTGACGTTATACGTTAAGCATATTTTTCATGAAACTTAAAAACTGTCAGGCCAATCGTCAGCAGCATGACTGACGATGACAGCACAATGACAACATTAAAGTTACATAGCTTGGAAGAAAAACGTAAATAAATCGACGGAGTCTTAAGTCATTACTATACCAGGAATAAAATGGTAGTTACTGTATTGTTTACCACTTAGCCAGTCATAAAGCTAGCTAAGCTAGGCAGCAGCTATTCTGGGGTTTTGCTGTTTTACTTTTGAATCACTACATGTATCACTGTACAAAACCGACCGTTACTTCGTTGTTACGTCGTTGTTTGTTTGTTTGTTTGTTTGTTTGTTTGAAATAGTTTAAACGGAGCCCTTCCTCGTATCGACATTTACCTTTAGCTAATGTAGCTAATAATTTGATCGCCAGACTCCATGTGTTCTTTCGTTTAGCTCTCCCATAGCTGCTAGCAAACAGTGGATCCATCGTAACGTCAAGACCTTTATTTAATACAGAGTTCCTACATTAAAACTACATTTAAGTTAACATTAACCAGGAGTTAGAACACCGGGAGGCCTTACCCCTTGATGTTAGCTAACGGTTCAGTCCAGGGTACAAAGTTCTAGAAGCTTACCTCTGAATTCCTTACACAATTCTGCGAATGGAAGCTTTTAAATCCTTCCTTTCCGAAAATATCTTCATCATTTTTACACGGACATCGTTTTCTGGGAACAGACTTCTATGATCCGTGTAATAGTTGTACTTGTGAGTCATGTGAGATATTTGTTTGGAACAGAGGACGTCCAGCATGTGTTGTACGCACACACCACCACTGGGGGCGCTGTGACTGAACTGAACCGTTACGCTTCTGCGTTCTTCTTCTTTTCTTTCTTCTTGGGCAATAGTCGTTGCATTACCGCCACCTTCTGTTTAGCAGTGTGTAGTGAGCGCTTACATTTAATATTGCAAGGGATAACACAATGTTTACATTGTGGTCCTGTGTATTAAATTAATCCAGACGTTCAAAGATACAATAATATACAAGACATCATCAACAATAATAGTAATAAAACCTATATGTAGCCAGGCTACATTCTCATAAATCACTTTCTATTCCCACACAAGTGGTCATGTCTGGTAGCATAAATTGACGTTGATGTTCCCAAAAGGAGAATACTATTTGGGGCTCTGTAGCTTTCTTTTATTCATTTTAGCTTACTTCTTCTAGGTTACTGTCCTCTGCATAAAAAAAACACTTTTCTCAGCAGCTGCATCATGCTCACTTTACCTTTGGTACTACCACAGTCTCTTCTTACTGGGATTGTTACATATACCAGTAGGGATTAAGATTTGATTTAGTAGGATACTGTGCTCTCATGCACTTTCCTTAGAATGTGGTATAGATGTTATTGTTAACTTCCTTTCTCCATCCCAACATTTCTGCAATTTCTCATCATTTTCTCCCATATTACAACTTGTTATACATATAGGGTTGCCACCTTTCAGAAATTGAAATAAGGAACACCTCTTCCGGGCACGGGGTGCGTGCGTTCCGTGCGCGTGGCACAGCCGCCGGCCGGCGAAAAAAATGCAGTCCCAAACCCATTAAATGCATAGAATAGTTATAACTATAACACACGACATGGTATAACCTATATTGTTTTGCAGTTTGAAGTGGCCAATTGTTTCTAAAATATGAATAAGTTAATTTTGTATGAAATAAAGCAATGTATGAATGATTTGAACCTGGCTCTTGGGTCACTTGGTGGTCAGTAAAGAGAAGGTAGTCAAGAAACCATTAAGTCATATACTTAAAGTTTAAAGTGCTTTATTAGCAACGAAGATTAAACATTTTTGAGCGGTGGTCACACCGTCTCCATAGCGTGGCCGTGTGTGTAGGTATGTATGTATGTGGGTGGGTGGGTCTTTCTGTCTGTATGTAGCCTCAAGCCTGGTGTAGTACCTTTTATGACCACACATGTTAAGGGAGGGGCGCTGTTTTCAGGCCAGGCCAGGCCAGGCACACACACACACACGCACACGGGGGGGGGGGGGGGATGGGCGGGGGGGGGTTGGTGGGTAAACCACCGCTCAGTTCACACAGGTGTGATTTTTACTTTAGGCTGAATAGGCTTCACTAGCCTGAACCTGAGCATAGCCTAGTTTAAAGTGCTTTATTAGCAATGAACATTGAACATTTTTACTTTAGGCTGAATAGGCTTCACTAGCCTAAACCTGAGCATAGCCTATTTTATGAACATTGAACATTTTTACTTCAGGCTGAATAGGCTTCACTAGCCTAAACCTGAGCATAGCCTATTTTATAAAGTGTCTACAATCTACTGTCTTGACACTCGAACCAAAATTGTTCTATAGATCATAATCTACAAATTGGAAGTGAAAAATAAACTTTAACACAAATTTAAAATGAAAACCAAAAATTACATGTACACGGAACCCCACTATAGGCAGAGCGTAGAGCGCACCACAGCCGCAGCGACTGCGAGCCGCCTCACAGAAGGTCCTTCGTTCCTCTCCCTCCTTTTGCTGTCTTTTCCTGTGTTTTATTTCATTCATTATTGTTAAATTCTGTGTTGAGGTTTGGTTAAATACGGAACAAACCGCGTTCCGTATTGGTTCAATACGGAACACATCTTTTAATTGTCCAATACGGAACGATTCCGTATTATACGGAACGCGTGGCAACCCTATATACATACATATCGGCCGTTGGGCGTGGAGCAGGCCACAGTCCACACACCCGGTGCCAAAAGGTGATGGATCACACCTGTAGGACGTAACTCTGCCCCCATCATCTCGGCTAATGAACTCATCTAAAGCAAGAATTCTGAATGTACCAAGTACAGTGCTGTACAGTTTCCAAAAGCAAAATAAAGATAGCCTACTGAGTTTGTGTAGTATGCGTTATAATATATTAAAACCACAATGAGTGAGCCCTTGAAAATCACAAATCAATCATTACAATTTAAAAAAAAGAAATGGCAACAGCTGACACAGGTCACTTTGTACATATTTTAATGACATATAAACAGTTTTTACAAGACATTGTGGAAATATTTATTTGATGTCATCAGTGGTGGCCATGGCTCTCGGGGAGATCTGGAACAACTTCACCTGTCTCCAAAATGGTGTCACCCTGACCACAAAGACAGAATAATTAAATGGTTAAACATGTTCCACTCTTATGCCTCATTCACATACAGAAAAGCCAAGCTAATGGTTGGCTTGGTAATTCAATGTAATCTCTATGCGAACCAGCTTTTAAAATTTCCATGCTCGAAAAAAAAAGCATGGAAATTTTAAAAGCTGGTTTGCATAGAGATTACATTGATTTACCAAGCCAACCATTAGCTTGGCTTCTCTCAGTGTGAATGCAGCATTGCACCTTTATTTTTCTATGTCTTCATTTTTGGATGGCTGTTGGTGGCAATGGTTGGTCGGAGAAAATGTTCCTCTTGTACACAAATACCTCTATCTATTGGGAGGATTGTCATGCTACATACTTTACTTCCAGAGGACACTTTTTGGATGTTAATTTGAAAACGTGTATTTTGTCAAAAAGGTTTCATCCTGATAACACCCTGCTTGATTTAAAAAGAAAAGCAAGTAATCCCCTCTTCACCTCGGCATGTACTGTAGCCAGTTTGTCCAAATGTAGGACATGAGGGTGCAGCAAGTCTGTGTTGTTGTTGCTTGGACAGATCTCTGAGAAATTCTATACAATATTTATGTCAGAAAGTACACTGACTAACTCACCCAGCATCTATGTCACCAGCATCATGACAAGGACATATCTTATAAGTTGTAAAGTGCATACATATATTACTTCCTCCCTTTTGCATTGTTTTGATAGTAAGACGGCTGATTTGTGTTGCCTAGAAACAGGCACTGAGTATGTGTTTGTTTAAAAATTACAGTATGAAAATGTACTCTGATCTCTCATGGAAAAGGCAGCAGAGTAGAGAGTTTTATTTTGGATGGGGTTCCGCTGTTTTTAATATGTTGAATCTAGAGTTGCAACACCAATCATTGGCATCCCATGCATTCAAATAGAAAAGCGCTATCTGATTGGATTAAACAACGTTAAACTCACCAACATGCAGCTGTACAAAAACCTTGAATTAGCCTCTATTTGTAAAGTGTTTGTTTGATAAAAATCCACCGTAGACATGTTATGAGCTATTTTCTGTCAAGAAACTCAGTGCAGGGGCACCTACTGGCCTACAGGTCCAGGCGCATACCACTATGCATTGCCACATAGGCATTGATGCCTGACGGCGTTGCCAGTTCGATTCCTGATCAAATAAAGGCATAAAAGCCCAAAAACAAAAGAAAAGAAAAAAAATACAGAAAAAAAAGGAAATTCAGTCAAGTGCAAGTGATTATTAAGAGTTGGAGTTTTGAACCGCTCGTTTTCAATAACGCAATGTCCTGCTGCCTCCCGCATTATGTGCTATTTCGAAACAGGTGATACACAGGAGTCTACACAGGAGATTTCCCACGCACGCTTCCAAACTCCAAACACTTAATAAAAATAATCACATGCACGGAATTCCTTGACAGAAAATAGCTCATAACACGTCTATGGTGGATTTTTATTAAAAAAAACACTTTTTACGCAGCTAGAAAGAGGATAATTCAAGCTTTCCATACAGCTGCAATTTTGTCGAGTTTAACGTTGTTTAATACAATCAGATAGGACTTTTCTGTTTGGATGCCTGGCTGGTCGGTGTTGCAACTCTAGATTCAAAAGTAATAATAATCTAGAGGCGGCTAGCTGTTTGCCCCTTTTTGCCCATTGCCCTGGCCTTCTAAAATGTTTTTGCTCTGCCCTGGTGAACTGCAATTAAAACTCGCCGAGCTCAGTCATGCTCCCTGGCCAATGAGCCCTATTGATTTCATTTTAATAACCTTGTGCCCTTTCATCTAGCTCCACCTGTAGGCCTAAATTTACACTTGTAATGTAATCGGTGGATTTCAAATGGAACTTGCAACATTTAAAGTAAAATCAAATAAATTATGCATCACTACACTATACTTATTTATTTTAAGAAAAACATATTCAAAAATGCTGTACTTACAGGGAAAAGTCTGGGTTTGAGATCCACAATACCATAGGGCCTTTTCTGTAAGAGACAACAGTTCTTTTTAGTTGCAACATACAAAACATAATAAGAAAGAATAAGAAATAACACTAATCTGAGCTCATAAGACTCTATAAGAATCTCTCCATACAACATCCTCTTCTGCAACACACTACATTTATTGACAGTATGCAATATGCACCATATCCATATCTACCTTATAGTAGAGCTATTATTGAGACATGAGACTTGATATAATCTGTTATATTGATTAGTGTAATATATATGATATATCATATGATATGGCTAAACTGTTGTTTTCCTGTTACACTAACATCTTCTGAAGTTATAAGACAGATCTAATGCCTCTATCTGTTCAGTCATCTTATCTACATTACTAATGATTGTTTCTCAAATATTCTGAATGTCAACCATTTATCTTTACTTACAGCAACGTGGTATTTCACGTAGTAGTGAACAACCCATGCAGGTATCAAAAGACGTGTTAATGCGAACACTCCACCTGTGTATGCCTTGTAGGTCTGAAAAGAGAAACCAAAGATGTTATCAGTAGACAAATCAGGAAAATAAGATTAAAGTAACGTTAATAAAAAAGCAATTTCATATCATATCCATATCATATTCAACAATATCATTTAGGCAATTTCTTGATTATTGCACACATTACTTGTCAAATAATGTCATAACCTAATTTAGTTCATTCTTTTATGCCTTTGTGGTATTTGTGACTGTACTGTATATTTGCATACACAGTGAAATGAGGTATCTGCATTTAACCCATCCTAAGTAACAGGAGCAATAGACGCTACAGGGGCAGCGCCTCTGGGAGCAATTAGGGGCTAAGGGCCCTATTATGATCCAGGTCTTATGCCTTATGCCTTAACTTCTTTGCCTTTTTTACCATTTTGTTTTTGTTTTTTAAATATTTCAAATAGCTTATCTGTAAGTTCACAACGTGCAGATGTAGATCAGCATTTGAAGTATTTAAAAATGTTTTTCAAAATAGTGAAAAAAAGGTAAAGAAGTTAAGGCATAAGGCATAAGACCTGGATCATAATAGGGCCCCATGTGTCTTGTCTTGCTCAGGGACACTTCAACAGCTGAGGCCTGGAATTGAACCTGGGACCTCTGGCATCCCAGGCGGGCTCTGTGGCTCTCTAACCAGTCGGCTATGACCATAATTTAGCCTGGAATGTACAGTACAGTGCTTTGACATACTACGTTAACATGGGTAATATGCCAGTTAAGAAGTTACCATACACAACATCGTCCAACATTAAATAAGCGTAGTAGTAACAGTACGTAACACCGACAGTGGGCCCCTGAGACCTCTGAGCACATTTTCTTTAATACTTTTCTTAAATGTTTAATTATTTCTAACAAACGCCTAAAATGTCTATTGCTACAAAACCTGTGTATAGCCTGCTTAAGCCTGTCATTTTGGGCAAAAACCTATGGCATAATCAAGCAAGACGTTGAAGGGTACAATTTAAGTCTGATAATGATGTATGCCTGTTCAAATCATGTATACATTATTATTTCTGACCATTTTTACACAAACATTTATTCTTTATTTATATTTTGGGGGAAATAGCCAATGTATCATTGAGATGCCCACAATGTTTAGGTGCCCACTCTAGTGGTGGGGCAGTAGAATCATAACGTTTCCAAACATCACTAGTCGTCGCATTGCTACCAGAGTATTACAATGTAGCTACACATACAGTACAGTATATACACAGATTATAATTATTATTCAATATTGTGTAGCCTACGTATAGTGGCATATTATTATGTACCACACAGTCACTACTACTCACATAAAGCCTCCACATAGACTTGGGTTGCAGAAAGTTAGCCCAGAATCTCTCGACGGCCCCCGCAGCTTTAGGCTGGATGACGGGCTCCCGAGCGCTCAGCTCCTGGTCCTTCAGCCACTGTCTCCTCAGGTTGATGAGCTGCTCCATGCGGAGCTTCTCGTCCGCCGTGTAGCCCGTCATGATGGCTCGAGATATTGTTGTTTATCTCTCTCACTGTATTATATTCAACCTCAACACCTACAATGACACCATGGAGGACACACTTCCACAAACACAACCACGAAGAAGAGAGCTTAGCGGAAGTGCGAGTGTGACAGCTTTATCTTTGTCTTGACAATAGAGCGACATCTGCTGGACTGAATGACACTCATCACCGACACCGTTGTGGTTTATTACAGTGGTTCCCAAACAGGTTTAGACCATGTTTAGACCAGTGTTTCTCAAACTTTCAAATATCAATGTCTCCCCTGACAATGTACAAATGGTTCCATGTGTACACTGTCAGAGTTACAGACTTGTATGGGTCAATTTAGACCCCCATAAAGGAACCCACAGAGTCCCTGGAATCCACTTTGAGAACCACTGGTTTAGACTGTGGTTCTCAAACTTAAATGTTTTATTTCAAGGACCCCGCATGACTCTGAGAGGGTACAAATGGAACCAAACGGACCCATAAGGGTTACAGTCCTGTATAGTGTCCATAACTTGGAACCCCTCTAACATCTCTGCTGGCCTAGACGGTCTGGACTGTCTGGACCCCACTCTGAGAAAAACTGGTGTATTTATTATCAAAAACATTAACCTGATCTGTGATAGTGGTTAATAATTTATATTTAAATAGCCTCAATATGTCATATTACATAGTCAGTCAAATATCTTGAGATGCCCTACAAACACAGAGGCCACTAAACCCCCATAATAATCTATCTATAAATGCGAGAAGTCTCTGCGTGTCTGTCTGCGTGTATGTAATCCGCGTATCTCGAGAACCGTTCGTCCCACCGGCTTCAGATTCGGCACGCGCGTTCCCCGCCGCGGCACGGAGTGCAGTGCCGGGTCTCGACCCGACCCGACGCGCGGTTTTCCAGAACCGGCGCGAAACGTTCGGAATCTCCTTATGCGGGGTTGATTGTTGACATCAGGCTGTTCCGGAGGAAATCGGCGAAAGCTCTGACTCATTGTGACATCACTTCATAAAAGGCTCTGACATCACGTACGCCACATGAGTCAACAAAAAATCTCTGTGAGTGTGTATGTATGTATGTAATCCGCGTATCTCGAGAACCGTTCGTCCCACGGGCACGCGCGTTCTCCATATATGGGCATAAAATGAATGCCCCCATATATGGGCATAAAATGGATTGCAGACAGACAGATACAGATATCTCCATATATGGACATAAATGGACAGAGGCAAACAGATGGTCAAAGATCTCCATATATGGGCATAAAATGGACGCAGACAGACAGATACAGATATCTCCATATATGGGCATAAATGGACACAGGCAAACAGATGTTCAAAACGGGTCCTATGACAACAGGTATAATGAGGTTTGCATTAAAGGGGGAACCGGCACTGTGTCTGCAACACAGTTGGAGGAGGCACAGACAGATACTCCATATATGGGCATAAAATGGACGCAGATAGACAGATATCTCCATATATGGGCATAAAATGGACCCAGAACTATAACTGCAGTGATCTCCATATATGGACATAAAATGGACGCCGACAGACAGACAGACAGATACAGATATCTCCATATATGGGCATAAATGGACACAGGCAGACAGATGGTCAAAACGGGTCCTATGAAAACAGGTATAATGGGGTTTGCATTAAAGCTGTCAGAGTTACAGACTTGTATGGGTCAATTTAGACCCCCATAAAGGAACCCACAGAGTCCCTGGAATCCACTTTGAGAACCACTGGTTTAGACTGTGGTTCTCAAACTTAAATGTTTTATTTCAAGGACCCCGCATGACTCTGAGAGGGTACAAATGGAACCAAACGGACCCATAAGGGTTACAGTCCTGTATAGTGTCCATAACTTGGAACCCCTCTAACATCTCTGCTGGCCTAGACGGTCTGGACTGTCTGGACCCCACTCTGAGAAAAACTGGTGTATTTATTATCAAAAACATTAACCTGATCTGTGATAGTGGTTAATAATTTATATTTAAATAGCCTCAATATGTCATATTACATAGTCAGTCAAATATCTTGAGATGCCCTACAAACAAAGAGGCCACTAAACCCCCATAATAATAATAATAATTAAATAATAAACACCATAATGTTATGTTGACATAATCTTTACTGTGAACCAGTATCAGGCCAAGCACTGGTTGTATAGTTCTTGTCATCTTGTGTAACTACAATGTAGCAACTGCTGTTGAGCATTATTTGATTGCGACCGAAGTTCGCAGTTTACCATGAGAAACGTCACAGCTTGTCTGCGTGTAGACGTGACGTGGGTCTATCTATGGGCAAACTCATATACCGTAAAAATGTGTCATCATGATGTCATCATGCTCTGATGTCACTGTGATGTCAAGGGAACCATTCTACCAGAATGGGTTTTTCCACTCTGACATCACGCTCTGGCTTCACTGTGATGTCACACTAACAGAATCCCTTTTATGCCCATATGGAGTTCACTGATGTCATCAATATTAATGACGCCCTGTTAGAGAGATCCCTGTGATGCCGGGGGAACAAATACCTTTTATGCCCATATATGGAGATATGGAGATCCCCGAGTTGCCACAGGGGAACAAATCCCTTTTTTGCCCATATATGGAGATCCCTGATGTCCACATCCCTGACAGATGTCCACATCACTGTGGCGCAACCTCACCCTAAGGTGAACCACTCTACCGGAATGGGTTTGCCGCTCTGACATCACGCTCTGGCTTCACTGTGATGTCACAATAACACCAGTAAGACTCCCTAATCGGGAGATAAGCCGTGTGTGTGTGTGTGTGTGTGTGTGTGTGTGTGTGTGTGTGTGTGTGTGTGTGTGTGTGTGTGTGTGTGTGTGTGTGTGTGTGCAATGATTTAGTCATAATGTGCAAAATTATGATTTCACACATTTTTCTTCATTAATATACCGGTAACCTAAATTAATGCCAACTTTACTCCACTAGATGGTGGAATAAACCTGAAATAACCATGCAGAATAATGGTAGGCTACATGTTCTGTTATTTAAAATAACTGTAAAGAAGCAGCCAGATTACAGTGGTGGTATGTAACGAAGTACATTTACTTAAGTATGACTTAAGTAAAACTTTGAGGGATTTGTACTTTTCTTTACTTGAGTATATGGCAATACTTTTACTCCACTACATCTCGGAGCCTGGTGACGCAAGGTTAATAATAACAGATGGGCGTGAGTTCTATTCATGACGGAATTTCCGCCTCCTGTCACATGTGATGTAAGACTAAGCTAAATGCACAGGCTAAATGTCTACTAACGGTCCTTTTTAGTTCTTATGTTTCCAATAGACATTCAGGTAAGATATTCTTCTACTACAACTCTCTGTGTTCTACAGATTCAGTCAGTGCAATGTCTCAGTCTGTAGCACAGCGTACGTACACACTGGCCCATCGTATGTGTCGGGCATTGATTAAAACGGATCATAAGATCACGAATGAAACAACCGTCGTTGGCGAAAAACTATTCAGTGTATTTATAAATGGACGATTTTCGAGAAGTTATCTATCTAGATATCTAACCTAAAAGCAAGACGACATGAGAGGACACCAGATGAACATTGAGCTGTGTACAACACCGTGGTGTTTGTCAAGGTGACATAACATTTGTGTCACACTGGATGTATTAAAAGTTGGTTGAGTTGTTGGTCATATTTACCTACATTTAACTGCATATACTTTATTAATGCTGCTTCCATGGACTGATGTAGTGGTAGCCTACAGTCTTTGTACTGAACACACAACTCCTGTAGCAGCCGTATATGCCATGCCTTATCATCAGTCCAAACTCCAATAACGATTTGGTGTCACAGAGCCTCACACAGATACAAACTGCAAGAAAACAGTGTGTTACAATGTTGTTATGGTAGATGATATTATGTAGACTACTGTAAGCCAATCAGTGGTTGATGAATTTGATGAAGTACTTTAGGACTGCAGCTGTCTATCTTTTGCTATTATTATTTTGATTATCTTTTATTTATTATGTTTTAATATATTTTAAACTGTTTCTCTATTGAAAGTAAACGCTTAAGCTGTATTGTACACTTTGTCACACAACAGGCAACATTTTAGAAAATACCATAGCAGATCTATTTATGAGACAAAATGGAGATCAATTACTAATTGATTATTTTATAAAATGATTGTGTTTTTATGTTCTAGGTTTGATTGAATGTTGTACCCCCCCTAAACCCCTTGGTGTCTCTGTTGTAGGGTATGTGCCAGAGGTTTGGATGGAGTCAGCACTGGACAGCACATTGTGTTGCTTAGAGATAGAAAGATCCATCACCACTCAGCAATCACACCACTGTACACATCGCTGAGAGAAAAATGGTCAAGTATTTCTCTAACAGCACAGACATCAGGAACACATGGGACCATGTTGTCTCTGCTTTCTGGCAGAGATACCCCAACCCGTTCAGGTACACAACTGTTTTCATGTATTTTTAATTTAATAATGACTCACACACATAATATCGTCGCTGTCAGGCGGAAACCTTCCAATGGATCCATCTTTACGTATTGATTGGTTCATTGGTTCAAGTCAAGATTTATGAAACCCATTGACAGAATTCAATGAACCACTTTCTACAAGCTCACAACACATTGTGACACAAGCTTGTAGATCAGCTACTTTTTTTTAGAATCAAATTGTGGTGGCAGAAATGTATAGAGTAACAAATATGTGTATTATGTACTTGTTTTCCTTCCATTCAATCTCATTGAATGGATTGTCAACCAGCTTTCACACTAGTGCACATGCTAATTCAATTCAACAGCTGTCAATCTTAACAGCTGAGTTGTCTCCCCCACGCTTACTCTCTCTTACTCTGTCAGCGAATGTGTACTTCTGTCTATTCGTATGGTACCTTTATCTTTAGGACATATCCTTATAAGACCATGTTAGAATAGCATCTCTGTCAGAATGGACTATAAGTTCTGTATGAGAATGGGGCAGGAGAGGCTTTTGCCCCGAGCAGGTTGACAGGAGAGGCCAGGGGGCCTGCTCCTTCATGATCTGTAATGCTGAGACTCTGCTCAACTTTTTGCCTTTTTAAATAAAACGTTGTCAATCCTTCAAATCCTTCATCCTTGTGGAACATTAATTTTTCCATCATAGCATTAATTTACAAGGTAAAATGTTTAGAAGCGCTTTAAGGTTTCTGCCTGACAGCAACAATGTATTTATATCAGCGCGTGAAAAGCAATAGATCAATGTAGATCTCTGTATATTAATCTTATACATACACACCTATAGTTTTATATGACTTAATAGTTGTGAATAGTTATCTTATTGAACTAAAAGCAATTCCCACAAACCCTTGTCTGTACTGTATTCCAAGACTCTGCTTCATTTATGATAATGAGTTGCTTCATTTATGATAATGAGTTACATTCATAGACTGTGAAAAAGAGATGGACAAAGCTATGCCCATATACTCAACAGATGGTAAATGATGGCCCAACACCACACCACTCCACACCGCCCACTTGTGCCAGGTGTTCCACTACAAGGACCTGGGTAGAGTGGTGTGAAAGTGGTACTTAACGTGGTACTAAAAAGTATCCAATCTAGAGTAGGTCTGAGCTAGGCCAAACAGGGCCAAACACTTCATAATGACTGATCACTCGCTGACATTTTTCATTTAGACCACCAGAATATATACACAATTCTATTGTGTTATAACCATTATTATAATCTATTATAGTGTATTATAGTTATCATAGTAATACATTAATACTTTATAGTGTATTATAATCACAGTTATAATCCATTATAGTGTAATATAATTAGGATAGTTGTAATACACATTTATATTGTATTATAATCACAGTTAAAAGGGTCAATTTGTTTCTTAACGATAGGGGTACTTTTGTGCAATTGAAAATGTAGATATTTTTATGTGGTGCGGTGTGGTGTTGTGTGGTGCTAAAGCTGCAGTCGAAAAGGGGCTTAAGATGACCCAATGGTATTTTCAATTAAATAGGGAAAAAATGATCCAAGGGGGTTGTGTCCTCTAACAGCAGTTACAGTATGTCAGACTTCGGTTCTCTATTAGAGATTGACTAATTTAACCGTGTATGTGCAGCACTCATGTTCTGACGGAGGACGTGGTGTATCGGGAGGTGACCGCCGACCAGCGCCTGCTCTCCAGACGCCTCCTGACAAAGACCAACCGGCTGCCACGCTGGGCTGAGGCCGTGTTCCCCTCCAACATGTCCCGCTGTGTCTACATCGTGGAGGACTCCATCGTGGATCCAGTCAGCAGGAGCATGACCACTTACACCTGGAACCTCAACCACACCACTCTCATGGTGAGCGCTCGGCTTTAGTCAAAAGAAAGCTCACAGGGCCTGGTGTTTAAATGCAATATCTTTTGGTTTGGGGAGAGAGCTGGGGAATGACACGCAGCAAAGGTCGTCGGGAATTGGAATTCTAACCTGTGACACGATGTCAGGCTGGCCTTGCATGGTGCGTGTCTGCGTGGTGGCCCGGACCACCACACCGGCGGCCCGGGCCAAATGCAATGGTTTTAGATTTATTTTTATTTTTATAAAACTATATATGGAGCAGTCATTCTACATTTTTCTCACTCTTACTAGCCACGGTTACTTAGGCCATTGAATGACTCACGTGATGGGAGCGTGCATACATTTATCCTGATTCACTTCCTAAACGTTATTACCAGCAGATGGCGCACGTACTGCGTTCGGTGTACCTGTGCATCTGTGTTGTCGTCATTCAGTGGGAAAACCCTTGAAAAAACAGAGTGACGTCAGTATATGGGTACCAGGGGTCACCGTATATGGGTAATTGGCCCTTTAGGGCGAGGTCGCTTGTCGCCCTGAGGCGTTTTATAGATAGTGACGTATCACTAGTTGCATGATGTATCACTCCTCTGTAACACCCCCTGCTTTTCTCCCACGTCTGTTTGACTGTATATCTCTCATTCCTGCAGTCAGTGGAAGAGCGCTGTGTATTCCAGCAGTCAGAGGATCAGCCCTCCTCCACCCATCTCCAACGAGAAGCTTGGATCTCCTCCAGTGTCTATGGCCTCTCCAGACCCATCCAGGTACACTGAAACAGTAGCTCTAATGATATACTGTAAGGATTGAAAAGAACCCTCTCGTCTTTGGATCACTTAAAGCTGCGCAATGTAACCTCCCTGTTGTACCCTGTATTTGAATCCGGGTCTCATGCACAAGTGCTCAATGTTTTAACCACTGAGCTAATAGAGTCTGCCTGCTTGCTTACGGCTAGCTCAGTGGTCTTGTGGTTAGAGTGTTCACCATGAGACTGTGAGGTCAGGGTTCGAACACCGGTCGGGTCATACCAAAGACTCTGAAAAATGGAAACCTCCTGATTGGCACTCAGCATCAAGGGTTGGATCGGGGGTAAGTCCCTGCAACATACTAGAGTCATGTCCAGGGGGTGGACTTGTACATTAACTTTAGAAAAATAGCAGATATACAAGCTCACAGCGCGGCACCGAGTGCCGCGCTGCGAGCTTGTAGATCTGCTATTTTTGAAAAATCGTGAAAATGTGTGCAAGTCTTTGAATATCTTTAACCCGATCTATGACCCGACTTCTAAATCCTTCCCCTAAATCATGTTGTTCTCAAACATTTTTCATGTCAAGGACCCTCAAAATTACAGGTATTTGGCCACGGACCCCCATCTCAAAATATGTTGTTCCAGGGACCACCCAGAAGCAAATATTTGAGTTACAAATGTTCGCTTTGAAAATACATATATTCAAAGATTTGCAAAATAAAATCATGATTTTTCAAAAATAGCAGATCTACAAGCTCGCAGCGCGGCACTCGGTGCCGCGCTGTGAGCTTGTATATCTGCTATTTTTCACTGGTTAAAGCAGTCAAGCAGTCCTGCCCTGTATGGGCCTCATGGCTCGGCAAGGCGTGCTTGCTTACTAGGAGAAATGTTATGTTGTGTCAAAGGGTCAATACAGACATCTTATTTAAATGTCTCAGTAGAACAGCAGGGACACCAAACATGTTTGAAAGTGAAATATCCCTTTAAGAAAATTACGTAATACAGCTTTAAGGACAGAGATCCAAATCTCATTAGGGTCTAAATGTCTGCCTTTGGTCTCAGGAAACTGACCCACACTGCAGGAGCAAGAACTTGATGTCTGCAAGTTATAATGTTTGAATGCCTTATTGTGCACACACCGTCTTCTATTTAGCCCCATGCAGTCTGCATGCCTATAGGAATTTTAGAAACAGCCGGCAGCAGCTGTAGTGAACCATCTCTGTGTGATCGCTAGTTACCTATCTAGTTACCTTTATTTAACTATTACTTTATTTAACACTGGGGAAATTAAGTGAAGGTGATTATTGTCTATAGGGGACATAATATGCTCTCCTACATGCATTTGACCTGAACCTACAAGGACATCTATCTGTGTCTCTGTCTCATTCTACAGCACCCACGAATGCTTAAAACTGATTCACAGCCAAATCGTCATAGATCGCCATTTTACAGGGGGCTGAGCCAGCCAGATCACCAAACGTCGCCTTTTTGATCATTTTCTGATTTTTTGGGTATTTTTTTTTGACATTTTTAGAGCTATAACTGACCATTCTAGGTTCATATAAGCTTATAAGCAATGATTTTGCGATGGAAATGACGTCATCGCCGGAAACAGGAAATGTAGCGTATCTCAGACGTAAACAACCATATTTTTTTACATTGGAAGCCATTACAGCAGCTCCGCTAAATCTCAGCATCAATACGTCGGATTTTGATCCGGTTTGAAGTGTCTGTGCGTCTATTGCGTGCCCCAGGCCATAGTCGCTAAGTTTTTTTAGACCATCAAGCGCGCGTATGGCGTGCACGGGTCCCACGCTCTTCCATGCTAACGCTAATGTTAAGTGGATGGCCAGGCTGCTAACATGGGGCCTTCTAGGAATCGCCAGAGACCTTAATCGTTGGTGACATCTAGTGTACATTATATAGACTACAGCCTACTATAATTTCATGCTTTTTTGGGCGATCTACTGTGACTCTGAAAAATTAATAATATTCCTGGCAGCACAAGCATATTGTAAAATGGCTGAGAATGAGTTAAGTAAGGGCAGGTGGGGGAAGAGTCATTTTTGGGTGCATTCTTTATACAAGGTGTTTTCCAAAGGAGCACACTTAAGAACCCTTTAAGAATCTGGAATTAGGGTATACATCATCATGTATCCTGATTTCTACAGCAGAATTCTAGCTGTTATCCCAATTTCTTCTAATCCTTTTTTCCTGTAAAAGGAGACCAGCGCTTTCATTATATTACGTTCCTGAAATCAGCGTGGAGAATAACTGAGATACTCAAGCATATTATGCAAAGATTGCAAACACACTGGATGTTCCTTAAACATACAACATCTTAATACGCTTATTTTGTTTACAGTACACCCAAAAGGTTTCATCTGAGCTCATTCAGATGCTCTGCTTATTTATAGTTGTATGACATGGACTTATTTCTGGCAGACCCAGAAACATGTATGAATAGAGCTTTAGACGGAAATGCAACCCTCTGCTCTCCAGTGTTTCCAAAGTTCAACTGAGGATTTGTATATTTGTTTTTCCAAAACCAGGTCGTTCTAAATAGAGGCAGGTCCTGAGTGGTCAGCATCTCACAAAGCACACTTTTGAGCTGTTGCCTGGAAAATCAATTCAAAGAATGTAGTAGTGGGTGGTGGACAGAATGCTCTCTGGCAAACGCAGATCAACTCCAGCGATCAAAAAAACCCACAGCAGGTTCTTACTTATGCCAGAGTATAAAAGTAAAGCACCTCCATATACACTTGTAGGGCTGTCACGATATGACGATTAATTGTCACTCAAATAATTGCGATTAACGATTTAATTGTGTTTTTGTCGTTGATAATTACATTTCTCTTCGGCTTTTAGGCTTTGAAGTTGCACATGGCAGATATGACACATAACCTAAATATGCAAAGAAATTTCTGACATATTTGACAACTTTCTACTTAAAATATAACATTGGTAGTGGAAATAGCCAATCTACAAGCTCACAACGCGTCGCGATGCGACGCGTTGTGAGCTTGTAGATCTGCTATTTCCACTATTTCTGAAAATGTTTGTAAATGTATGAACATTTTTCAACATTCACGATTATGACGATTATGCTTAGGTGGTTCGGGCATCTAGTACGGATGCCCCCCGAGCGCCTTCCTAGGAAGGTCCTCGATGCACGTCCCACTGGGAGGAGACCCGTGGCAGACCTAAGACCAGATGGAAGGATTATATCTCCAGACTGGCCTGGGAACGCCTTGGTATACTCCCAGAGGGAGTGAAGGAAGTTGCGCAGGATAAGGAAATCTGGAAGTCTCAGTTGGAGCTGTTACCCCCGCGACCCGATTCCGGATAAGCGGTTGAAGATGGATGGATGGATGGATGACAAAATATTAGCGATTATGTCAAATAATTGCGATTAGACGATTATGTAATAATTGTGACAGCCCTATACACTTGTATACACATTACACACACTCCTTGTGACCTATATTATACTGTAAGAAGCTTTCATAGGAGGTCTGCATGCTGAAAAGTATTTCCAAGACTCCAGTGTGATTGGTACGGTTAGGGCTTTCACAATTATTACATAATCGTCTAATCGCAATTATTTGACATAATCGTGATTATTTTTCATAATTGTCATAATGGTTTCCATGTTGAAAAATGTTCATGTATTTTTTTAAAGTAAAAGAATTGTGGAAATAGCAGATCTACAAGCTCACAACGCGTCGCATCGCGTGAGCTTGTAGATCGGCTATTTCCACTATCAATGTTCTTTTTTGTCAAATATGTCAGTAATTTCTTTGTATATTTAGGTTAAGTGTCATATCTACCATGTGCAACTTAAAATCCTAAAAGCCAAACAGAAATGTAATTGTCAACGACAAAAACACAATTAAATCGTTAATCGCAATTATTTGAGAGAAAATTAATCGTCATGTAAAATGTCATAATCGTGACAGCCCTAGGTACGGTAGGTCAAGCACTAGCATGCACAGGAGAGAGATTGGATGCCTGCGTGCACAAAACGCCAAAATAAAGAACGGGAAGATTTGAGGGGAAAGAGGAAATGGAGACAGGCCTATTATATGTCAAGTCTATTATTATTAGTTGTTGTGGAACATGCCAGAGTTGACTGAAATGCCTCTAGGGAGAAGGAAGAAAGAACCATGTAAGCAAAGCATACTGTGTGCTTTTTGTTCTACTTGATGCGGAGCCACTTTAAACTAAAGGGGAATTTCACCAAGAAAATAAAAGTGTGTTTAAGTATACGTATCCTTAGAATAAAATGTGAATAAAAGCCGTCTTGAGCTAATTAATTTATCTTGAAAGCATTAAAATATCACAGTTTTGAATTTATCCTCAGTAGAAGAGCAGGGAGACCAAACATGTTTGAAAGTGAAATATCCCTTTAAGAAAATTACGTAATACAGCTTTAAGTGACACTTATTCCATGCGGTGGCGAGGGGTCACCGCTGCTGGGAACCACCATCTAAAACGTTTTAAAGTGACTTAAGGCTTTTTAGAAATTAAATCTGAAGGCATTTCTAGTAAATACCCAAACCTCAGGCTATAGGCCAAGGAGAATTAGTTACACTAAAACAGTGGTTCTCAACCTGTAGGTCGGGACCCCCAGGGGGGTCCCCAAATTATTTTGGGGGGTCCCCAGATGATTACCTTAAAGTGCAACATTGTTTTCTCACTCAACAGTAAACAAACCAGCATAAAGTTTAAGTGGGTGAAGGGTATCTGCACATTTTTAAAGTGACAATTTAAGGACTTTTTAATACATCAATTTAAACATTTAAACAAATTAAACATTTCCCAAATTTTCAAATATTAGAGGCAGAAATTGTGAAAATAGCCGATCTATATGCACAGTAGAACCGTGTTATACAAAATGTAATGCCTCAACTCTTAGTGCTCGTCAGGGTGGGGGTCCCCAGTTCAAATAGGATTATTTTTGGGGTCGCGGCCTGTAAAGGTTGAGAACCACTGCACCAAAACACAATGGACTTATATTATAGATTAATATAATTTTCAAAGTAACTCTTCTTTCCTGTCCCACCAGGAGTTTGGACTGGCCCGCTTCAAGAGCAACCAGACGAAGGCCATGAAAGGGCTGGAGTATGCACTGTCCAACTTACACGGTATGTAAACTGCACCCGCATCAGCAGGACAAGAGAGAGGGAAAGTACTGTTGGGAGAGAAAAGGGGAAACGGTCACAGGTTATTTTTAACCGTGGCCAAGCAGGGGAACGATAAAAACTCACGGAAAGAGAGGTTGCTTTTTTAGGCCCGGGACATAGCTTTGCGTCATATTTTCCGTCCGTTTATTTCCCTTGTTTATTTTTTTATTTTATTTATTTTTTTTAATTTATAATCAAAAGTTTCGCCAGACATGGTGCCCGTGGGGCGAGTCGAAGCCTCTCAACGCTCCTCAGGACTGATTGCAATGAACGGGGGAAATCAGAGCAGAAAATGTGAAATGGCATACACACACACCTAGCCAATCACCACTCAACATCAAGCCCCCCCCCCCCCCCCCCCCGCTATACAAACAAAATGTCTCCTCCATAATGCATGGTTATTAATCAGGCTATGATTGCATCGCTCTCTGCCTGTATCTCTGCTTCCTAGCAGTAGCGTGCAGCAGCAGCAGCAGTGATTCAAGAAGGCTTGAGTTAGGCTGTTTTGTTTCTAAGAGATGGCCTCGTGTGTCGTGTAAAGACGTTCCACTTACTTCAGACAAAGAACCTGGTGGGTTTTAATCATGTGAAGAGCCGTTGTGCTTCCCTCGTCATGTGCTTCAGAATGTCCTGGGGAAGGCGGAGAGTCTAGTCTAGACCAAAGTGATGATCTGACGTGGTTTCTAGATGGCTTGCTTGCTTACTGTTCATTACAATTGATAAAAGTATGCACTGAAACAACCTTTACTTTTGGCACAGTTTAGCATATCACAATAGGCCTACATATTACATATGCATACTGTATACCAGTGGTCTTCAACAGGGGGTCCGGGAGTCCTCGGAGTTACTGCAGGGGGGGGTTGCTAAATCCTTGTGTGATAGGATAATTATTTTAAATGAACAACTTGAACCCTCTCATCCCTATACTCTTGAGGAGAACTTTAGCCAAAAATAGACGATCTACAAGCTCTCAACGGCTCACAGCATCAGGCGTCGAGAGCTTGTAGATCAGCTATTTTTGGCAAATAGGTTTGGTGTCAAGGTAAAAAAGAGCAGACCAAGTACAGAGCGAAAGGTCAAGTTTTACTAAGTATCGTTGATTTGAGATTTTGGTTAAGTGTCAAACAAGTTTATGAATCTATTTATGAAATCGATGAGAACCTCCATCACACGTTCATACAATATGTAGAGGGGGTCCCTGCTTCATCTCCCTCTCAGCTAAGGGGTCCTTGGTCTGAAAACGTTGAAGACCCCTGCTGTATACATTCGGCAGTCAACCGCAATTCATTCTGCCTGTCTGTTGCTGCGCTGGCAGGGCTGGGCCTGAGACTCACAGTGGTGGTGAGTATCTTAGTAGGTACAGTACATACATGCCATCCTTACCACAGTGTCTATATGATGGCATGCATGTCTGGTACAGTACCCCATGTAGCAACGGTAGTGCTCTCAACTCTGTAGAACCCTCCCCAGTTTTGTGCTAATTTAGTACTTCTCCGTGGATGGCGATGGCATTTTAAGCTTTGAAAATCATAATTCATTCATTTGTGATGACTTGTGCAGAACAGAATGTATCAGAGTATCACTTTTATTTGCAACAGAGGTTATATTGACCACTCTATAAGTAAATCGAAAGCGTGTTTTATAGAATTTTTATTCATCCAGAACAAATGCTACTTAAAGCTTATACCAAAGACACAAAACGGCACCACTAGAAGTGAGGAGTTCTAACCATCCATATTTGAAGTCGAGCCCTTGCACAATGCCAGAGTTATGCCCGGGACAGTCACACGCACGCATGCACGCACGCACACACACACACCCTCACCAGTGGACATGAAATACCTACGATTAATCTTGCAGCACACCACCCTTCCACACATCACCTGAGAATTGACTTGTCAGCTGATTGTCCGTACGTACCACTATACTTCAGGGAGTTTGCCGTCATCTGGCTAGAAAGGTTTTGGAGCAAGGCTGATGCAAAACAATGAAATCACTTCATACAAATATTCAACCGTGCTATAGAGACAGCTGGCAGGTGATAAGTGAGTAGACCACCACCGCCACTGTTGTAATCCACATCTAAAGGCTTTGATTCAAAATGACTTTGTTGTGGTGCCTTGTAGAGTCGAACGGTGTACATTCGGGCGTGTTTGTTTTCCTCCACGCAATATACGTACTGTATACACCGCATGTGTGTGCAATCGCAATTCCTTTCGTCTGGTTCATGCTTGTAGATGCTCGCTCACTCCCTCTGATCTCCTTCCCGTCTGCATCTCCAGCAGAGAGACGAGGAGGAAGGAGAACGTACCCCATAGGAGGGGAGAGGGAGGTCATGAGGAGCTCAAAGAGGCTATAGTGAAGAGTTGTGTTGTTTTGTGTCCAGACTCCCCTCTCTCATCCCTGTTTCAGAGGGGGCCGCACTCTGTGTGTGTGTGTGTGTGTGTGTGTGTGTGTGTGTGTGTGTGTGTGTGTGTGTGTGTGTGTGTGTGTGTGTGTGTGTGTGTGTGTGTGTGTGTGTGTGTGTGTGTGTGTGTGTGTGTGTGTGTGTGTGTGTGTGTGTGTGTGTGTGTGTGTGTGTGTGTGCTCGTAAGCGTGTGCGCGCGCAAGCTTGTGCGCGTGCTTCAGGGAGCCTGGGAACACTTCAGAGCCCTGTGTAGTCTGACGGTCCGAGGGTTCAGATCTTTGTCTCCATTTCTTCCTCTTTCTGTTTCTCTGTGTGTGTCTTTTCATGTCTACCTTTCTGTCTGTCTTTTCTGTGTCACTCAGGGCACCGGCGCCTAACTCTGTCCCCACTAGGGGGAGCACAAATCCAGGATTTTTTTTTTTTTTTTTTGCGCCGCAAAGCGGCGCCGCGAAAAATCGGATATTTGCGGTTCTAAAGTCGGCCCTGCGGTCCGCGGGGCACCCAACAAGCCAACACACAATGTGCGCACAACACAACCACACTGACTACAAGTCCACAACCATGACCAAAGATCTGCAACCAGCAGCTACCAATATTTACAAGCAAGCAAGCATCTCATCGCACGCACGCACTCACTCACTCACTCACACACACACACACACACACACACACACACACACACACACACACACACACACACACACACACACACACACACACACACGGAGGAGGAGAGAAGAGGCTCCACAGTGAACAGTTAGTTAAATAAAGCCATGTCTTACCTTGAGAAAATGACAAGAAAATATCCAATTTTATATTGAGGTGCCCAGAAGAAAGTTCCTTGGAGGCACACAACACAACGTGCCATGTCATCCAGCTTCTTTGAACAGCGTCAAAAAGTTTAGTTCACGTATGGTAAATGTAAAAGCTATCCACATGTCCTATGGATGTCTGTAGTTAACCCCAGGTAGCATATTCCACTGTGAAACAACTGTTTCATTCTGTTATTTAGATAAAGCCATGCATGCCATGTTTGTTGTTGTGCAGCGCTCTGTCAGCCGAGGTTCAGACAGTCACTGATTGGTTGAGAAACCAGTTGTTACCTTTTCCACTGTTTGTAGCAATAACTTGGCTCGTGTCATGTGGTAACTTATTCAAATAGTCCATACAACTTCTGTGTAGATAACGATGATTTATTACTTCCAGGGCCAGGCAGGAACATACAGCATAAACGTCATGTTTTCACTATTAATCCACTTGTATTAACTTAACTTCTCACTAATATATTCTCCCCAGCATTACACCCGCACATTCACTTCCGCGCTGGTCCCAAAACACAGCGTCAACGTCATCCCGTACTGCTCCTAAGCCCGCCCCCTTAAAGGCACAGGCTTGGCATATAACACAGTAGACCTATACCTCCCGCCCCCCATTCGCTGTGATTGGTTTAGAACTTAGAAGCCATGCTATGGGTGCTTCAAAGGGTCAAACAAGGCGAATTTCTGACGTTCTTCTTCTTAATCACATTTTGTGATTATATGATCGTGAATAAATAAAAGCAGGGAGGGGGAGCCGGGCTCCCCCGACTGGCAAATAGGGGGAGCCATTGCTCCCCTTGGCTCTATTGAATAGGCGCCAGTGACTCAGGGTTCACGTCGAGGCAGAGTTAGAAAATGCTCAGAAGGACAGCATGGAAGAGAGAGAAAGAGAGATTAGACACAGAAAGAAGACAGGATATGAAAACTGGTTGTAAAGTGGAATCTTGGTTTCTAATATCCTGATTTGAACCAAGATAAATATGTCCTAGGACACTACCTCTGTCTGTTTCCCTGAACCCATCCTTTGCCTTAGCTTGCTTGCTTGCACACAAGGTCCAAATCAACTGCTGAAATTTCATTTTATAAAGTGGGCGTATACCAGAAAAGATGTTTAGTAACCCTCTAAATACCTAGAAAGTTGTAGAAAACATAACAAAACCATGAAAATAATTCCTTTGGACTCAAGTCTCTGTCTTGGGAATCAAGCTTAAAATCTTCTATCCGGTGGAGAAGCGTGTTTCCTAGTTCTTTTTGGGAGAGTTGTTGTTTATTATTATTATATATATTTTTTCCCCCCTTCTTTCTTTCAAATATTTTACTTTTATTGAGAGGTATAATCTCTAGAGGTATTTTAAATTGTTTAAATTGATTATCAACATTCTTTTAATAGATTAAATCGGGTAGATAGATAGATACCTTTATTATCCCAAGGGGGAAAGTCAGTCGCCCAGAGGCAGAACAGCAGTATAAGGATATTTACAAAGTTACAGAGAAGTATGAAATTAAGAATAAAGAAGAACAGAGTACAGTAAAGAGCAAGTTACATCAAAGAAAGGGAACAAAGAATTTGTGTCAGACACAATACTACAATACTCAATACTACTAACACAACCTAATAGTGCAGAGCCAAACTAAAAAAAGTCAGTGCAAAAAACAAACTAAAAAAGAAGAAAGGTAGTTCGATTAACGCTTGCACCAATGCACCCTAGTTTTGTTGTCTTGCCTGTCTCTCTCTATCTCTTGTCACTCTTTATGCCTCCTGTCTTTTTTCTCCACCCATGTCTCTCCATCATGCTCTCTCTCTCTCTCTCTCTCTCTCTCTCTCTCTCGTCTAGACCATTCTGTCTGCCCCCCGCCATCTCTCTCTCTCTCTGTGTGTCTCTCATACTACAGCAGAATGCAGCTCTTTGTTGTTGTTG
This sequence comes from Nannobrachium achirus, assembly GCF_963921795.1. Taxonomy (NCBI): domain Eukaryota; kingdom Metazoa; phylum Chordata; class Actinopteri; order Myctophiformes; family Myctophidae; genus Nannobrachium; species Nannobrachium achirus. Next base: position 54,181,830 of record NC_137812.1, read on the forward strand.
TTGTGTGGAGACAGTGGTTAAAGTATTGTTCTCACACACTCAGGGTGGATGGTTCATTGTGTGGTCTCACAAATGCACGCACGCACGCACGCACATATCAGTGTGCAATTACAAAACTGCTAGACACTCTGGATCCAGCACTGTGCGTGTGCGTGTCTGTGCCACCATACCTGTGGCTTTTTTCCCACGACTCTGGCCAGGAAGCCGTGGGTATACAATGTCAAGTTCAGGACACTCACCATGGACAAACTGCAATGGTGCCTTTGCAAGTTGTTAGGCACACAAGTCAGCGTTGTTATGCATAATGCTGAATGGCCACGCAACCGTGCGGTGGCCTTCAATCTATTTGCTTGTTTTTACCACAATACTGTAATATCTCCACCCAGCAAGAGTGCCACACAGCAATATGACTACTAATTTAAACTCAGTATTTTATCTCATTAACACATGACATAACTTAAAAACATTGGCTGCATGGTGTATTGTTCTGCTAATATTCTTTTCCCCCACAGTCATACGTACATTTGGAATTGTAGGCCTGAAGTTTTGCATGGTTCCATACTTTCTTTTTGAACACTCACTATTGCATTTCCTTGTTGTTTATTTCCTTGTTCTCTCATAGTCCATCTCTAACTAGATATGTCACTAATTTAGTGCCCTCCTCCTCTCCTCCTTTCTGTTCACCCCCCTCCCCACCTTGCTCTGTGGAACTAGGAGAGGCGCCCCAGCGGTTGCTCAGGGACACAGTGAAGGACGCATCGGGGAAGGCCAAGGAAGCAGCACTGGCTGCAACAGAGAAGGCCAAGACACTGAGACTCGCTACGGCAGCCGCCGCCCCACAGAAACCCCAGCAGTATGTCTGACAGGAGCCCTGCCGTGTGCACCAAAGGACTATAGACCTTTTTCCAGAGCGCTGCCGTGTAGCTGCCTTGTCGGCACACAGCCGCACACACACATAGCCGCACATGCCGCTTGACACCGCAGTTATGGTTGCCACTCGGAGAAATATGTCTATATGCCATGTTTATACACGTATAGGCATAACCTACAGTAAACTCAATGACTGTTGTTGCTGGACTTGGCATGACTGGAGCCTGTTGTTGCTGGACTTTGCATGATTGGAGCCTGTTGTTGCTGGACTTGGTTGGCATGACTGGAGCTGTGCTGGAATCAGGCAGGATGGGGCTGTCTCATCTGCATTGCAGGTCTTCTCAACCAGCCTCTTGAGTTTGTCTTACTTCCCATTCTCTCTCTCTCTCTCTAAGCTGTCATTAAGTCTCAGGTACTGAACCGTTTTGTGCCACCTGCTGCCTCTTGCTGTTCAGGCCTTTCACCAGCAACACTCTGACACTTTTATATGTGGTTAATTTATTCTAATGCGAATGTGAATCCTAATACTCTTAGGCCTGCAGTGCGGAAAAGGAGCGGTATACTTTACCTCATATTGTCCTAATTTGTGATAATCCAAATATTCAAATGAATTATTTATTTGTGCTAGGCTAGTTCAGAGCATCAACAATCAAACAAAACAGTGAGTGCACAAAAGAAAGGAATTCCCACAGAATATCAGCCAACCTTCTGCATTCAGACTTTCCCGTCCAATGCAATTGCCTTAACTGCCATGAACAATTAACCATTGTTACAGCATATCACTGAGTGAAAATCCACGTATCATTAGTTCATTTGTTTTACAAAAAATGTTTCAAAAACTAACATGAACCAAATGTATAACTTGTTTTTAAAATTTTAAATGTCCTTTGAACCAAAAAAGAAAGAAGAAGAAAAGAAATATTGTTGCTATGCGAAAGTTTTATTGTTTTTTTTCTGTTAACTAGTTTCTTTTTGGTGTTGCCGTCTTATGAGTAGTTTTAGTTGGGTAAACTAAAAGTATCGGTTATAATTACAGAATCACTGCACGAAAATAAAGGTGGATTTAATCCTCAAAGCGCCCGCAAATGCGCACACGGGCCACGGTGTAGCGCTGTGTTGTCCTACTTGTGTTTGACGATACACGACTGTTTCATAAATCAGTTTTGAGATGATCTCTGCAGTCGGATCTGCACATTGATTAATGTGGATATATGTTTAATTTCATACAATTACTGCGGCTTGTTCGTCATGTGTACACAACGCCCCTTTCAAAATAACCAATCTTAAACCTATCTTTATATTCCTGCAGTGATTCTGTAAATACAGCCTATATTTTTATAAGAAAAACTAAACAATATGACCACAACACCAGAAAAAGAAAGAAAAAACAATACAGCTGTTGCACAACTAGTAACCTCTCCCTACTTCTGGGACACGGTAGTCGTGTTAGATGAAAAAATAAGACTGCTCATTAACATTAGCTTTTCAATTCCTTTCCATTTGTGATTCAGTGAACTACACTAAGTTAGAAATTGGAAAATGTGTAATTATCAACTACTATTAGTTATCAACTATTTTTGAAAAAGGAATGATATACAGATTGATTAAGTTTATTGTTAGAATTTGTTCATCTGTTTTCTTGTATGTAGATTTTTTATTCATACTGTAGATGTAATGAAATATTACATTCCCTTCTAGGCTGAAGTTAATAGTTTTGAGACTTGTATACTATGAAATCTGGTGCGCTGTTAAATTATGCTCTTTGATAAAAGAATGTGATTCATATGGACTGGGCCTCTTGTGACTTTGTAATTCCACGACATTACTGATGGTGTTTCAGGTATCATTGTTTCATAATTACATATTTACAGATGTTATTATTGTGCAGTTGCAAAAATCCAACATCAGGATGCACTTGGTCCATGATCATAATGGGCTGTAACTGCTTCCTCTATGCCACCCTCATGTTTTAATATATTGAAATATGCTCATTTGAATCGTACGCTTAAGAGGCATTTCACCCTTAAAACGTCTGAAGTGTTCCTGTTAATGGTTTTCCAAGCAAGATCAGTATGGCATGATAGCTGGGGCAGTGTTGATCCTCTGAATATGCCCAGTTAGAAAAAGCTATAATTTCCACTGACATACAACTTAATAACGAGGCCACAACAACTGTATGTATAAAACATTTTTAATTATATTACAATGAAAGAATACACGATACCTTCAAGTGTTTGCAGCACCAGGTACTTAAGTGTATACACACGCTCACACACACACGGAACAGAACAAAACAAGAACTTATATAATATAACACATCTTCTGAATGCATATTACACATCCGCAAAAAAAAAAAAAAAAAAAGGAACATAATATTCACAGGTCTCTGGCACAGAACTCTCCCCTATCATTCGGCAGGCCAAATGGATCACATTTCATCGCACATCCTGTGGTGCATGAACAGTAAAACCGCCAATAGTAATACGAGGTGTTATATCACTGTATATCAGCACCATATGTTGCAGGGTGTCTAGGTCAAGTGGTGACATTAACATCATGTTTACTACAGTATGCCACAGGCCATTGCGTGACTAAATGTAACCCGTTTGGCTTACCATTCTACAACACACAGTACTGTATGCTAGCTTAACTGCTATTACAAGTACCCGATCACAACTGCATTTCCTGCTGCGACCACCGATCCCACCAAAAAGGGGCATTTCACCCATAACACATGAGCTGTACTTTTGTCTCTGCCTTCAGGGTAATTCATTCTCCAAGAGAGCCGGCAGCCTCGGACTGATGTTTTTGATTTTCCTGATGACACCACTGAGAGGATAATATTCAAATGACAAACTTTGAATCAGCTCTCAGGACAAAGTCTAGCTATAGTGCAAGATGGTTTGTGGCTTTTGAGGGATAATGATGCGTGATTTTTCTTTCATGAGTTTTAAGTGAAATGCCCCTTTAATCTCAATCTGGTCCCTACAGTATGTCTCTGTTTTATCAGATGTCCATGAACCAATGTGGCTTTGTGTGCGTGCTAAAACACACACCAGTACGATGGATCCAACCGGCTCTTCTCATGCCAACACAAAATGGCAACAAGAGAAGTTGAGTATCTCCAATGTAGAGGAGACAGACACCCTCTTCTACAACTACAATCACTCATCAAGCTGGCAGAAAGAAAGAAAGAAAGAAAGAAAGAATTAAAGAAAAAGAACAGGGAGGGCTGGGGGTTTAGAAATACTTGTTATTTGGCAGGAACAACAATGAATCGGAACGTCGTCACATTTTATGGGAATAGCAGAGGGAGGACTTTGGACATGACCAGCAAATTTCAATCCAGTTTCTACTATGTTCTACTCTTATACTTCTGTATTTTGAGTGGGGTATCTGTTTGGGCTGTGACGTCTCTTTCCTCCTACGATACTTCATCCAGTCTTCTTTTGTCTCAGTGTGTGCTTCAATCTTACTTCACCTAAAACCCAAGAGACCCTGTTTGCCTGCTGTTTTCACCTTGTAACATGCTGTGGTTTTGTGCTCTTTAGACAACTCACGCTATCCAGTAAATCTCATGTGAGACAGAAAAATAAAAGCAAAGAGATCGACCCTTTTCTGCCATCACACAGTGGGAATCCATAGTCCGCTGGACCCTTCCCAGTCTTTTGGAGAGATTTTAAGGTTTAAATTGCATTGTGGTGTTTCCTTTTCCTCGTGATGCTGTGTGGTTGACTGAATCGGGCACACCAACAGGTTCAATTCTCTCTCTCTAGCTCAGTGGGGAGAGCACTGGGTGGGTTTCCCAGTAGGCTCAATAGGGAGTACAATGGCACTATAGCTGCCAGGATGAGGCAAACCATGCAATAAAACTATGCAGCCACGGTAATGTAAGGCGCTTTAGATAAAAATGTCTTACATCCACTATTGCAGTCACTCATTATGGTACAATCTCTGATGTAAAGCAAAATAAAGATCTCTGTTGTTTTCAAGGCACATCATTAAAATAGAAAGAAATTCCATAACCACAATGTCCAGCAGACATACAGCGCCCATCTGCAGCCAACCCACTCAGAAAATGCCACTTAATCCTGTATGTGTGCTTATAGGTTCAGTATGTGCAGTTTTTAGTAATGTCATAATGAATAAAACAAAACAAAAATCGTCACTGTTGGGCAGAAACCTTGTATCTCCAAGTTTAAAATGTGTGTGTTCTTTCGTAAGTAAAGCCCTGCTTCATCATACAAGGCTGTCGTATAAAGCTAGTGAAAATAGCAGATCTTGCTTGATCAGCTATTTTCACTATTTTAAATCATTTTTAAAATGATAAATACAAAACGAACGGTTTTAGACAAGGTTTCCACCCAAACTAAATTAGAATCTCATATCTGGCCCTGCTTTTAATCTCCATTCATTAGGTCCTCTTCCATGCACGCCACCTTTACATTTGGCATTAACATGTGTCCTCTGTGATCAGATTGAATTTGTATCCAGGTGTAAAAGTAAATGTAATCCGGCTACATAATACTTTTTCTTAACACTTTTTTTTTTTTTTTCCCCATAGCCCAAATCATACTTAAACGTGATCTGGATACAAAATGTATATTAATGCCAGGTGTAAAAGAAGCCTTATGTTTTGTTTTCCTGATGGGAGGTTCTGTGCAAGAGAATTTAGTCATTCTTTTTTTCATTTACCTGTTGTCTGTTTAACCAACAAAATAAAAGAGAACATTTTCTTTGCTACTACAACACTCATGTACAAAACCTTGACATGAATGTAAACTGTCAATGAGCACAAAAAGAAAGAAAAAAAACAGCTTTTTTTTTCAAGAACGTTATTCTTTTTTTTTGTTTCTCATCGCCCCTCCTTCAGTGTATGGAGAGAGTGCAGATCAGGAGAGGTAAAATTCATCCAGAGAGAAACGTGAGGAAAAAAATATAGAAAACGAATTGGTCACTAAAAAAATGAAAAGAAAAAGAAATGCACCACGGAGTCAAAAGCAGGAAAGAAAAACACAAAAATAAAGCAAAACACCTGCTTGTGTAGAAAATCCCACACCCTCTTAGAAAGCACAAGACGGTTGTATTGCTATTGTCTCAACACGCCCCCCCCAGATCAAACTGAGGGAGGACCTGTATATTTTTTGAACACTATCTTTTTTTGTCTATTTTTAGGGAGGCGTCACCGAGAGTTAGTGATGAGAGAACACCTTGAGCTGCCATCAAAATTGGAATTCTTCTTTTAACATCACTCCTCTCTAGGTGACCGTCCCTCCATCTCTTCTTCCCACCCCCCACCCCAAAAAAGAAACAAAAAGAAAATCAAAATGTTTTACAACCGCATAATTGTCATAGAAGAACAAAGGACAGCGCCGCCACGATGAGAACAACAGAAGGATAATAAAAGAGCTTTGAGCCAGTCTGATTGAAGTTTGAACCCCCTCTCCCCTCCATTTGGTGACCGTTTTGGGAAGCAAATGGAAGCTGCCATGTTTGGAGGGAGGGAGGTTTTCTTGTTCTTGTTTGTGGTCATAGCTGAGCGTCAGGCCGGCTGGCAGGTACGCAGTTAGGGCAGTGGGGTGGGCTGGGGGGGAAGAAGTGCCAGAGACCGTGGGGATGGGGGCTTTTTAGTAGTTCTTCACGTGCCCCCACGACGTACAATGTACATTACACTGTCCTCCATCTTTCCTTGCCATGGCGGATGATGGAGGGGGGTTGAGAGTCAAAGCGTGCACGTCGGCTCTCTGCCTGGAGAGCCAGAGGAGGAGGAGGAGGGGGAGGAAGTGGACGGGGGGGGGGTTGGGGGTATCGCAGAGGGGGGTGTAGCTGGTCGCCCCTGAGGGGTGGAGTTTGGCGACCTGATGACGTATGGAGGGATATAGAGAGGGATGCTGGGTGGAGGTGGGCAGGGAGGCAGGGGCGTCACAAGGGGGGGAAAGCGGGACTGAGTTACGAGGGCCCAAGGTGGAGGGGCCTGGAATTATTTTATACTTTAGCTATTGAAAAATAGCAGATACTGCTATTTTTGAAAAGTCGTGAAAATGTGTGCAAATCTTTGAATATATGTATTTTTAAGTGAACATTTATAACTCAAACTTTGCTTCTGGGGGTTTCCCTGGAACTAAATATTTTGAGATGGGGTTCCTTGACCAAATACATATCATTTGGGGGGTCATTCACATGAAAAGGTTTGAGCACCACTGACATAGAAACCTAGGTTTTTTTTTTAAAAACCTTAGAAGGATTTGAAATATTCAAAGACTTGCACAAACCTGCTACAGTGAGCTTGTATATCTGCTATTTTTCAATGGTTAAAGCACAAAAGAATACATATTAATGGGTTCCTTGTACCAGGGCCCAGAATTTGGTGCGACACCACTGTGGGAGGGGGGGGGGGGGGGGGGGGGATCAGCATGGAGGGAGGGTCGAGGGGCGCACGACGACAGTCGCCAAGGCCTACACCCAAGGCACGAACGGAGAGGGGAGAACAGTCAGGGGGGGTCAGTGAAGGGAGGGGGGCGGGAGGGGGGCAGTGTTGCGAGGTCTGGTGCCCTCTGACTACAACGCCCCCTCTTGGCCTACCCCCCCACCCCACCCCCACCCCTGTTCTCCCACTCTCGACAAGCTTGGCCTCCTCTCCTTCTTGTCCGTCTCTCATATACATATATATATTTATATATTTATAGATATACTCTTCTTTTTTGTCTTTTCATTTAGGAAAAATATAATACAAAACATTTTTTAATAGAAGAAATATAGACTACTACGCTGGCTAAAATCACTTTAAGTGATACTTACTTTTTGTAACGTCTTTTCTAAGCCTTTTGTCTTTTTTTGGGTGGGGTCAGACCTTCGCCCTTCAACGGACCTCGGCCCCTTTATATATATTTATACATTTCTGAAGTGTCAGGTTGGATTGCCAAGCTCTACGGAGTGCTTTAAGGAGTTTGAGACCTACCTAACGATAATCATGTGTTCAGAGAGCAAAAGACATGTCTCTTCCGTCGATAGAACATCTACTTTGCGCAGCATCGCTAACAACATTACTCTGTTAGACCCATATGATTAATATATTGCATCAGTCAATGCCTTGGGATCTCCAAAAGCGAGTAACAGAACAGCAGAGAGAAGAGGATAAAACAGCAGTGAGTTAAAAGAAATGAAAGAAACTTTTGCAAGTTGATTAGTTTCCTTGACAGCTAATGAAAACAGTCTACACAGAGAGCAAACCATTAGAGCTGGCCTTTTTTTTTTTATCAATTTGTTTTTACCCCGCTTCAACAGCTTGACTTGTTCGTGAGGACGTGGATGTTGAATGCAGACACACACATACACACACACACACTTGTTGTAAATATTACAAAATATTGGGAGTCTAATCTGGGTGTGATGGCACGAGACAGAAGAGACAGACCAGCTAGTTAAGTAGAAAGAGGAATTTACAGTTTTTCATTAATCTCTCCCTCCTTCTAGTGCCATTAATGCTTTAGCTAAACCCTGTGGAAGAGATAGAAGGCAATGCAGCCATTATGGGGAAGAAGACTACATTGTGGTCTTCAACCGAAATGCCAGAATCATTAAAAAAAAAAAAGCTTTGAGAAAGCCTTTAGCTTCCGATGTTTACTGCTACATCAATTCGCTACTGAAAAAAGAAATGCAAAATAAAAACAAAACCATATTTTAAGATTCTGGGCAATCCGTTTCCATGGGAAGAGAGTTTTTCAGCTAGGCTTTTAATAGGACAGTAGGGTAGTATAGTGTAGTGGTCACATAATAAAGTCCTCTGTGTTCAGTTATCTGGTTAAATGAACAGTGAGGATGTTACTGTACAGTACAGTGTGCAGTAGTGCAGAGCAGTGGTCAGAGGACCCTAGACGGAGAGAGACAAGAGGACATCACTGTCCCCTTTCTGTCCTTTCTGTCATCCGTTTTCTCCTGCTCTGTGATCTTTTTGGTGATCTGGCTAAGAAGCATTGGTATAATTCTTCTTTTGGTCATAAACGGTCATGTAGTTGTAGTATATTGATATTAATGTGTGTAAGGTAGTGCTGGGCGATATGTATATAATCAAATATCACAGTATTTTTGACCAAATACCTCAATATCGACATTGTGATGATATCATATTGTGAATTTGTGACAATAATTATTCTTTCCTTTTCAAAACCTTTCAAAAATGGCAAAAATAGCAGCTCAGATCTTCTATTTCTGAAAATTCATTTACATTTTTGAAAGTACAAAAGAGGGCTGAAGTGATAAAATCACTTATGCCATGTCTCAACATTATGATATCCCGCTAGTTTCAATATCACAGTATCGATATAATGTTGATATTTGCCCAGCTCTAGTTGTAAGGTTCAGTTAGGTTCAAGCTAACCCCTCCTAGCGGCCTAATGGTTAGAGAGTTCATCTAATCCTGTTGCTGAAAGTTCAGCGACAATGTGAACAGCCAGTGTCAGCCAGCCTACTCACGCATTGCACTCACGCAAGTCGTTCTGGTTTTAGAGTGTTAAGAATGTCAATTTGTGTAAACAGTACAGTAAATGTAGACGGATGGAGACGGTGTTCTGCAGGCACACTGAACACATTCCAAAGCCTGCTGAGGTGCCTCGCCCTCTCAATCACAAACGTGTGTGCGTGGCATTCAAATGCAGCATACAGGGAGATAAACACTGAGCGTATTAGTCGTGGTTAGTTAGCCACGTGTCTCTCCCACACGAGAAGCTACCGGTCCTCACTAACAAGCCAAAGCTGTCCCACCACAACACAAACAACGTTCCCCAAATCCAAAACGAAAAAAAAAAGCTAAAACAATGTCTACTCTACTTTCAAAGCCTGCGGCAACAGCGTTAGGTAAGTGGGTGGGGGTCGGGATGTGTTTTGGGGGTAAACGTGGGGAGTGAGGTAGGGTCAACAGTGGTCTAGGAGGGCCGTGGATGGGGGTGGGGGTGGGGGGGGTCAGACAGGAAGGATGCCACAGAATGGAAATCCCATCTGCTTCCCAGAAGGGCTAGATGGGAGTAGGGGGTGGACAGGGGTCAGGTACAGTAGGGGCTTTTAGGCTTTAATGAACCATCCAACAAGCTGCTGTGGAAGTTAGGCCATGATGAGTCAAAGAAGGAATGGCTTCGGGGGTGTTGCTGGGGTGGGGGGAGAGGAAAGCATGGGTCTGAGTGGTGGTGGGGTTTGGGTGGAGCCCCCGCCCAGCGTCCTCAGCAGTGGTGCGGCTGCAGTCTGTGGGAATGCGTGGCGGTGGTGTAGCCGCTGCCGTCGCTGGAGCTGCTCTGCAGACTGTAGTGGTCTTCCTCCTCCTCCTCCTCCTCCTCCTCGCCATCGCTGATGCTGCCGTCCAGGCTGTCTGCCTCCCCGGGGGTGAAGCCCATGCCCTCCATGCCATCCATGCCCTCCATGCCCTCGATGTCCACCTCTGTACAAACACACACACAGAATACAGTATGTCATGGAACCAGTGTTGATTTTGTCGACTAAAACTAAGACGAAAAATGTTTGTCGACTGTGTTTTTTTCACTGACGAAAACTAAATAAAAACTAAACAAAAACTAAGCTGTGATGACTAAAACTAAGACTAAATATATTGACAATTTCGTCAACAAAATAAAAACTAGACTAAAATGTTAGGGAGGGACTAGTGGAGAAGAGAGTCATTTTATGTTTGGTTGCTCTCAGGTGTTGCGTGCTGAAAATAGCCGATCTACAAGCTCACAACGTGTCGCGCTGCGACGCGTTGTGAGCTTGTAGATCTGCTATTTTCAGCACACAACCAAGTGTAAAATCAGTCATTACGATGCCATCAAGGCCTGCCAAAATACATTTTCGTCGACTAAATCAACTGTAGATTTAGTCGCCTAAAATCTTATGATATTTAGTCGACTAAAATCAGACTAAAACTAATACTTTTCAGGTGACTAAATTATGACTAAAACTAAATTACATTTTATTCAAAAGACTATGACTAAAACTAAATCAAAATTTGCTGTAAAAAACAACACTGCATGGAACTGCCACTCCACATTGGGCCCACGAGTTGACAACACCAGTAGCTGTGATCTTAGGGTTGGGCAATACATATTGGGATATGATACTATAGATGCCGTCTTTTGGATATTGTAGTCAACTAAGTATAGGGTTAAGAAGTGGTTGTGTCCTACATACTTTGTCATATGGCAGAAAGCAAAAGTTTCCAATTTACAGGCTCACACTGCATTGCATCGCAACCTTGTTACGTCTGTTAGAGCTTGAAGCCTAATGTTTGTTTTCCTAGCTGTGGTGTGATAATGAACTGTACAAAGGCATGAGACTTCACAGCCATGGTACACTTTATTATAACTCGGCCATCAGCCAGTATAAGTTTGCATGATATTTCAGCGATCCGTTTTATAAATCCAACTATGTAACCCCAGGTTGAACTCCACACCCCTGATGTTCATGCATGCACGCTCACACACACACACACACACACACACACACACACACACACACACACACACACACACACACACACACACACACACACACACACACACACACACACACACACGCAGGGCATGTCCAGTACTTCACGGGAAATCATGGTGTATAAGGCTGAAAGCGTGAGGGTGAAAGTAGGCTTCAGGCAACTGTTAAACTCTGTGTAAACACACTGATCTTTCTGTTGCCTCTACTAAACCCCCTCCATTGACAAACAACTACGTCTGTGTTTACTTACCACCTACGGTATTGTTAGCTGTCCTAGGCCAGGGGTTCATTGTGTGTGTGTGCGCGCGTGTGTGTCAGGGGTGGGGTAGTGGTATGTACTTTCATGCATTGCTCGAAGGCACCCCAATAGTTATTTGCTCTCCCTACTTTAATACTTTGCTGCAGGACAGGACAGGACAGGACAGGACGTCCCTGCTCTCCTCACCTCTAGAGCAGTGGTTATCAACCTGTGGGGCGGGACCCTAAGTGGGGTCCCCAAATCATGTTGTGTGGTCCCCAGATGATTAGCTCAATGTGCAACATTGTTTTCTCCCTCAAAAGTAAACAAATCAACATAAAGTTTAAGTGTATAGACTGAGGGTATCTACACATTTCTAAAGTGACAATTTAAGGACTTTTTAATACCTCTAAAATGACAAATTGTCAAATATTAGAGGCAGAATTGTGAAAACAGCAGATCTACATGCTCACAACGCCTCGCAGGTGTTGTGAGCATGTAGATCTGCTATGTTCACAATAGAACCGTGTTATACAAAATGTTATGCCTCAACTCTTAGTGCTTGTCAGGGTGGGGGGGCCCCCAGTTAAAATATGATTATTTAGGGGGTCACGGCCTAAAAAGGTTTGAGAACCACTGCTCTAGAGCCAGGGTCAGGTGGCTGTAGATGGAATCAACACACACTTGACCTTTGGCCTCTGGGTCATGACCTGCTGATAAAGGCCATGGCTGAGCAGGGGAGCCAGTGGTGTAAAGTAATTAAGTACATTTACTTAAGTACTTTACTTAAGTGTTTCCTTGAGTGATTTAAAATACTTTTACTTCCACTCCACTACATCTCGGATCCAAATGTTGTACTTTTACTCCACTAGATTTATTTGAAAACTTTAGTTACTAGTTACTTTTGATTATTATTACAAAACACACATTAACCACTTCAGCCCTATATACATTTCCGCCATTTGAAAATAGCTGATCTACAAGCTCACAATGTGCCACGATGCAATGCATTGTGAGCTTGTAGATCTGCTATTTTCAAAAGATTTTTATACATTTGAAAACTTTAAATGGGACATTCTGCATAATGAGTAGCCTACTTTTACTTTTGGTACTTTCAGTACATTTTGATGCCAATACTTTTATACTTTTACTCAGGTAAATGTTTAATTCCGGACTTGTACTTATAAGGCTACAGCCACATTAAAGTATGTTCGCCAGCGGATAAACTATTTTTGTTGGCGGTTGACTAAAAATGCAGAGAGCTCATTCTGTCCCAGGCCAGTCACGCGCCTGTCACTCACTTCCAGAACCCTCCCCATTCCGCCTTCCACGCCTGGACAGAGGGGGAAAACCGGAGAATTTATCTGCTCCAGCATAAACGCAAAGTCTGCACGGCACGCATAAATCCTCTACTGGCATGAAACCGCTCCATTCCCATTAAAATACATAAAATAGATACTTTTACTTAAAGTAAAACATTTGAGTAGTTTTTCCACCACTGAGGAGAGCGTGGTGTTCCACAGGGCTCAGCAGATCTCTCTCATAATAACTAGGACCCTATGAATGTCCTTGTAAATCTTGTACTATCTGCCTAATAGTGCTAATTAAAGACTAGAAATAAGACAGGAAGGTCCAATCCCATTAGAAAAATAATAATAAACCTTGGTATCAATGTGTGGTCAAATGCTTTGATTACATATCACTGGTTACTCAGACTTCCTTTGTGTAGACACGTAGACAAACACTGTTTTATGACTGTGTACAAATAGTGATAAGATGTACTGTAGATGTAATTGGCCATATTCACATGGCGCCCATTTCGTCACACTCAAAGTGAGCTGGGGTTTTGAGTATGACCCAAGATGGAAATAGCAAGACACACCATCTCCGGTTTACTTCCCTTATCTGCGTGAAGTAGGTTGACACCTTTTTAGGAGGCAGGAAGCAGGTTGGAGTCTATTCATTTCCAATGGGAAAGAGTGAACGAGAACACAGCTTCTGAACCATTCTTTAGCCCCATGGTCACTGAACAAAATATTGGACCCGATCGTCACAAGCCACACAAATATTCCCAACATTTTCATACTAAAATGGCTTTCAGACACAAATAAGGAGAACATCTACTTTATTATAGACCTTTCTCTGTCTCAGCAACACACTCTCGCGGACTCGCGGGGGTCTAGCACCAGTAAACATGGGACGTGTGCGAGATATATTAGAAATCTTTGGTATTGACATGAGAGCAAAATGGCTGCTGTGTGAATATGTTCACTGAAGTGCAATTGAATCTCAGTTCTACAGTATTGTGCCAGTGGCACATTGGTGTGTGGTTACAGTACCTTGTTCAGAGTCTGTAGATATGACAGATCCCATGCTGTCGGTGCGGGTGCGCTCCACTCCCCCGGACACGGAGAGCTGCTCCAGGCGGCGCTTGAGGTAGCGGTGCTCTCTCTGCAGTTGCTCCTTCACATTTACAGCCTTCCTGTCCTGCTCCTCAAGTTTCTGAACAGAGACGGAGACAGAGCGACAGACGCGTGAGAATACTTGAAGATCTCGCCACCCAGATCCATGCTTCAAAATGCCTGCAATGCATGCAACGTGCATTTCGTTGTTGTCGGGTGGAAACCTTGTATGTCCAAAACCGTTTGTTTTGTATTTATCGTATTGAAAATGATTTAAACTAGTGGAAATAGCTGATCTATAAGCACCCAACGCCTCGGTGCTTGTATATCTGCTATTTTCACTAGTTTTGTGCGACAGTCTTGTGTGATGAAGCAGGGCTTTACTTTACGGGGGGAAAAAGTCTGCCTGACAGTGACGATTTTCATGCACACATTTACAGGTACATGTGCACATGTGTGTCTCTCACACACACACACACACACACACACACACACACACACACACACACACACACACACACACACACACACACACACACATACACATATACATTGATATGCACATAAGCGTGGATGTGTGGGACAATGAGAATCTTAGCAGGACCCAAAGAAAAAGTTGTATTTCTCTTTTTGTCTCCATCACTCACACATATTTCTTATTTTCCGGTGTAAAACCAATCAAGGAAGTTAGACAATAATAGACAAACATTTAAAAGGTTCATACGGTACAAAAGCAGATCTAATGGGAGTGCGGGACAGTCCATGAACAACAAAAAGGCTCGCACACTGAAAGATGAGAACTGAGGCTCTTTAGATGCAAAAAACTGTCCTTAACACTTAAAAAAGCGCGAAAAGTGACATGGTGAAATAAGGCCATCATCATCAACGCACTAAATGTATTATTTACAGCAAAGAGGGGTGGGAAAATGACTGCAAGAGATTAGCGGTAATTTTAGTTTACAGTGGAGGAAACATAATCTGCTTGGGACAGGCAGATGAATTGAGAAATGTCATGACAGCGATAGTTTTAAGTCTTGAGTGTGTGTACAACAAATACTGTACATTTCCAACACAGGATGCGGATTTCGGTAATTTCAGTTTACAGTAAAAAGAAACGGCAACAATTTCTTGGGATCTGGTTGTGACGTGATTACATTACAGTAAGACGGGAGGAGTTACGTCTACAGCGTCCAAGCAGAGGATGTGTTGTAAACAGGAAATTAAGGGTTAAAACTAAATGACTGTTGGTTCTTTTTACATCCACCACACAGCAACACACACACACCCTCTCTCTCTCTCTCTCTCTCTCTCTCTCTCTCTCTCTCTCACTCTCTCTCTCTCTCTCTCTCTCTCTCTCAGGGGCGTCAATTGGGTATGGCAGGGGTATGCAGCTGTCATACCCTGGGTCCAGGGGGGGGGGAGATAAAAGCTAGTTCTAAATATGAATCCATGAACGTCTCTTTGTCTACCTGTGTGGGTTATTATATTGGTAAATTACAGTAAAATAACTACAAATGCAAAATTTAACAAAATGGTCACTTTAACAAGGTATTATAATTATATTATAGGTATATATAATGATATATTATTATGTACTTCTTCTTAAAATAAATGTATCATGCCTGTTGCTAAGGTATGGCAACATGACTGGTGCGCGCGTGCAAGACACCAGTCATGTTGCCATACCTTAGCTTTTTCTGAACTGACGCCACTGCTCTCTCTCTCTCTCTCTCTCTCTCTCTCACACACACACACACACACACACACACACACACACCCTCTCTATCACACACACACACACACACACACACACACACACACACACACACGCACGCTCTAACCTCTTGAGGATTTCTTCATCTTTTTTAAACACGTCCATCGCTAGTAGACAGTTAATTTATTCTACACACGCAGTTGTTCCATGGAAGACAGTTGAGCTAAGAAGAAATAATATGGCCTGAAGCTTCAGTGTGAGAGGCACATACAAAATGATCTTGTGTAAGACTGAAGTCAGATGACATCACGATGACTGAAGTCATACCAGCGTAATTCTTTTAAGTTCTTAAAGGGGAATTTCACCCTAAAATCTAAGCAGTTCAGTGATTCTGCATGTAATACGCTCATTACTTGCGCCAGCCAGCGAAGCGAGGCGCAAGTACTGTTTTCAGTTTTCTGTACTGTAGTAGCCGTACTGTTAGTCTAGAGAGTTAATGAATAGAGAGTGAATGCTTTGGATTTGTTCACCCCATAAAGAGAAAACTCATTGAAATTGTAGGGGGGGGGGAAAAAACAAGAAAAAAACAAGAAAAAGCATTGCCTCACTGGCGGACATTGTTCGTAACATAGACAATGACTTCAGCCTTTTAGGAATCCACATCAAAACACAACTCTGAAAATCAACCTCGAATGAACACTCTAGAATAGATTTAACTGAGTACAACCGATAGTTGTAGTTGGTGGATGAAGGCTGGAACAAAAACACTGTTCAGGTAGGCCTAGTGCAGTTCAGGCCGCAACCCCCAAAATAATCATATTATTATGATTAATAATACCCCCCACCCTGACGTGCACTTGGAATTGTAGGAATTGGCATTACATTTAATTTGACTCAATCAACTCCATTGTGAAAATAGCCGATTTCCATTTTCACAATTTCTGCCTCTAATATTTGTCAATTTGACCAATGTTTGACCAGATGTACTAAAAAGGTATTTAAAGCCCTTAAATTGTCACTTAAGAAATGTGCAGATACCCTGTATTCACGTATACTGTAGGTTGGTCTGTTTACTGTTGAGTGAGAAAACAATGTTAACATTTAGCTAAACATCTGGGGACCAACCCCAAAATAATTTGGGGACCCCTCTGAGGGTCCCGACCCACAGGTTGAGAACCACTGGCCTAGTGTACATAAGAACTGTACAACTATCTTACAGTAAAGTTGAAGTTGCTAACCCACCCATTGGCCTTGAACTCTCCTACGGTCCGTATTCCTGCTGCCCACATTGTCATCTTGCGTGTCACTGAGTCTGTTTGAGCTGCAGTGGTTAATGAACCGCGGAGAGAGGGAGTTAGGCCAAAGTAAACCCCGATCCCAATTATCCCCTACCACTTATCTGAGCATCAGCCAAATGTGCAGCAGCAAACCCCTACCCTTCCATATCTCACTGAACGGACTTATCACTTGTGAGAGCAGCGCGGGTGACGTTGTTTTATTTTAATTTTTTCTAAACTTTTCTTCCTTTCCTTTCTCTCACGCCAGCCAGTCCCTGAACAGCAATCGGCCAAATGGTGGCGCTGTAGGAAGCCTTCGAAAGTGAGAACTTTGAACAGGGATAGCTCATGCTGTGTTTTAGGTACAGCCATGAAACCTGTATACATGTATGCGTCTCCTCATGCCGAACAACTTTTACCCTCTAACTTTTGACCTCTGACCTTTAGGTCTCCCACAATTCGGAATAATATGAAAAACAGTTAAAATCTATCTTCTCCTGGGTTTTTTTCGTTACGCGCACAAAACTTTTTTCACATGAACTTTGGACCAATACGGTCAGATTTATCTCGGCGGATTTCTTTTAAAGTGAAATATAATTTTTTAATAATTCAATCAATATTGCGGTTTTATGGAAATTATTCTTCGGCCTCTAAATCATACATGCAAAGTTACACGTTCATGGCATTTGGCAAAGATGTGGAGGGTTAGTCAAAGTATCACCGAAACCAATTTTATTCCAATCGGCCAAAGGGGGGCGCTATACGAAGCGTTTGAAAATTCAAACTTCAAACGGGCATAAGTCATGACTCGTTTTGTTTGAAGACATGCAACTTGTTACACGCGTGCTTTGACTCAAGCGGAAGACATCTGTGTCGTTGTTAAGTAAGCTCCGCCCTTAAATTTTCCGCCATTTTGAGCAGTTTGTAAAACTGCTCAAAATGGAATTTTCGCTCCACGTGCACAAAACTTTTTTTACGTGAACTTTGGACCAATCTCTAAAGATCTGTCAGATCGGATTTCTTTAAAATTGAAACATGCTTTTTTAATAAATTCAATGAATATTGCAGTTTTATGCAAATTATTCTTCTGCCTCTAAATCATACATGCAAAGTAACATGTTCATGGCATTTGGCAAAGATGTAGAGTGTTAGTCCAAATATCACTAAAACCAATCTTACCCCAATTGGCCAAACGGGGGCGCTATATCATTTTGAGCAGTTTGTGAAACGCTTAAACCTGTTAGGATTTCTTTAGCAATTTGCATGAAACATTCTACACACTATCTAAGGACCTTTATCTAATATGCCTATGAAGTGCACACACACACACACACAAAAATATTATAATAATAAATATAGCTGCAAGCAGCGATAAAGTGGCCAAAGCCAAAAACACCTCAAATCATGAACACAGCCTGCAATGTGCGTGAAATCTTGCAAGCACATTCCCAATAGGTCAAGGAACAGATACCACCCTTCTCACATTGGCCTGTTATAGCGCCACCAGCGGGTCAACTTTTGCATAACAATTTTTTGGAACAAAATGGACCAATCTTTGACGTCAGTAACGTCAAAGTGAGCACTGCCTGCGATCTTGACATTTTGTGATTTTATAGCCATTGTTTTCTGGCTTGAAGCGAGCCCACAATTGTTTCGAAGGAACAATATTTGTCTAGTTGAAAATACTTCAGTAAAGTAAAAGCACCTCAAAACTGTACTAGTACAGTACTTAAGTAAATGTACTTAAGGGGGGGGGGGGGGGGGGGGTTCTGGCCCTGTTACAGATGTTGTCCAAAAATCATGCAGATCAGTACACAGTATCTCTGTAGCCGTTAAATGGAACGGGTATTTCTTACATTGATGCTCCTACATATTAGCATGCAAGCACCAGTTAAAGTTACTTTCCATCCCTCATATACTGTGTGCACAGTGCACATCCCATAACCCACACACTGCACATCATTTCGGAGCTCATATCTTTGAACGGGTAAGGGCTAGTAACAATAATTCAGCTCAATAACAGGTCGCTTACTCCTATGTGCAATGCCCAAAGACAGGTAGTGTATGCCAGTGGTTCTCAACCTTTTCAGGCCGTGACCCCCAAAATAGTCATGTTTTAACTGGGGACCCCCCCACCCTGACGAGCACTAAGAGTAGAGAAATTTTGTATAACACGGTTCTATTGTGAAAATAGCAGATCTACATGCTCACAACGCCTCGCAACGCTAATGCGCTATTTTCACAATTTCTGCCTCTAATATTTGACAATTTGGCCAATGTTTAATTTGTCATTTCAGAGTTATTAACAAAATCAATAACCAAAGACAATGCATAGATATTTCTTCCAGGACCTTTCAGGACCCTTGATTAAATTCCAAAACTTTTCCAGTACTGGAAAAATATTTTTCTTTCAAAATTTCAAAATATTTCCAGGAATTTCGCGACGGTGGGAACCCTGGACAGAAGAGTGACAGTGCATTGTGGTGTGTTTGACGGTAGGTACCTTGATGTGCATCTTGGCCCGTTTGAGCAGGCTCAGTGTTGTGTGTCTAGTGCTGTCTGGCCCCAGTGGTACCAGCTTCTTCAACTGCTCCAAGTACAGCCGCAGTTTGGCACGTCTGCGGAGACAAAAAGCACAGCGCGGCACAGAGTGTGAGTCCACAGGGGAGAGAGGGAAGTTTCAGTCCTATCTTCCTTTCCCTACCAGGGACGTACGTGCTGGGCCCCTGATTCAGCCCGGGAAAAAGAGTTGCAGAGGCCCTCATTGTGCTATGGAGAGAGATTTCTCTCTATAGCGCTGCTGCTACTCAAAGATTTGCCATTTCAGATCATGACAAGTGACAAGCCAGTGGGCCAATTACATGAGTTATATTTCGTGGTTGTCGGGTGGAAACCTTGTATGTCCAAACCCGTTTGTTTTGTATTTATCATTTTAAAAATGAACTAAACTAATGAAAACAGCCGATCTACAAGCACGTTGTGTGCTTGTAGATCTTTATAAAATCTTTATAAAACCTTTATTGAAAGAAGCTTTTTGCTGGCTTCATTTGAGGTGCTGGCTTTTTGGGGCTTCGACAGCGAGAGAGGCAAGCTTTCAATTTGGTGCACGTGGGGTCAAATCAGGGAGGGATGAGAAAGGGGGTGCACTGCAGGGATGAGGCTCTTTGGAGCTGTTAGCTGCTGCAAAACCCTCATCCACATCCCTGTAAGGACTCGGAATCACATCCTTGTCCATTTGCAAGTCCAATACCGCTCATCGTGCAGGACAAAAGGCAGAGGCGGCTTGTTATGTCAGAGCAGGCACATTTACATCTGGATTCATCAACAAAGACCCCTCGTAGCACGTTTGAACTCCCACATAAAGCCTTTACACACACACGCTGTAAAGGTCTCACACAGGCATATGGTATATACATTCTTTGTGCACAACACAAAACAGACACCTAAAACTGCACACACATTTTACATGAAAACATTTCAACAACAGTATAACTAGTAAGACCCCTCAGGGCGACAAGCGCCATGTTTGGAGATATACTGTGAGACCCCAAACATGCTTACTCAGTTATTCGTTATGTGAAAATGCTATGACGTCTATCACATCTGACATCATACCTGTAGATACAGTCCCTTTTATGCCCATACATGGAGATACCTGTCTGTACCAGCCACACAGATATGGGCTGTCTTCCTCCATATGTATTCCCATATGAAGTCCTGTTAGATATGGACATCAGGGATATGGGCATAGAGTGGTTTCCATGACATCTTAACATACAATCCCTTTTATACCCTATACATGGAGATCCCTGTCTGAACCAGCCACACCACTGTGATATCACCTTTTTATGCCCATATATGGAGATCCCTGCTCTGGGTATCTGACATCACTGTGATGTCACCTGTGATGTCACAGTGATGTGTCAGGGGAACCACAGTGTCAAGCGTTATCCCTGCTCTGAGTATCTGACATCATGATGTCACATGTGATGTCACAGTGATGTGTCAGGGGAACCACAGTGTCAGGCGTTAATAGACAGATAGACAGACAGAGATATGGTCAAGCTGTGACCGTTCACACACTAAACTGCGACCTACGGTCGCAATAGTCTTTTCAAGCAGCCATGCCAAGTTTGCACGAGCAAGAGCATGGATGTCATGTCCTTTCTCTCACATTACATAATCTTCCTGAAAGGCGTTCCCTTCCCAGTGACAACAGGACAGCCGAGGTACTGGCTCATGAAGCCAGCCAGTGCTTGTGCTCAGGGGCGTCACAAGGGGTAGGAAAGTGGGACTGAGTTACTAGGGCCCACGTTGGAGGTACCCTAGTAACTTTAGCTATTGAAAAATAGCAGATATACAAGCTCACAGCGCGGCACCGAGTGCCGCGCTGCGAGCTTGTAGATCTGCTATTTTTGAAAAGTCGTGAAAATATGTGCAAATCTTTGAATATATGTATTTTTTAAGCGAACATTTGTAACTCAAATTTTGCTTCTGGGGTGTCCCTGGAACTAAATATTTTTTGAGATGGGGGTCCGTGGCTAAATACATATAATTTTGGGGGTCCTTCATATGAAAAAGTTTGAGCATCACTGACATGGAAACATAGGTTTCTTGCACACATTTTCACAATTTTTCAAAAATAGCAGATCTACAAGCTCGCAGCGCGGCACTCGGTGCCGCGCTGTGAGCTTGTATATCTGCTATTTTTCAATAGTTAACATTCATGGGGGGCCCACAGTGAATCCTTGTACCCAGGGCCCAGAATTTGGTGTGACGCCCATGCTTGTGCTAACGAGCCTCCTTAATTAATTTGAAAGGGGCGCAAGTGAAAAGGCTTGTGCCACATCAAACCCCAGCATCACAATGAAATGTGATGTACAGCCATGAACACAGGCCAAGTATTTAGAAGCAGCCGTGGAACAAAGACAAAGCCGTGGTTATGTGAGTAGCCTTTGATGTGCCTGTGGATATTGTAGTTGTTAAATATGCCACAATGCATGACTGAATCCGGCCGGTGCAGTTTGTTTCTGTGTCACAGCTTTTTGAGCTTTTATCTCAAGAGATGAACTATATTCATACCTTTAACTAAGCACAATGACTCCTAAAAGGGGGATTTATACTTGGTTGCGCGCCGAGCACTGAAAACAGTACATCTCCAAGCTCACAACCCACACAGTAAAATGATCAGTGTTAATTTAACCCATGTACAACCACTGTCCTCCGCTGTTATAGTTGTAATGGAACTCCACTGAAGCAGCTGGGTTTTATTTGCCTTGCTCATCAGCAAGGCATATCGTCACTCTCGGGCAGAAACCTTGTATCTCCAAGTTTCAAATTTGTACGTTTTTTTGGCAAAGCAAAGCCCCGCTTCATCATACAAGGCCGTCGCACAAAAGTAGTGAAAACAGCAGATCTACAAGCACACAACACCTCGCGGTGCAGGTTTCCACCCGACAACGACGATATAAAATCTCATCAGTAGACATTGAAGGAGGGAACATGTTACTCCTTCATTCCCCCCACGTTTTTTGTTGAAAATGCATGTTTTTTTTGGTTTGTTTGTCAGGGGACACTGTCAAAAGGCTCATTCACAAAGTATGAGTGACACACTGACCCGGATAATGTTGGCGCACCACCCTGTCTCTCTGCCCGTTTAGTTTATTTACTCCAGGCCTCATCCGTGCTTCTCAGCAAAACAACGGCCACCAACACGCTGCCCACAAAGCCGATGGGAGAATCCTTAAAGCCACACTCATCGCGTGCCAAAGTTATACCGTCGGCTGCTGCCACTGGTTTGCCCTGGCATTTAGACAGAAACCGCTCACCCAGGAAAACCTTCTTCCGCAGCAACACCCATAAAAGGACGGCACCCATATTCCACAAGTACTGACAACAACTAAGCTATAGCAGAAGTTGCGCCGCTTGAAGGTCCAATTACAGATGTCTGTCAAACGATAGCAATGATGGAAGCTTTGTTTTTAATCTCTTCCTGGATATATGCTTTTCATTTAGATTTTAGGCTTGTGGTTAGGTTTCGGGTTAGCCATTTTTTGAGCATGTAGATGGATGGATACAGATTTTAGATTCATATTTAGCCACTGGCAATCTTCCAGAGCACTTTACAGAATAGCACGGAAAAGCTTGAATTATGAGATGAACAGTGTTACTAGGAACCAGTAGTAAAGAGTACAAGAGCAATAGGGTCCACCGGTCCAGACAATATTCATAGGGTCCAGAAGAATCAACAAAAAATCCACTGTTACTTTTCAATTCTAGGACCCTATTCTTGGAGGAAACAGCCCAAAATAGCAGATCTACAAGCTCACAACGGCAAGTTGCACCAGGTACCTTTTGGCAAAGAGTCTTACCTCAAGGCTCTGGCCATGATTTTGACACATAAGTCTTTCAATCTTATATGCTTATCGGTCCTACAATCGCAAACAACTTCCATTATAGAACAGGCAGTCACATTCTGCGTTTTAAATATCAAAGCAACTAAACATATACCTTCAGATGGAAATAAATTATATACACCGTAAAGTCCTTAGTGTTCATTTATTAATTTACATTTTAGTGTAATATCCCCTTCTGCAACCTCAATTCTTTTTCAGAAGATAGACACACAAAGTCCTGTTTCTTAGTTTCACTACACAAACATAGTCATTGATCTTCAGCTTTGTAGGGTATTCATATATTGAGTTTTTCTCTGTGACTAGCCCTGCTATTCTCTTGGCAGGCTCCAGCTGAACAGTAAACAAGCTCAAACAATACAAGGCCTCCCCTGGCCTCGCTCTCATAAACCTAATGACTGGAATGAAGGTTCACAACAAGACACATGTGACTGAAACTAGCAGGACACATAGCCTAACAGAGTACACACGTTAAACCAAGGGTCTTCAACAGGGGGTCCGGGACCCCTAAGGGGTCCTCAGAGTTACTACAGGGGGTCCTCCAAATCTTTGTGTGATAGAAACTTTGTTCTCCTTTTTTATTAACCACTTGAATCCTAGCGTCCAACAAGCGCTGCGAGGCGTTGTGAACTTGTAGATTGTCTATTTTCGGCAAAGAGGTTTGGTGTAGAGGGGAAAAAGAGCAGACTAAGTACAGAGTGAAATGTCAAGTTAAGTATTGACCGTCCAAGTGGTTAAATACGTATCTGAAAACACAAATTGACATGAAACCAAAATACAATGATGATCGTGCTGTCAAACAATGAAACTACGTATATGGAATCTATGAAAAGGTTGTGGGGGTCCCTGCTTCATCTCTTTCTCAACAAAGGGGTCCTTGGCCTGAAAATGTTGAAGACCCCTGTGTTAAACCTAACTAGACCTTACCCGTTCGAATACATGTGCTGCAAAATATGTGCAGAGTGTGGGTTATGGGGAAAGTAACTGTAACTGCATGGTGCGTGCGTGAGAATATGTGGGAGCATCATAATGTAAGGAGCAGCCCATGGAGGAGTGTATATTTATGATGGATACAAATAATTTAACAGCAAAATTAGGTGAATAGAAGTATGAGGATGTATTTGCTCCACATAATTTTTCTATACCCGTTGGAAGATGAGACACACATCACCCGTTGCATGCGTGACCCATGCAGAGAGAGAGAGAGAGAGAGAGAGAGAGAGAGAGAGAGAGAGAGAGAGAGAGAGAGACTGCAACATTCCTAACTGTGAGTGGGCCCGGGGCT
Source organism: Nannobrachium achirus (assembly GCF_963921795.1). Taxonomy (NCBI): domain Eukaryota; kingdom Metazoa; phylum Chordata; class Actinopteri; order Myctophiformes; family Myctophidae; genus Nannobrachium; species Nannobrachium achirus. Next base: position 54,206,505 of record NC_137812.1, read on the forward strand.
ACAGATCCCATGGCCTGGAGGAACGGACCGTAACCCTGACAACAGGCTGTAGAGCTGTAGAGTGAAGAAACGCTAATAAATAGCTAGAATTTGGGAAAAATGAAATTCGGGCTCCGTCACCGTGTGTATAATGCTAATGGCCAATGCCAGTGAATGCGAGTGAATAGATAATGCATTTTGTGACCTACTGACTGACTGACTGACTGACTGACTGACTGACTGACCTCTCTCTCTAATTATAGTATAGATGTATGCACAAACACCCACGCAGTCATACACGCACACACAAGCCTTTTCCTCTTTGGTTGTCCTTTTCTGGGGCGTTGGCTGTGTTTTGCAGTGAAAGTAAGACCCTCTCCCCCATCCCCTCTTCCTTTGTTCCACACAGAGATCAGCCCCAGCCCAGACAGCCTGTGGGCTGCACATCGCTAACCACTTAAACCCAGTGTGTATACTTAGTAAACTAATACTTAGTTGACCGCAGTCGACTCTGAACTTGGTCCAATCTTTTTTTTCCCTTTGCACCAAATCTCTTCGCTAAAAATAGCTGATCAACAAGCTCAAAGCGCGTCGCGCCGCTGACCTTGAGCATCGGCTATTTTTGGTGAATGTTCCCCCCAGAATAGGGATGCTGGGGTTCAAGTGGCCAAACCTTGCTGTCCCAGAGCCTGTCTCATTTATAGCAGGCTCCCACAAAGACCCACGGCAGTGGGTCAACTGCTGTGGGTCAACAACTACTTTACTGTAGATTAAAGGTCAAAGGTCATTATTAGGATTTGTAGATCAGAAACTATTATAACGCAAATACATTTTATTGTTGTAATAAACATTTTATCTAGCTCCATATTGAAACTATTAATGTTTTCGTAAATGAAAAGACCTAAAACAGGGGTCTTCAACAGGGGGTCCGGGACCCCTAGGGGGTCCTCAGAGTTACTACAGGAAGGCCGCCAAATCTTTGTGTGACAAATCCAAAATATACTGATGACAGTGCTGTCAAACAAGTCTATGAATCTATCTATGAAATCAATGAAAATCTGCAACACAACACAACATGCAGAGGGGGTCCCTGCTTCATTTCCCTCTCAGCTAAGGCGTTGAAGACCCCTGAAACTATTATTTTTTGTTTTTGTAAATGAAAGGACATAGAAGGTTTTCCGCCCGACAGCGACGGTATGCAATAAACGGCAATACTTTAAGGTGTTGACTTGGAGGTTCTTCTGGGTTTCACTACCTCACACATATGCCGTTTCTTCACAAGACCAAAGTGAAGGAAGTGTGTTGTTAGTCTTTCTGCTGTTTATTTTTAGACTATTTTTAATTGCGGCCACGCAGGGAGAGAGAAAAAAAAGTGCACAAATTGCACAAATACACATCTCTATAAAAAGGTTGAGAGAAGCAGAAAGCAAACTTCTCTCTCTCTACCTCAGTCGCAGGTGCGCGGAAGGGAAAGGCATTTCCCCCCCAGCAAGAGGGCCGTGTGAAAGTGCTCTGTCTCTTTTCATTCCCACTCGGTCCCGAGGGACGCAACCCTCCACCCCCTCTGCACACACACACACACACACACACACACACACACACACACACACACACACACACACACACACACACACACATCACACACTATTCCTACTCCACCCCGCCAACACTAACACCCCGCCAATGGAAAACAAATGTCTTTAGAGGATGATGACGCGGACAAGGAAGGACCAAACCTTCAGCCCAAACCAAAGCACTTTCTTTTGAATAATTCTTTTTTTTAAGCAAATCGTCACTGTCGGGCAGAAATCTTGTATCTCTTAAGTTTCAAATTTGTATGTTTTTTCGCAAAGTAAAGCCCTGCTTCGTCATACAAGGCCGTTGCACAAAGGTAGTGAAAACAGCAGATCTACAAGCACACAACGCCTCGCGGTGCGAGGCGTTGTGTGCTTGTAGATCGGCTGTTTTCACTATCATTTGTAAAATGATAAATGCAAAACAAAGTGTTTTGGACATATAAGGTTTCCACCCGACAACAACGAAATACTACAGCACTTTAAATTTCATTGAGCAACTGTTCACTTATAGTTGAGTAATATTCAGGAGTCCAGGAGTACTATCTATACTTTGACTCAAGTACTGGGGTTGAGTACTGTGTCCGCCACTGGTCCCCAGCCACAGCCTCACGAGGGGGGTTGGACGCTGGCCAACCAGGAAGTGGACAGGAAGGAGATGGTGGTCCGTGCAAGGAGAGGGAGCGCTGTTGTTTTGATTTTGGGGAGGGCAGCAGGGTCTGATGGATTTCTCCCTGCACGGAAAAAAGGCCCTTTGAGAGGTGCAGTGTGCTCAGCTGCGCACGCGCACGCACGCACGCACGCACGCACGCACGCACGCACGCACGCACGCACCAAAGACGGAAACATGAGCCAATCACTGATCATCTTGAGCTCCTCTCTCTCTCTGTGAAAAACTAAATCAAGGCGTTTCACTATTATGCTTCCTCTGGATTCCTTTTTAAAAATGTCACTTATTATAATTATTTACTTGCTATTTATTAGTCCAAGTCTGTAGTGCTGTTCCCTCTACCTGTACCCGTCTGAGACACAGACAGAGTGGAAGAAAGGTTTGTGAACAGGCAAAGCATGCCTTATTTTTTGCATTGTGCACACAACGATTATAGATTACAGAGACAAGATAAGAGACAAGAGAAGACGATAAAAAAGACGAGACGTCTCCACTCTCCAGATAAGAGATTGTATGGCTATGGCTTTGTTCATTCATCAGAAATGTCCCTTTCCTTCCCCAGACAATCTATCACAATTAGCCTAATGACCAGGTTCATGACAAAAAGAATGTTTTCCTTTTGGGTTGTAGTAATAGAGTAGTAACGGTCCTATAATGTGTGTCAGTGGGGCTGGACCTGTTGTTCTGTCACTTTAAATGACTGGCTCTAGTCTACAGATCTGGCACAGTGTCCCAGACTGCACGTGCTCTCTGGGCTGAACACGCACGCACGCACGCACGCACGCACGCACGCACGCACGCACGCACGCACGCACGCACGCACGCACGCACGCACGCACGCACGCACGCACGCACGCACACACGCACACACACACACACACACACACACACACACACAGCTTCCCTTGGAGAGAGAGAGAGAGAGAGAGAGTAGACAGTACCTGAGTTCTTGGAAGCAGAGCAGTCTCTCTCTCTCTCTCTCTCTCTCTCTCTCTCTCTCTCTCTCTCTCTCTCTCTCTCTCATTCACTCACGTTTGTTATTCCTAAGCTTGGGCTTGTGGTCACGCAATGTTTATCAGATTGCCTGAAACAGCCATGTGAAAACACCTCTCCACACCAACATGAGTCCTGTGTACATGATTTGAAAAGGAGGTCCGAGACAGTTCACATTGTTCCAAGCTCCGTACGTTGCTGAATCACAGTGCATTCTTTCCTCTAGGTTGAAAATAGGACAGGGTTTTATATTTGTGTCTTATAATGAGCAAACAGTCTCTCTACGTCCTTTCAGCATCAAGACACTTTTTAGGAACAAAGGTTTTTAGGAACAAAAGTAAAGTAAGTAATTGCCAACATTACAACCCAACTTAATTGTGAAAAATTAGGAACTACCAACAAATACCTATTACCAACAAAAGGATAATAGGTGTCAACTGCTTCATATCAATACATTTTCCTTCACGCTCGCAGCACATATTTGACAAAACAACAGCCCTTACGCAAATGCGCCTCATTTTGGGAAAAAGGTTGTTGAAAAAATACAACACAGCAACAGAATAAATGCCCTTATTGTTTGTGTGTGCGTGTGCGTGTGTGTGTGTGTGTGTGTGTGTGTGTGTGTGTGTGTGTGTGTGTGTGTGTGTGTGTGTGTGTCGAGAGCGAGAGGATACAAATACATACATGGACCACGGGTCCATTTGGTTCCATCAACATTCTTGCAAAAATATTTTAGGTTGGATACTCAAGTGTAATTGCCCTGGAATGTCGGCAATATGACTGTGTATGTGTGCATGTGTGTGTGTGTGTGTGTGTGTGTGTGTGTGTGTGTCAGTAGGCTTATTATTCTTTGTTATGCTAAAGAAAACCACAAGTACGACCTGATATATAATGGCTTTTGTCATTTCTAGTTTCACTCTGGGTTTGCCTTGTGTCTTGACTGTGACCAGGAAGTCATCACCTGACTGACCTCACGTGTCAATAACACCACGAGATGCACTGGCTCTCTGCTCACCCCACACCTCGTACCCCACCCTACTGTACCCTCCCCCTCTTCACTTGGGAGGGTCAGAGACCAAAGCGGGTGACCGCCTCAGGAAGGCCGGCAGCCATCGTTTTCCTTTAAACTCTGGTTAATCACACAAACCCTCCATTCTTAGTGGAAACAGAGCTAAGCTGAGCTGGAACTGCGCTGCGCCTGCTCCACTTTTTTCACTATAGGCTACACCAAATCTGCTGGGGTTCTAGTGGTTAAATAAATGATGCAGCTCTGCTGACCGGTGCTCCACGGAGCTTCATGGGACACACACATGACCCAGAGCCTCTCAGATCAGCAGCATGCAAATTGAGTAAAATAAATTAAATTGAATTGAAAGTGCAGCGCATTCCTTACATGGGAACATACAAAATGTACGAGAATACTGTATATCTATACAAATTCAAGAATACCATACAAATATAAAATTGACTGGGGAGACACAAGTGAGGGAGGGATACGTTCTAGAGTGTGAACGACCTTTCAAATAGCTTGTTTTTGTTGCAATAATAATGAGGTATTTCCCCCAAAACAAGCTACAAATTCGTTTTTTAATCTGAGCCTACAGTACGCAGTAAAATCGAGTGTTATTTTTGTGTTTGTGTGTGTAAGAATAAAGTTGTAAATTTCCATAGACTTCAAGCATGGATTCGACCGTGCAGATATACACAGTGTGTCAACATGCTGGTTGACACAGGACTGACTGACTGACAGTGTGTTACCCTGAACGACACTAGCAACCAGGGCTGTGTGAACATGCCAAGACAAGCAGGGCCAGAGAACACCAGGACAAGCAAACAATGGGCCTCTCAGTCTTTCACTGCACTCTTTTCTTGTTCTTCTTTTTATTTTTTTTAAATAAGAAGAGCAGGGAATCGACTCATTGTATTTACGACTCATTTATACCCTTGTGAGTCCACTGCAGCCCATATGTGGATGAGCGACCATGCAGGCAGGCGGGGGTCCACTTGGCGCCGAGCCCACCCCGCTCAACTGTGGGGTCGTAGGTCAAAAGAAACACCGCTGTGATGTTTCTCCTCACAGTCGCGGTGCTAACTCAGTTTGTCAGCTTTGGCTAAAAGAGCAAAAGAAAAACAAGAGGAAGAAAACACACCATGCCGTGCCTTCAGTCCTGTTTTGACTTCAGGCCCACAAAATATAGAAGTGGCATTGAGGCCTATACTTGGTTAAAAGAACCTGTCCCGTAAGCAAAAGCTCACCGGCTTGATCCCTGCAATAGCTAAATTGCAGGTACCATAAGACAGCCCTCTAAAATACAAAGCTAAATGCCTCTAATTGTGGTCATGAATGAAAAGTTATGCATTGTAAAGGTCTTTGCACACTGCTGCGTTTTTCCGGCCGAATATCTGAGTGAATTTCGGATTGCGTGAATAAAAAAATCAACCTCACGTTAAGTCAATCACGTTTGCACACTGCCGCCCGTTACGTATTTATTTTCGGACCAGGGTTGATTTTTCCCGAGTCCCTTGCTCTCTCTCTTTCCTCTCTCTCTCCCTGGCCTACGGCTTTCGGATTTCCAAAACGCAACGAAAACACGCAGTGCAGTGTGCAACCACCTTAAGTCGATGAAAATAACTATTCAGACATTTAAAAAATAATGTCAGCTCGGCCTGTGCTGCTCTACAAAAGCAAACAATGAAAGCATTGAATAGTGATATTTGAAGTCTCATTGCAGCAGTTTTATCTCAACCAGTCAATGCTAACTTGCGGGACACTGAGCAGTGATGCAAATTCACCACAACATCTTAACTATGTGCTGTCAGCCAAGTATGAAAATAATATCTTGCGTGTGGAGAAGGTACTGTGTGTGTGTGTGTGTGTGTGTGTGTGTGTGTGTGTGCGTGCGTGCGTGCGTGCGTGCGTGCGTGCGTGCGTGCGTACGTGCGTGCGTGTGTGCGTGCGTGTGTGCATGCGTGCGTGTATGTTGGGGCAGCATTGCGTGTGCATCGCGTGGTGGTTGAAATTTGGGGTTCGCCATGGATTGGATCCACATCTGGCCTGCAGGTTGCTGAAGAGCCCCAGGCCCAGATGTGGAGAGATGGATGATGGGTAATGAGTAATACATGTTGATAATTTGGTCTTTTTTACATTTCGTATTATTTTAAAACATAGAACATACACATTCACAAGACATACATCCACGCACGCATGCACACACACAGCTCTCAGTGCGTGCACGCATGCACGCATGCACGCACGCACGCACGCATGCACGCACGCATGCACGCACGCATGCACGCACGCACGCAGCTCTCTCTTCGTTGTGTTCCTTCATCACTGTCACTCTCCATCCCTGCCCTGCATGTGTTTACATTTAAGACCAAAGCTCAACTCTGTCATGCCATCTTGAAAAACAGAGAGAGAGAGAGAGAAATAAGAGGGTGTCGATTCATCTTAAAGGGACAACTTGCCGGGAAAAAAGAAAAAGGAAAGAGAAAACACTTCATTTACTCGACACATAATCTCACATGTCCACAAAACTGCACTGGAAAAGTATGGGCTGTCTGTCCTCATGTAACCTGGTGAATTGTACTGCACGTGGACTACTACAGAGCCTTCTGTACGGATCGGTCCTGCTGTAGCTGTTTGTTTAAAGAACAATGAGGCAATTATGTTCTGTGGAGACAGAAATGTAGAGAAGGTAGAGACAGATGAGAGTTACACTGTTGAAAAAACTACAGCTTTGAAATAGCTTTTCTTTCCTTTTATTGCACCTACTGAAACTACACATAATTCTGGGCCATAAAAGGAAAGGAATTGGCCGAGTGGTCGGGGCCCGTACCACATTCTGCCTTACAGCAAGTTCTGGGTTTGATTCCTGGGTCTGGCAGAGCTTTGCTGCACGACACTCCCCTTCTCTCCTTCCCTGTTTTCTATCTCTCTACACCAGGGGTCTTCAACGTTTTCAGGCCAAGGACCCCTTAGTTGAGAGAGAGATGAAGCAGGGACCCCCACAACCTGTTCATAGATTCCATATAGTTTCATTGTTTGACAGCACAATCATCAGTGTATTTTGGATTCATGTCAATTTGTGTTTTCAGATATTTAACCACTTGAACCGTCAATACTTAAAAAAAACTTGACCTTTCACTCTGTACTTAGTCTGCTCTTTTTCCCCTCTAGGCCAAAACTCTTTGCCGAAAATAGCCGATCTACAAGCTCACAACGCCTCGCAGCGCGAGGCGTTGTGAGCTTGTAGATCTGCTATTTTTGGCTAAAGTTCTCAGAATATGGACACTAGTAGGGTTCATCACACAAAGATTTGGAGGACCCCCTGTACTAACTCTGAGGACCCCCTAGGGGTCCCGGACCCCCTGTTGAAGACCCCTGCTCTACACTGTGAAACTATCAATAAAGGTAGAACATACGGTATATATTTAGACGAAAGGAATGGGTTTTTGTTTAGTTTCTTTTTTATTTTATTTTCACTATTGCTTTCCTGTAACTGACTGAACCCTGTTTTATTTCCTCCTGACGACCGCTGTGAGATTGTTTTGTTTCGGAAAGGTTTAGGTCTATTAGGGGTGGAGTGTCAGCCCACCTGTGAAAAACATTTGACTACGGTCTTTAATGTATGAATCAGAATTTGTAAAGTTTTATTTGGTGCCAATTAGTCAAGTATTGATTATTGCTAAGAGAAGTTGTTGCATGATATTTTAGAAGTTAGGCCTACCTAACTGAGTAATGTGGACAGTAGTTTCTGGAAGGCAGGTGTCTGACTGATGGACATTGTATTTTCTGGGGGGATCTATGACCTGTGAACAAGTGGGCACTTTGTATTTTTGTATTATATTTGTACATGAATTTGATATACCGGTATATATCGTCGTTGTCGGGTGGAAACCTTGTATGTCCAAAACCGTTCACTTTGTATTTATCATTTAAAAAATGAACCAAACTAGTGAAAACAGCCGATCTACAAGCACACAACGCCTCGCACCGCAAGGCGTTGTGTGCTTGTAGATCTGCTGTTTTCACTACTTTTGTGCGATGGCCTTGTATGATGAAGCAGGGCTTTACTTGGTGAAAAAAAATTACAAATTTGAAACTTGGAGATACGAGGTTTCCGCCCGACAACGACGGTATATATATTCAAGCTTTTAGTTAGCAAAGGGTTGGGGTTTGTAATAGAACATTGTAGTTCAAAGTAGCTTCCCAACACTGGAGATACAGTACATGCAACACATGCGGCATGGCTAACAAGCTGGTAATCATCATTGTCTAGTGTGACAAATTGACAATGATGCCTCCACCCTAGCTCCCCTCCCTTCCCCTCGGCTCCCCAATCTTACAGTAATAACTGCGAGTCCCTGGCACTACTGAGAAGCAGGCCTGTGTGACAGCTCTGTGAAAACCACACGCTGACGTGCGGTCAACCTTCGCTGCCATCACTTCCTTCCCCTTTCTCTAACTTGGACCCGTTTCTCCATCATGCCTACAGTATGACAGCTCTGTCCGTACTGATGGTTTCCTTTATGAAGTAACGCTTCAAGTTTCCCCCCTCCCTCTAGCAGCTTGTACGACCGTGCTTGGTGGCACGTAACATGTTGTACAAGTCCCACAATTTATTACTGCACACTTGCTAAGAGAATGTTGCACTTTGGCATAATTCCCCATTTTTTTAATTATTTATTTTTTACTTTATTGTATTTGAAAAAAAACTAAACAAAGAAAGATCTGATAGCTTCCAGGACGGGGATTCCTACTCCCCTGAGTACGACATAAAAGCACCACACGACCACCATATGAATATGTTCAATTGTTTGAGAGACATTGCATGTCTGCGTACCAGCATGCTAAATGGGTGCTGCTGTACCAATGCACGATACATGTAAAACAAATCCATATAGAGCAGGGGTCTTCAACAGGGGGTCCGGGACCCCTAGGGGGTCCTCAGAGATACCATTGGGGGGCCGCCAAATCTTTGTGTGATAGGATCATGTTTTTTACATTAACCACTTGAACCCTAGCATCCCTATTCTGAGTGGAACATTACCCAAAAATAGCAGATCTTACAAGCGTGTAGATCGGCTATTTTTGTCCAAGAAGAGCAGACTAAAGTATTTCATGGTTCAAGTGGTTACATTTCTGAAAATACACATTACTCCAACATGATGACAGTGCTGTCAAACAAGTCTAAGCTGTCTAAGAAATTGATGAAAATCTTTCTTCTGCAATATGTGGAGGGGGTCCCTGCTTCATCTCTCTCTCAGCTAAGGGGTCCCTGGCCTGAAAACATTGAAGACCGCTGATATAGAGGAGGGCTATCCAACAGAGGACAGGGGACAAGAGACACAAATTGCTCGCAGGAGGACAATGGTTGTAGAGTCAGACCGTTCTCACACCGATAGGGAGGAGTCTCTGTCTCTCTCTTCGCCTCTCCTCAATTGAGAAAGGATTTACAAAGATTATTTTTACCACTGGAGACACCTGACGCCAGCTCTGCCAAGCCGCGCCAGTTGCCGTTGTTTCATCTCAGTTTCATTTCAAGATCACAGAGGGAGGAGAGGGCCATGTTTGTCACCAGGAGAGTTTACAGTGGTTGGGCTCCACCAAAACAAACTGCTCTCGGTTTCTTAGAAATTGCCAGTTATTGTTGACGGCGCCTGCATAGTCTGTCTGATTGTCACAATACAGCCTTTGAAGTCCTGTTGGGTAGGTTAGAGCTGGCTAGCAAGAGACCCAAAGATGGAAGTGGAGAAATGTGTTTGTTTTGATGTGAGGAAGATGTATATTTCTGAGGGAGCTTGGCAGTGAGTCATCTTGGTACCTTCACTCAGTTACAACGCTCTGGCAAGACAGAAATGAAAATAGCGTTTTGACAAAAACAAACAGCTCTCAAAATATCACAGATCAGAAATGTGGTAAAAGAAAGTAAGGTAAAGACATTTTACACAGTGAAAGGTTAGTGTGTGTTAGTGTTAGTTCTACTGAATGTGTGATTTTTTTTTTTTACAGAAACAGGGACAAACTTTAACCTAAGATGGCAACCATTTATCAAAGTTTTAGAATTATTATTTCAAAAGTAGATGCCACACAAAAGCATCACATGCTATGAACCAACTAACAAGTCTTAATAATAACACACACACACTGTGTATAAGCAATATTAGCTATTCAAATTCACTTGCAACCAAATATTGACAATAACCAACTGACAAGTGAAAATCTCTCTTGAAGAATCAATTATGCTTCAGGCTGGGACAACAAAAGCACTGTGGGTGAAATGACCCTTTAACATTCACGAGTGCTTCGTTGGACATGAGGCCTGAGCTCCTCTCTAATTAAATTTACTATACTGCACTCCCCAACTGTGATGAATGACTTGTTTGGCTTTGAGAAAACTCTTCCCCCTAGAGCGCAGCTCATCTCCCTGTGTGTGTGTGTGTGTGTGTGTGTGTGTGTGTGTGTGTGTGCGTGTGTGTGTGCGTGCGTGCGTGCGTGCGTGCGTGCGTGCGTGCGTGCGTGCGTGTGTGCGTGTGCATGTGTGTGTGTGTGTGTGTGTGTGTGTGTGTGCGCACAGCCAGGAGCCAGCAACATCTCGATCTCCGTGAGTTATGGTACAACTGGGGGAGGGGGCCGTCATGGGCCCCAGTTCCTCGCCACCTCCACACTTTCTTTCTTTCTTTAATTCTCCAGAGACCACGTACACGTTTTGTTTTTTCTACCATCTTTTTTTCCCTCTCTCTCCCATCTGAGTTTTGCTCTCTCCCTCTTGTCCCTCCTTTAAAAGTGCCTGAGTCAGCAGAAATCTGAGGAAACACAGGGAGCAGCGGACGACTCCTTCTCTCTCTCTCACACACACACACAGAGGGGCCTTTTTTCCACCCCTCACTCGCCGCTCAGCCAAAACTTTTCTCTTTTCTCTGTAGCCCGACTCCCTTTCTCCTCTGCCGACTCCATTTCTCCTCTGCCCTACCGTTGAGGTATGTGGGAGTTGTTTGTCTGACTATATGGAGTTCCTTGGTGAAATGAAGGAGACAGACTTATCTGAGACACAGATATGATGGCTCTGTTTATTTTATGCTCCTCCCACTCCATACTGGTTGTACATTGTACAACGTGTTGAGTGTCATCCTATTCTCTTTAGACTTTGTACCAGGATTGTGCACCATCTTGTCCAATAGCAATGGCGCTATCTGTCTGCAAATAAGTGATTGTAAATGGTATGATTACTGATGCGTTAAAGGTTAAGGTCAAATAATATCCTCATCTAACTCTAAAAGCACCACATTAATAAATATATCTGCAAAGCGGCAGTTCGGGACAACACAGACGGTTCACTTCCATTCCATGGGAGTTTGTTTTATTTTATTATACGGTCTCATTTATAATTACAACACGCCCATCTGACCAGTGGTCGATTTGAATGAGACTTTAAATGTATGTTTCAGGTACTTTTGGAGACATTACCTGCAGGTTTTGTGATGATTGGCCGGGGGGTTATTAACTCTGGTCTATTTATATGCCGAGCCACGTACCTTTTGAAGTTCAATGGTCAGTATTTTCTAAATGAGATATCAACAAGCACTGTGTTTTTATTAAGATTGGTCCAGTAATGATCAACAGACCATTTGGTTGGACCTACGGTTAAGATGTTTTTGTTAACCAAAAGTTCTAAATGGCATACAAATCTAGATAGTGTTAGATGGACTTGAGTAGTTTTTGAGGCAAGTATAGTGAGGATACAGTAGATAAGATGTCTGTAGCAAGTTTTGTGTAAATCACTCCTGGCAACATTTTGAGCTTTAATTATAGCACTCCATCAAGCTGATTAGTGATTAGACTCTTATTTGTTGTGGAAATAATGCATGCAATTTCCAATCACTAGGGAAAATTCCACGACTCTACCATTTACCATCTGGAATTAGCAGAACTACAGCAGATGTCCTTCGGACTCGAATCGCTAATAATACAAATAAATACACACTACTAAACACTTACGGGTGAATTTTTACAAGTTAAAGTAACATTTAGTTTTGTACTATTGCCACTACTGTACTTGTCTCAAAGGGCGTTCTATTGTGGCGTCCCATATTTCTTTGTGTGTCCACGTGCCAAGTTGTAATTTGGCCGAACAGAGTCATTGGGTCACATTCCACATGTAGGTGACCAATGAGTCTCTACAAGGGTTGACTTTCTAGGCTTACATGATCCAGATTAACAATCAACATGCACATATAATCCCATGGATCTGAGTTGCCTATCTCACATGCAAGAGGCCATGTAGTAATTCCTTTTCCAGGAATAAGTTCTGTATAGACACACGTGGAACGGTACAAATGATGATTGGTGGTTAGGCTATGAGGGTTTTCCTCACAGTAAAGATGGCTCACTAAAGCAAGTGAAGACAGCCCTAAGGGTCAGCCTGGAGAGACATGTACAGTGTGGAGAGCATACAAAGTCAAGACACTGGCTCCAGCTGGACTCCAGAAAAGATCTCCCAAAAGAGGTCAACTTGTGGAATTTCTCCACTTGGAGGTCACTATGTGCTGAGAACACATTGGCTCCAGACAGACCAGGCCATCCTGGCCTTGGCTGGAGCCTGACTTCTAGGACTTGTGTAGACCTACACGTCAGTTTCTAAACACTTTGTTCCACTAGAGACTGAGGAGAGAAGTCACATCTATGACTAATTGTCTCCACCAGCCGAAGGCTGAGGGAGAGTATGTTTTCCCCTCCGTCCGTCCGTCCGTGCGTCCGTGCGTCCGTCCGTGCGTCCGTGCGTCCTCGCAGTTTGTGAACAGCTAATCTCAGTCACCGTTGGCCCGATCGCTGCCAAACTGAGCACACACACTCCCTGGATGCCAATCTAGAACCTCTGCCCCACATTTTTCAAATCAGCCTCATGGTGGCGCTATAACAGGCCGATTTGTGTGGCCTGGTTGTTACCAGCTAATCTCCGGCGCCGTTGGCCCGATCGCTGCCAAACTGAGCACACACACTCCCTGGATGCTAATTCAGAACCTCTGCCCCACATTTTTTAAATCAGCCTCATGGTGGCGCTATAACAGGCCGATTTGTGTGGCCTGGTGGAGACCTGTGCTCGGAAGAGCACTGCTTCTAGTTCATACTTTGTTGTCTGATTTTCAAATCATTTTGACTTTATTTATTGATGATCGAACTGACTGCCTCTCTGATATTACCAGCTGCTGCTTATCTGCTTGCTAAGTGTTTTTCATCGTAAACCCAGTGTCCATGACCCGAACTTTCCCCACAGTCACAGTGTATTAAAAGTTTCAAATTGAATGGAACTAAAGTGAAACAAATTAAATTGAGCTGAACTGAGACAGAATCAAGGCTATGTATGATGTAAACAGCCTAATGCACGCATGAACATGTGTGTAGATGGATTTAAGGAGGTGAGTGGGTGCATGCAGCAGACCCACATCTCACTGAGAACATTCTCTCTGTCTGGGGTAGCAGGCCTGCAGGCCATGGCCCACAACATTTTGCTCTGTCAGTAAATCCTTTTTCTTTCCTGCAGACGATACCACACCTTGTACATTTCAGGAGGACGCATTTAAACGAGTTATGAAACACCAGCATAATGGCAAGATGCCTTCAGAGGTTGCAGAGTTTGCTGATAGTTCAGATTTAGGGCTTAATTATTTGTGGCCAGTGTAGTTCAACATAGCCCTGATGTTGATGCAAGATGAAAAAAGTACAATTAAATAATAACTTTACTGTACCAAAAGGAGAGGAGAGGAGAGGAGTCTGTGTGTTACGTGACGGGTTTCCTGGTTTGTGTGTCGACCAAGCAGTGCTGAAATTCAGGTCAGCACAGCACACACACGCGCGCACACACACACACAAGCGCGCACCACGCACACACACAAACACACACTCTGGAATGTTGAGTTAAGTAACAGAGGGAGCCCGGGGTTGGGGGTGGAGGGGTGTATGTCAGCAGTAGGCCGTGTATAAGTAGAGCACACACAGCAACATTTGTTGCTGTTTGCAGTCAAATATGCGACGTGACATTCATTTGTTTGGTCGACTGCAATATCTGTGATCTAGCAAGATGACTGAAGGAAGACACAAATGGCAGATCTACAAGCTCACAACACGTCGCAGATGCTATGAAGTATGAATCAACTGAGCTTCAGAGAGACGTGCTAAACAGCCATGCCGCTAGAGCAGCACTGTCAGTTGTTGTCGACGGGGACCTGTTTTCCGGGAACGCATAGCCTATACCCTCTCTGACAGTGATCTGCTGAAACAGTAGGCTCCTGTCAAAGCCACCAGGTTAATGTGTGTTAATCATTGACAAAGGAGTCAGCATGAAAGCAGAGCTGTCTCCTCACGTCAACGAGGAGAATGTGCTCGATTGAGCTGAGCCCAGTTTTGGCAGCTTTATCCCTGCACATGTGGATCGGTATTTTGGGCTTCGGTATGGTTTTAATTTGGCATATTAAAGATGCATCCCTTTACTGAGCTATACCAAAGTGCTGTGTAGAATTTAGAGTGACTGTCCCGACTGTCCCAGAAGGACATAGGTTCAATCCCGGCAACAGTGAATGTTTACATCACTAGTCATGTGTCCTAGCAAACTGTCCTTGTACGGCACTGACCCCACCAGACCACCACCCACAAACCACCTGATCGTCTCTCATGAAAGTCAGAGAGAGAGAGATGCACACATGCATGTGTGAGTCCAAACCCACCAAGGAGCTAATTCTTTTGTTATCCTTTCTATTTGCTCACACATTCTTCTCTTTCTTTATTGCACTCGAGCATCTGTTTTCCAGCAAACACAGATGTAGTCGTGCTAAGTACGGTAGGGAAATGAGTTTTCTTCTGTACCAACCATCTTTTCTTTTCTTTTCTTTTCTTGGGGCATTGTTTTGGTTTCAGGGGGCAGGGAAGGAAAAGAACGAAGAACGATGGAAGAAATCTAATAAATCTAATTACAAGGCATTCCCAAGAAGCATGGCTCCAAATGGAGATTTCCACATTGTGCTTTGTGGAAATACTACCAATGAGAGAACACCACCACCACTTCATATAGCAGCTTCCTGTTGTTGAGGAACCACTTGTAGGCTGGCACTGTTTTTCTCTTTCCCCGTGGTGGAAAAAGTACTCAAATGTTTTACTCGAGTAAAGGTATTAATACTGTAGAAATACTCTGTTTACAAGTAGAAGTAGAAGTATTCAAAATGTACTTGAGTAAAAGTACAAAAGTATTTGTATCAAAATGTACTTAAAGTACCAAATAATATTCATTGTGCAGAATGTCCCATTTCACTTTCAAAATGTATTAAAAATATTTTGAAAATATCTACAAGCTCACAATGTGTCGCATGATCGCATCACGACGCATTGTGAGCTTGCTGAAGTGGCTAATTTATGTTTAGTAATAAAAATCTAAATCTACAAAGTAACCAGTAACTAAAGTTTTCAAATAATTGCAGTGGAGTAAAAGTACAATATTTGGATCCAAAATTTAGTGAAGTAGAACGAAAAGTATTGGAATTTGGAAATACTCAAGTAAAGTACAAATACCTCAAAGTTTTACTAAAGTACAGTACTTCAGTAAATGTACATAGTTACTTTACACTAGTGCTCTTTTCTAACGTCCTTTTTCCTTTTTCTGAAGCAAGGCATTGTCAGAGAGAACCAGGTTTCTGTTGGCTGCAGAGCTCGCGTGAGAGAGACCAAAGTCAGCTGTAAGCTCTCTGCCCGTCCCTCGTCAGCCAGTCAGTCAGGAAGTCTACTGTAGCGCGGTGCGTGTGTATGTGCTTGTAGTCAGGAGGTCTGCTGTAGCGTGGTGTGTGTGTATGTGCTTGCAGTCAGGAGGTCTGCTGTAGCGTGGTGCACGTGCATGTGCTTGCAGTGGACTGGGTGTCTGTGTGTCTCAGCCTCCCCAGTTGTCAATGTACACACAAAACAAACGCCGCTTGTCTGTGGGTGTGGCAGCACCGTCGATGACAGAAAACAAACACACTCTCCCAGACATGGGACAAACAGTAGAGACTTTTTTTTTCTCCAATATCTTAAATGTCTCTGTCTGTCAATCTGTGTTTTTGCCTCTCTCTCTCTGTGCTTTCGCTGTTAAAATATAGAGAAGTAAAGATAACTACCATATTTAAAACATCAGTCCATGCTGGCAGTTTCACACTAACAGGGAATGTCATCTGTAATCTATGTTGATCTGCATTTTGTCCCAGCCTTCAGCGTGGTTGATTATCAAAGATAAATGTACACTAAGTTTTTGCACTTGATATTTGCTTGCAACACTTTGCTTGAATTCCTAACGATCGCCTGTTAGTCATTTGTAACCTACATGCATGTGCAAATTAATGCACCGAGGCTTTACGCATAATATCGTAGAGATGCGTTTGTTACTACTGTACATGGAATGAGTGTCCTCTTCATGATATTGTCACTATCGGCAGAAACATTGTATCTCCAAGTTTCAAATTGAACATTTTTCGTAAAGTAAAGCCCTGCTTCATCATACAAGACTGTCGCACTGTCGCACAATACTAGTGAAAATAGCAGAACTACAAGCACACAACGCCTCGCGGCCCTCTGGGCCGGCAGAGAGTCACTGGACACCGCTGTAAGAGGTGCTGTGACTGTGCAGTGGATAGGGTTGTGTGAGGACACACACACAGTGGTGTACTGCTGCTGTCACTCTGCCAAGAGCCTCAGTCCCTCAACAAGTCACCAACATGGCCTCCACTGTCCCAGAGCCAGAACTGCACTCAGTGGCAGTGTGGCACAAAGGCTGAGCAATATATCAATATTATATTGATATTGTGATATGATAGTTGTGCGCTTGTAGACTATTTATTTATTTATGACTATGGCTATTTTTGAAATTTGATATTTATTAGAAGAGAGAAAGGAGTGTATTTTATATCTCTCAAGTTGATCAATCCTTTTGATCTGAAGACCTGAAAGTGGCACAAGAAAGAAAGATGAATTCCCTGTCAGCCGGCACAAACAAGATCGTTTCTGCATTGATTGATTGATTAATTTAAAAATGAATCAAACCAGGGGTGATCGTGTGTGTGTGTGTGTGTGTGTGTGTGTGTGTGTGTGTGTGCGTGTGCGTGTGCGTGTGCGTGAGCGTGTGCATGTGTGTGTTGGGACTAGTGGTATGATGTTTTTCTCTGAACTTGGATCCATCCTGCACCAGCAAGAGAGACAAGCAAGCCATGTGTGTGTGTGTGTGTGTGTGTGTGTGTGTGTGTGTGTGTGTGTGTGTGTGTGTGTGTGTGTGTTACTACTGGACATTCTATCTTCAGTTCATCATCATCAACCATTTCAGACACGGAACAAACACCTACTGTGCACTGCAGCAGGGCAGCCCTCCACCCCCCCCCCCCCACTGCTAGGGGACAAGAGTTGGCTATTTGTGTCAAAACCTTGAAACCTTAGCGTCTCTCACCCTTTGACACCTCTGTCTTACAATAATGTCCATGTCATCTGAGCTCATGGGTTCAGGCAGGGATTCGACCAATGTGCATTGTGTCACAATGGCTCTGTCTCTCTCTCACACACACACGCATGCGCACACGCACGCGCGCGCACACACACACGCACATGCGCACGCACACGCACACGCACACGCACACACACACACACACACACACACACACACACACACACACACACACACACAGACTACACACATTGCCAGAGCTATCATTACATACAGGTAGGGCCTATTTCCTTCTCAGAAGGGAAAGGATCACAGTGTCACCAAAAACACACACAAAAAAAGCTAACAAAAAGACAAAGGAAGAATAAGAACAGGTCTGAAGTGCTTTTTAAAGTAAGTAAAACGTGTCTTCAATTTGTTCTGGAGGCTTTTGTCACTACTGTGTGCACGGTGAATGAATGAATGTTGCAAAATATGTCCAAATGACTGCACTGTGAATGGCAGCGCTCTACCTTTTGAAACACAAATCCAGTTTCTATGATGTGCTGCTGTTAAGCCCTATAAGCTTATGTTATGAATAGCAAAATCTCCACAATGCATCGCATCGTGATGTGTTATGAGCTTGTCGATCTGCTATATTTAGTTACTAGATCTT
Source organism: Nannobrachium achirus (assembly GCF_963921795.1). NCBI lineage: Eukaryota > Metazoa > Chordata > Actinopteri > Myctophiformes > Myctophidae > Nannobrachium > Nannobrachium achirus. The sequence continues at coordinate 54,224,826 of NC_137812.1, forward strand.
TTATATTAGATGTGAGGGCCATGATGTATCGGCCTCACATCTAAAGTTGGCTGCCTAGAGTTCTGGCCGCTACGCAGGAAAATAGATTTTGAAAGGTTCAGGTGGTGCAGTTGGGTTCACAGAAATCCAAAATGCCTTCAGACGATGGATGCTCTCAGGACCAGAGATGGCAAGATAGCTGAAGGAATTTGAGGATGGAAATGAAAATGTCGCTGAGGATCCTAATAACTTATCCTAATAATATTGGTGCGCTGGTACAGGGGCTGCACCGCGACTCAGCGTGTCACGTATGCCTTGATGTGTTACAAATGTTTGTATATATGTTTTGAATACATGACTGCTGTGTCGTAAGACAAATTTCAGTGTGAACTGACAATAAAGTACTATATCATATATCATATCAACTTCCAGTACCACACGCAGAGTCTTGCAAAGACATTTTAGAGACATAACGAGAAGAGAAATAGCGTGGCACTCTTCAGGCAACCTCGACGCAAGGCAAGGCCTAGACATAGATCAAAGTGCTCCGAGTCCAGAACAATGTGCCACTCTTGTCTTTGGCCAGCTAAACATCGCTATGCAGAGCCACGAGAGTAACTTGGATGATTTTTTTGCGCATTAGATACAATCATACAGTCCCAGTCACTTTGGCAAGCTTCACCCAATCTGGGAACCCATCATCAAAGAAAGGGCGACGCCCACTCGGTATATCTCTCTTCCTTTGGCATAGCCATCATTGACTCTGTCTCGAGAGATTGAGCTTCACCTGACAGGCACAACATCTGACCTACTGTAATGTCTTGAGCAGCCTGGGCAATCGGAGCCCAAGGTATGACTGCAAAATCCTGGATGGAGCAGTCATTGTCCACTGCCTGCCCACTATTAGAATGCAGGGACATGCAGAGGAAATTGAAGAGGCAGGGGATGGAATTTGAAAAGGGCAAGAAACCTGCTCTGCACCCAACATCACAGACACAGTGCTAGAAAAGTGCAGGTCTTCGCCAGGCTGGGTGGCCTATAAAGATTGTATTAGTCCTGGCCACAAATCATTGAGCCAATTACAGGCAAACAGTATGGAATATCTGAAATCTGACTCATACATCTTGATCACATGACCAAAGACAGAGTGTGTGCTGATGTGTGTGAGTTGTGGACAAAATCTGTATGAGTAGTAGAAGAATATGTATTTTGAAAATGGCATAAATGGGTTTCTGATGGTATGACCTACGGTTCAAGAGTTATAGGCCACAAAGTGAATCGGCCTGATCTGCTAAATTATACTGTTGTGACGTCAATGTATATCTTTGTCCTCAAAGCACACCAATACCACAGACTCTTTTGCTTTGATACAACTTTCATATTGCGGCCACAAAGCACTCAAAAAAGAGGACGTTTTGTTTCTATTTTAACATCACACACTACAGTACATTATACACTGACAAAGCACATCCTCTTGCGTGTGGTTGCTTCCAGAGAACGGAAGATGAGTAAGGTGATTCTGGAAACTTTTTTTTTTTTTTTAACCGTAACAGGAGGTGTCGGTGTGTTGGTGACCACGCCTGACGCAAGTGAGCCACAACGGCTGTGTTGTTTGGACTACACAACAGCTACGGTATTCTAGCTCGCCTCTCTCTGCCAGGTCACGCAGAAGGGATATGTCCATGCATGTTTTCTCAACTCTCCGCACACACGTCAATTACTCACTACTCTCAGGCATGGTATGTGACTGGCAAGCCACTCCGCTCTCCACCACCAGAGTGACACAGTGTCACGTAACACATGCATACTCTAACACACCCAACTCCAGTCTCGTCTAGTCCAGTTCAGACAGACAGGGCTGATAAGGAATTACATCAGCTGTAGAGTCCCAATCGAAACCACTCTATTTGTACACAGGCGACAACGTGAATCCCAAACCGGTTCTTTGTCTGCGGGAAACTAATCCATGTCTTGAAAAGGCCAGACACAAGGATTTCTGTTGTCCAGAGGCTGTTGGGTGGAACCAGAATCAAAGCAGAGCTCTCTCGGCTTCCTGTCGAGAGCCCCCCCTCCCATTCACACACACACACACACACACACACACACACACACACACACACACACACACACACACACACACACACACACACACACACACACACACACACATCACACACACACACACACACACACACACACACACACACACACACACACACACACACACACGCGCACACACACCTCCTTTAATGTGTGATGTCACTTTGTCTCAACGTTGACTCAAAACAGGGTGGAGTAAGAAAAACATGCAACCTGTGTGTCTTTAATTAACCAGCTAGCTTTTTTGCAAAGAGAGAGAGAACCGTTTCTTTTGAGGAGTTCTGGAACAAACATGAGCGACATAATCATGTTGCACGTTTAGAGAGAGAGAGAGAGAGAGAGAGAGAGAGAGAGAGAGAGAGAGAGAGAGAGAGAGAGAGAGACTTTCAAAAATGTGTTTCTTATATTTGCGTGTGCACGTGGCCTGGGCACTGTACTGGGCTTCTTTTGATTGACAAGAAGAGACAGACAAGCCTCCAATAACGGCCTCCAATACACACACACACACACACGCGCACGCGAGCACGCACACAGCACCACACACACAAACCTAATGTGCAAGATTAGAACATTTAACTGACAGGATTCCCTCTCCCTGACCATACAAGGCATTGAGTTTTCACCCAACAGACAGATCTAATAAAACATGAAAGCAACTCTTTGAAATGAGATTACAGAATCAGATTACGGCCCCTCTTCTGTTCAGACACAAGGAATTCACCCGGACGGACACAATTCTGAGCCCTGGTTGGGTCTCATCATTGTTATCTTGAGTAAATTGGGCAACGCGCGTCAAGTGATGAACTAGACAAATTCAAAATTCATTAGGCATTGAAACTGATAACCATGATTAACAACACACAGGGCAGGGGGGAGGTTCAGTATATTGCTCAAGAAGCCATGGTCACTGATGGGGCAGGGCATCAACTGCTAGGCCACACAAGTAAGATTTGGTGACCGACCGATATCGACGTTGTCGGGTGGAAACCTTGTATGTCCAAGACCGTTCGTTTTGTATTTATCATGTTAAAAATTAACTAAACTAGTGAAAACAGCAGATCTACAAGCACACAACGCCTCGCACCACGAGGCGTTGTGTGCTTGTAGATCGGCTGTTTTCACTACTTTTGTGCGACCGCCTTCTATGATGAAGCAGGGCTTTACTTAGTGAAAAAAACATACAAATTTGAAATTTGGAGATACGAGGTTTCTGCCCGACAACGACGATATGAAGATACATTTAGGATAGTACACACACACACACACACACACACACACACACACACACACACACACACACACACACACACACACACACACACACACACACACACACGATACCCATTATCATACACATTAACAAAGCTTGTCAGTAAATCAATGTCCTCTGCTGCATGCTCAGCTGGGATTTTACAAGCCGTCTCACACAGTTCCCGTCCTCATTGACTCTGGAGATGCTCATTTCTTTTTAAATCCTCCCTGGCTGAGCAAGGCATTCCCCAGGAGCCTCTGTCAGATCCCATCAAGAGCAGAGCTCTCCATGGTCACTTTCTCTGCTCTGTCACTCATAGAACTATTCCACTTCTAAACCTAACATTCCACCTGATGAATCCTCCCCAACCAATAGTGATCTTGGATTTCCACTGGGGAAAATCGGAACAGGTTCCACATTACAATGGAGTCAATAATACTGTAAGATGAATCCAGAACTATAGCATGGTGGCGGCCCCCGCACACTGCACTGACCTCTGCAAGTTCATCCTTCCTCTCTGCATCCTCTGTGAACATGGCCTTTGATGAGTTAAAGACAATGTTCACCTCCTCACAAAAAAAACTACAACTTTAAGACCTAAGCAGTCAAGATGAGTAGAGGCACTGGTTGGAGGGAGCAGAGCTACTGTTCACCTCATGGTTTGGGCTGACTACAAGGACCTTGAATAGATTTGTTCAACCCAGCAGCGAGAGTCCAAGACAGGCCTGGTGGGTTCTGTTCTTTAATCGGTTTGACTTTTCTCTTTCATACGTCCAGGATTTAACATCAAACTATATGCCCTATCCTGCATCTACCAACCTATGTGCCGGTGTAAATCTAACTCTATTCTTATACTCTTAAAGTTAAATTAAGAGATTTTGCTGTGTAGAATCCATCTTGCGCTAATTCCTTTGTGAGTCTCACGACCATAGCACAAAAATGAGACATGAATACAAACAGAGACGTACTGACTAATGTGTGAGACATGGTGGGGGCAGATGTGAATAAACAAAACAAGAATGAAAGTAAAGGAAAGAAGGGTTATCAAACTTATCATCTTACCTGTGTTTCTCCAGCTCGTTGTGCGATGATCTGAAAGGGTCAAAATAAACAAAGATGAAGGGTGAGTGAGTGCCCAACTTCTATCAATTTAATACAGTAATCATAATGTCTCTAATATCTCTTGACATGAAGAACTGCAGACAAATACAAAGATGAAGGTTAGGGATGAGATGCAGCAAGAAACCCCATCCCCTCACCACAGTATGGGAATGTCTCAGTTAGTGGATGTTTTAAGAAAGCAGAACAGAGCTATGCCAGGTAGCAGTGGTAGTAGACGGTTTGTTTGCATACATATTTTATTTGACAAAAAGAAATGAAAAATGTTATTCCTTCCCCCTTAGATCTACGCAGCTCTTAAGCTTTGACAAGTGAGGTTCATTTCAACAGTGTAGTCTTACGCCTAATTTATTTGCCTAATTTTTGCATTTCCGAAAACAACTGATGTTCAAGGGCCTAGCATGATAGACACTTTCTGGGCTGAAAACACTGCTTGCCAGCGGAACCCATGACAAAGTTATGGTGCCCGCAACAAGGATTCAGTTGCCTGGCAGAGGGTCAAAGACTGCAGTGTATATTTGCAGAGAGAGAGAGGCTTGGATATGATGAAATGGAAGAAAGAGAGGACAGAGGCTGACAAAGAGATGCAGACAGACAGGCAGGCAGACAGACAGACAGACAGACGGGCAGAGGAAACCGGGATAGAGAAAACAGAGCAGAGAGAGACAAAGTGAGCTTAGAGGAGAGGGTAAGAGAAAGAGAGGGAGAGTCAGGGTACAGAAGAGGCAGGCAAAGATACAAAAAGAGCATAGAGGACAAACAAACACAGACAAACAGAAAGACACCGGGAAATAGAAGGAGAGAGAAGGCCAGTGTACCAAATATGGAGCAGGACTTTATTAGCCAGGAAATAAATTCTTGATGGTGCTTAAGAGAAACCCCTGTAGGCATGCAGGGCTGGGCTACTGTATGTATCAACATAATAATGTTATGTAACAATGACACCGATATGTCACGGATTTTATTTATATTCAAATATTTTAAGCACATCTAGAGTGACAACTGAGGAGTGAGCAGCAGGTAGGGATTTAGGGCCTTGCTCAATGCAACCTTGACCGGGCACTGCCATTTGAATGCTCGTTCAACCAAGACATCTCTGCCCGTCTCGTGTGTTTCCACTCTAAATGGTAATCTTCCACGCCACGTGCAAAAACAAACGCATTTGCTATGTGCCAGAATGTGACGTCCACGCACGCCCATGCCCACACACCCACACACACGTACATGCATGCACACATGCCTACACATACCACAAATACGCCCTAATGCAGACAAACACACCCATACTCACACACACTGCTGTTGTTGTTGTGGGTAAGTGCTGAGCAGACAGCACTAGTGGCGCTGACATGGGTACAAACCCATGGGTCAGTCTGGTCATCTGTAGGAGGCCTAGATACACTCTGTAGTGTTCCAGAGAACGTGGGCTTATAACAGGGAGAGGACGTGCATATTATATTATGATGTGGACACCAGAGTCAGCCCAGGGCACTGCAGCCCATCTGATTCAGAACAAAAACCTCTGTTCATCTCACACGCACACGCACGCACACACACACACACACACACACACACACACACACACACACACACACACTCACACACACACACACACACACACACACACACACACACACACACACACGCGCGCACACACACACACACACACACACACACACACACACACACACACACACACACACACACACGACTGTCATGGATACCGAGGCAATAAAAAACAAAACAGGGGCAACAAAGGGCCAGACTGGCAACAGACAACAAGCCTTTTCACATTTTTTTCGGGATCTTTAATAGCCCATATGCATGCGAAGCAGTGGTTCCCACAGCTGGGATGTCAAGCCCAAGCTCAGGCTGGCAGAAGGATGCGACGGTGGCCTGAACATGATTCAAGAAGGCAGTGCCTTTGCCAATGTCAAACCGAATGTGTCCTCTGTCCACTGAAAAAGATATACCGGAAAGTTTGCTGTCCCTTCTAGAACATTGTCCAGGTGACACAGCAACCTACATTACAATTTACACTGCACCATAAGCACCATGGGATGGATGGGAGCTCGCATGGTCACTCACCACGTCCTACAAAACTTTTTTTATCAGGTGAAGGAGCAATTAGAGAGAGAGAGAATGAGTGTGTGCAGGCACGTGAGGAAGGTATTCATATTCATATCGTCGTTGTCGGGTGGAAACCTTGTATGTCCAAAACCGTTTTGTATTTATCCTTTTTAAAATGATTTAAACTAGTGAAAACAGCCGATCTACAGGCACACAACGCCTCGCATCGCGAGGCGTTGTGTGCTTGTAGATCTGGTGTTTTCACTACTTTTGTGCGACGGCCTTGTACGATGAAGCAGGGCTTTACTTTACGAAAGAACATAAAAAACTTAAACTTGGAGATACCTGGTTTCCACCCGACAACGACGATATTCAATTCTATGGTTGGTCTTGGCCTGGGGTACACGTGATATTCAATGATATGGTTGGTCTTGGGGTACGGCACGTGGTCTTAAGACTCAACCACCAAACCATTGATGGGAATGCTCCTTTATTTTCCAAGGTCTCAACAAAGCATACAGGAAGTGCATCTCCTCTGAGGGGGAAGTGGCCCCATTCAAATATATAAACTGAAGAAACAGGCAACGCTAGTATACTGGGAAATCATACTGCGGGCTGCAGAGGAAGGGACGGCTGCATGCAGTACCTGTATTAACAACAAGATAATGCACACAGCATGTCATGTCATGTAAAAGTCCCTGTCTGCCATGCAAATGATTTAATGGCCTGACATCATAAACTCAGAGCTGATAACCACAGGGCATAAAGCCTAGCTGAGTCACAGGAAGAGCTAACCTTACATCAACTTTCATTACACATTTAATACATAGATAATAAACCGTTAATAACCTTGTTGTATTATACTTTCTTATTTGGATTTGTATATTTTTAATTATCAGTGATGTCTAAACTAAACTAAAGTCACAATTATTATTTGTTTAGGTGTAACCACACCAATGCTTTAAAAGGCATACAACTCTCTGTTAAGGGTTTTTGATAGAAGCTTTGGGTTTCTATTGTACTTCTTTCTCATTTGTTTGCGGCAGAGGTTAACCTTTTTAGTTGTTTCATACGTTTCTAATATTTAATTTTCTGATTGCCGGCTGCACTTTCTAACATTAGACTCACCATTGCTCTCTGTCACATGCCCTAAAATATGGTCACATTTGCAATAATGTATTATTATACAGTATACATTTCTTGTTGTTTGCTATTTATTTTGATCATATTTAAGTTGAATAAATAAGACAATGTAGCCTAATTGCAGTAGGCCTATAGATTTTGTTATGCTCTCTTCCAACTCAAAGACTCCTGTTTTATTGATACACCAGACCCAACCCATTGTTTATCCAATGTATTGCCTGCTGAAATGTAGAAAAGGCAGCCACACACACACACACACACACACACACACACACACACAACACACACACACACACACACACACACACACACACACACACACACACACACACACACACTCTCTCTCTCTCTCTCTCTCTCTCTCTCTCTCTCTCTCTCTCTCTCTCTCTCTCTCTCTACTACTACAGCAGGGGTTTGGCCTGTCAGCCAGGCGTGCGTGCTGTTACAGCCACCACCACACCCACCTGCCAAACCCCACACCCCCACTCACATCGACTGGCTACACACTCACACGCACGCAGGCACACATTGACAACAACTCACACAAACACTCCTTAACAACAAGATTTCGCAAAGTTCATACTCTATCCTGCAACTCGCCGTCGCTTCTATACTGTTTTATGCTTAAGCTACCGGACAGGCACAAGGAAGTGACTGAGCAGAGATGTCATGTGAAAGAACATAAAAAGTTGAACACTCCCTTCAACACAGAAAGAACTCCGGCTGGCGATAGAGACTATAGACTGCAGTGCTTCACCTTATTTCCCCTCATAACTGGACGCAGGCCAGACGGGAAGACAAGCTAGCCTACTAAAATGTTGAAGCCTAAGTAAAAGTATCAATACCGCAATATAGAAATACTCTAGAAGTAAAAGCCTGGTTGGACATTGTAATAGTCAAGTAAAGTGCCTACAAATAGCCTATCTCAAAACTGTACTAACTGTAACTGTACAGCAGACAGAGGTTCTCAAAGTGGATGTCAGGGACTCTCTAGGTTCCTTTATGGGGTCTAAATTGACCCACACAAGTCTGTAACTTTGACAGTGTACAAATAGAACCAAATGGACCCTAACGGCGTAACGGGTCCATTTGGTTCCATTTGTACACTGTCAAAGTTAAGGGGAGACCTTCAAGTGTCAAAGTTTGAGAACCACTGTTGTACAGTATCCTGCTTAAGTAAATATACTTTACTGTACTGTATTACACCACAAATTATATTGTGAGCGACCTTTTCATGGCGTCATGAGTCGGTGTGTGTGCAGGTCTGCAGGATATTATAGCGGGGAAGGAAGGTTTGTCAGAAGGAAAAGCAGGTCGGGTGAGACAGACAGACAGACAGACAGACAGACAGACAGACAGACAGACAGACAGACAGACAGACAGACAGACAGAGAGAGAAAAGTTGACAGTGTACGCGTGGCAGTGTTTATAACGAGGGATCAAAACAGAGAGCCAAGCCCAGTAGAAAGATGGCGTTTGGAATGGATGGTGGTGAATAACAACAACAACAACAACAACAACAACAACAACAACAACAACAACAACAACAACAACAACAACAACAACAGAGCGGTTCAAACGTTGATCTCTATAGCCTACTGACAACATCAACAACAAAAGATATTTACCTATTGTTCTGAGATTTTCTTGAAATTGGCGGAGCTTTCGTTTTCTTTCTGGAAAAGTCGCTATCGTATGGTAAAACGGACGCGTAACCATGTTCTGCCTCTATAGACAAAGTAAACACAATTAAATGTTAATTTGTTGCACTGTTGCAGGGAAATGTATATTTACTCAATCATTTTGCGAATGTCAAAAGAACTGTCAAGTAGATATATGACGTCGATATATAGGGGGTAAAAAACGTGATGTCTCTCTCAGTCAGTCATCAGTGTAATCGCGGTCAATAGGCTACAAAAACATCTTTCGGTAAACATAAAATATCCAACGTTATGCATGAAGCCTGTACTTCAGATTATTGATGACAGATGCCTGTTTATAAGCAGCATCTACCATTACGAGAGGATAACACTGTTATTATCACACTCGTAAACAGCAGATCGGCCTTTCTTTCCACTGGACAAGTAGCCCAGATTAAAACATTCCATTCAGTGCATGTCTGTCTGCAACATCAAGGCTTATTACACAAATTATAAACAGGTCGTGAATACAATCTAGTTAAAATAAGGGGTGACACAATGCAAGTTTCTGCAACACATAAGCTGCAGCTGGGGTCCAGTTTTGCATCACTCCATCGCCTTTAAAGTGACATCATTGCTGCACTATGGCAGAGCACGTTGTAACTTCACATTGGATAGAAGATGTTTACCCCTTTTTGAACTGATAAATGCTAATAAAAAATATACAAAAGCATGTCCTGTCAACTTGACAGTTTGGCATGAAATACCTCTGTCTCTTCTTTCCAAGTATTCTGCAGCCTCCAGCAGAATTAAAAGAGAATTAAGTTCCATCTTCTCGTCTGGTTACAAAAAGAGTAGAAAAAGCAATCTATTTACAAGTGACATAAAAAAAAAAGTATTGCAGTGATGGAATGGAAACTATAGAACCGGTGCAGGTTGATATGAGCGTCTATAATCACTTCTGAGTCTTGAGGACTCCACCAAACTAGAAGTCATATCAACAGCGCATAACTAAAACTCAGGGTGTGAGTGATCCACCCTCTGCCCAATGACAGACGCCCATGGGCGGGATGTCAGTGCTGCCTTCAGCCTATTGTTGAGCCGAGTGACATTGAGGTTCCTCTTCATTGGCCAGGACGCCAGAGCACAGAGGTAGAAGCTTGCGCTGCCATACCCTAGCAACAGAGCGTGCGACCCCGCCCCCCTAGAGCGCATTGGTCTGACACAAAGACCACTGCACGGTGATTGGCGAAGAGGCATTTCGGGCGTGTCTCAATATTGAACTTGGCTGTTGTTTGGGTTGCCAAAAAGTGTGTTTTGGATCGTGGAGGAAGTCACGTTGTCGTTGTGTCAAAGCAAGGGTTCCTCTGCATATTCCCGAGTAGTGTGTGTGTGTGTGTTGTTGTTGTTGTTGGTGCTGCTGATGGTGGTGGTGGTGGTGTGTGTGTGTGTGTGTGTGTGTGTGTGTGTGTGTGTGTGTGTGTGTGTGTGTGTGTGTGTGTGTGTGTGTGTGTGTGTGCGCGCGCGCGCGTGCGTGTGCGTGCGTGTGTAAAAAATAATAAGCAAGCATTGGCAAGGCAACAATCAGTTGTTGCATTTTGTGTCATGCAAAACTTGCATGTGGCTTCAGGAAATGTTTTCTGACAAGCAAAGAACCCAGAGTTCCAGTCATGTCATCATTTTCAACTTCCCACAAGAAATAATGAAATGGAATTGCTGTTTAAAGCCTAATTTTTATGAATACATTTGAAATTGTGTCCAATCTGTATGGTAGAGTATAGGTCTATAGGATATACAATTATTATTATTATTATTGACATGTTATATTAGGCATAACCTTTTGCCAATCAGAAATCATTAGGTAGATGACCTTGAATTAATAAATAAAAAAAAGTCATAGTAGGCCCAATTGGTTAAAGTGGCTGTAAACATTGTGGGGAGGGATCTGAGCTGGCACATGCATGTTACAACCTTATGCTCTAAGATACATCAGCGTCTACACTTTCTTCGAAGACTAAGGCTTTTTGGAGTCAGTGTAAATATTATGTTGACCTTCTATAGGGCTAGTATTGAATCCATCCTGAGATATGGTATGTCTAGCTGGTTTGGTAACCTGACTGTTGTATACAAGTCTCAAATGCGAGTGTTCTATACGCGTGATATCTAAAGGTAACGGCATTAGTACGGCATACACGAAGGGAGCGCTCGTTTTATGGTTAGATGTCACAGTTATTGTCCACGACATTAAGTTATTGTCCACGACATTACAAGCGGCGCGAAGGCCAGCGGACCTTGGTCCTGCTCTTCGCCCCCGAGCGCCGCAGGCGTGAGTGGCCGCGAAGAGCGGGCCAGGGCCGCGCGGCCGGTGGAGCGCCGCGCGAGTTACGAAGCCGTGGTGAATGCAATCGTTATATTTATGCCCAGGCCGTAAGGCCTGGGCAAGCGCACGATAAACGCCATGATAATTGGGTACCGTGCACCTCGCGCGGTCCAAGTGACTACAACGGAGCGCTCCCTACGTCCGGTTCAGCCAATCACAGCGCGTCTTTTCCGGGACTTGCCGCAATGCCGGTACGTTTCAATATCACGCGTTCTATACGCAAGGCTGTCCCTGTTCCGGTCTGGTTCCGGTCTCCCCCAAGCCCCCTGTGATTGGCTGAACCGGACGTAGGGAGCGCTCGGTTGTAGTCACTTGGACCGCGCGAGGTGCACCAAAACCCAATTATCATTGCGTTTATCGTGCGCTTGCCCAGGCCTTACGGCCTGGGCATAAATATAACGATTGCATTCACCACGGCTTCGTAACTCGCGCGGCGCTCTGCCGGCCGCGCGGCCCTGGCCCGCTCTTCGCGGCCACTCGCGCCTGCGGCGCTCGGGGGCGAAGAGCAGGACCAAGGTCCGCTGGCCTTCGCGCCGCTTGCAATGTCGTGGACAATAACTGAGCGTCGTGGACAATAACTGTGACATCTAACCATAAAACGAGCGCTCCCTTCATAGAGAAGCTTGCAAATAGCTTCCTCGCGTCTCAAATAGCTAGGCTGGCAAATATGGCAGGGAAGATCATGGGTATGGCCACCCCCCCGATCACCCCTCAAGCCATCTTTAAGCAAGTAGTAGTAAGACAAGCTCGGAACATTTTGTCCGACCCCTTGCATGTTCTGAACCCAGAGTACGATCTAATGCCATCGGGCAGGAGATTTAGGACCCCAACATGCCACTATAATAGATATAAGCACTTGTTTGTTCCTCTATCAATCAAAATACTAAATGATAGATACATAACTAATTGAGGAGAGGCTCTATGGGTTGTATGTGTAATTTTTTTGTTTGTCTTGTTTTTTAGTTTCTTTTTTTTTCTTTTTTTTTTTCTGTTAAGTGTTTATATGTATGGAGCTGTGACTCTGTCTCCAAGACAAATTTCTCCCCTGGGAGACAAATAAAATTGAACCTTGAACCTTGAGGGGTTGGATAAAAAAAAGAAAGAAACATGATGTCAGAGCTGTTATTACTACTGGAAATGAGCCTGTAACACAGGTTGGAGGTGGGAAATTCCAACCAGGAACTTGTGACGTACAATTTTGAAGCAAAGAGACTCACAGAAACTCATTGAGATAAGAGTTAGAACTTTCATTATCTCCACCAGGCCATCAGTTTCGAGAGCCCTATCAGTATCTCCTGTTCCTGTAGCGTGAGGCAGCTTGATGTACAAGTACGGACATCCTCCAGCCATCATGTACAAGGACACCCCCTGGACACATGACGCTATACCCACAATCAGGGGCGTGACGTCACACCAAATTCTGGGCCCTGGGTACAAGGATTCACTGCGGGCCCCCCATGAATGTTAACTATTGAAAAATAGCAGATATACATGCTCACAGCGCGGCACCGAGTGCCGCGCTGCGAGCTTGTAGATCTGCTATTTTTTTTTTTTATCGTGAAAATGTGTGCAAGAAACATATGTTTCTATGTCAGTGGTGCTCAAACGTTTTCATTTGAAGGACCCCCAAGATGATATGTATTTGACCACAGCTAGACCCCCCATCTCAAAATATTTAGTTCCAGGGACCCCTCCCCGGAAGCAAATTTGAGTTACAAATGTTCGCTTAAAAAATACATTTTCAAAGATTTGTGCACATTTTTACGACTTTTCAAAAATAGCAGATCTACAAGCTCGCAGCGCGGCACTCGGTGCCGCGCTGTGAGCTTGTATATCTGCTATTTTTCAATAGCTAAAGTTACTATAGGGCCCCTCCACCTTGGGCCCTGGTAACTCAGTCCCACTTTCCTACCCCTTGTGACGCCCCTGCCCACAATCCACCCTTGATGCTGAGTGCCAAGCAAGAAGGCATTGGGTACCATTTTCTTTGGCATGACTCCGCTTGGGATTGAACCCAGGCCTCCCAATCTCAGGGCAGCCACCAATCACTGTCAATTGCAGAAACATCCAGCGTATTCAAGAGTAGCTCACAAATATGGCAAAACCATATGCTTGATAAATGTTAGTAAACAATCTTTTTAAAGAAAATGTTATGTTAACCACGCAACGCAAAGCATGTAACGAAACAATGTGAGTTTTCAAAACATCACAGTAAAGTATGGCACAACAACACATACAGTACAGTACAATGCAGTATGGCATTACACACAACACAGTAGAACATTGCACAGTGCACACCACAGTACAACTCAACTCAACACAACACAACACAGCATAGCACAGCATGCGTGTGTGTGTGTGTGTGTGTGTGTTTGTTTGTGTGTGTGTGTGTGTGTGTGTGTGTGTGTGTGTGTGTGTGTGTGCGCGCACACTCAATTACACACTTGGGTGCATGTGCTGCAATAGATATACAGTACATGGTACATAATATGTAAATAGTCTGAACAGTTATGGAAATTGTAAGCACAGTTTGTGTACCTAGTAGATCAAAGCCATGACTCAAACCAAATTCAGCTTCAAATGAAACCAGGCAATTTTACTGTATCAGGAGTCTTTATTTCCTATGCTCATCCTGTCTTATGTTGCGCATGGATGAGTCATTATTCAATTATTTCCATTTTCATAATTAATGAATCATACATTTAAGAATTTAAACAATATTTTAGCTCATGCTCTATGAACATTTTACTATGCCGTGAGCAGGCAATGGGATACTTTTAGATACAGCGTTTCGAATCGTAGACTATATCCTTTGACTGGCTGGTGATGACACAAAGTATTTATAAAAAAAGACTTGTGTGGATGACAGAGACATTAGAGTGAAATCTTGGACGGGGGCACGCTCAGAATTGCTTGTGCTTTAATTGCTCTGTTCTGCTCCTCGTGTGCTCTGTGCTGCGAGGCGCAAATGTGGCGCGCGGCCCCAACGGGAGCAGAATTAGAGAATGGAGAGTTGGTCAGCATGCACAAACCGTAGAGGAACTAAGCATGTCGACGCAATTACTGCACGTCCTCTCTTACCCAAAACATACACAAAATCAAACATACGGAACTAAAACAGCCCTTTACGTGACAAGGCTGCTTGCCAACAACTACCACAGTCCTTCTATGTACCGGTATATGGTGATATGGGCAGTGCAGAGGTGGTGCAGTAGACCCCAGCTTGAGGTCTGGTACAACCTCCTGGAGGCCTGAACCTCTCTGGGATAGGACCTTTTCTATTGCTGCCCCATCCCTGTGGAATGCACTCCCCAATATTATCAAAGAAGCCCCCACCCTCCAATCCTTCAAAACCCACCTCTTTAATATGGCTTTCCCTAGCAAACTACACAACAACTGTTCTTATATATATATATATATATATATATATATATATATATATATATATATATATATATATATATATTGCTGTTTTCTCCTCCCCCATGTAAAGCACGTTCGGGTCAATCATTGACCCGAATATCATTATTATTATTATTATTATTACCCGAAATTCTGCTGTGAGATATTCTTTGTTTTCATATGACAGACCTCATTCAATGAGAAATCAAACACCACAAGTAATAACATACAAGTATCAGAGCCTCCAATGTGTGAGAGTGCAGTATGCAAACAGCACCTTCAGCCTACCCACATCCTTGATTTAAGCAGATGGACCAGTGTACAGTCATATTGAGAATATTGCAGTCACAAAAACACTGTACTCCTGTTTCGTTTTTTGTTTTCTTCTTTTTTCTGGTCAGACCTGAGAAAATACAGTACTTTATTCTGTTTGGGACTCTTGACTTCACCGTCCTGGGGTAATAACAGAGAAGTTAAACTAATTTTACGCTTTCTTATCATCATTGGCATACTGTACATATTATGCAATGACATCACTCTGTCTTGGAACCGTGTTCGTCTTATCAGCAATAGAGATTAGAGTGGACGCTGTTATGAGGTCGAACTCAACTGGATGATTGCCTGTCTTCACGTTCTCTTTTGCATGAACCTTATCCTTCAAACATACTAACCTAAATAATTGCAATGGCGTGATTAGCATATAACTAAAAACAAAGCAATGAGCAGCATAAAAGCATACATTTATAATTTAGGCTTCCTTGTATGTATGCAACACACAGAATGCCTGCAAGGTTTCATCAACTCCCACACAAGAATATTCTTATGCGTAGCTTCTGTGCAAAGTAACTGATAGCATTGTGCATAATGGTGTCACTTTCTATACTGTTTGTTCACACCTTTAACTCAATGGCTTTTCAAGGAAATGTAACCTTTGGTGTAAATTGCATTACATTTGTGCTGATACTTAAAGGAGCAGTTGACTTTTTTCTATATAAAATGGATGGGGACCCAAACACATTTGGGTCAGAATCAATGGGGGTAAATTTAGGGTCAAGGGTCAAGTAAATTTACCCCCATTGATTTTCATAAAAATGCATTTGGGTCCCCATTCAGGGCCTTGTATTTGGGTCCCCATCCAGGCCCATGCATTTGGGTCCCCATCCAGAATCAATGGAGGTAAATTTACTATAATACATTTTTAGAAATTTTAGAAATGCGACAAATACAAAAAAAAAAAACATTATTGAACCCAAGTCTCCATGGTGTGACTAATCAATAGAAATAGAAAAAGTCATTTGGGGGCTCCTTTAAATGAAAACAGTCAAAACTATTTACTTTAACAGGACATAGTCATACAAAGTAAACAGTGAAGATTTCAAAGTAAAAGCATGAGTGATGCATTCACATGTAGACTGCCATGTCTCTTTCTGTGTATCCGTCACCTACAATACCCAGTTGTTCAACAGAGTCACTATTCAACATTAATAATTACCTGCACTTACACAGGGGTTTGACCTGGTGACATCTTGATTATACAGTAGCTATGGGGTAAGGAATGATTATGACACCGCAATGTACAGTACAATGTTTCTGTACAGGAAAGACTCCACGAGGACAAGTCAATCTACAGAAGATGTACTGCTCTGATCCCTTACAGGAATCACCTTTCATTTTGTAATTTTGAAAGTTAGAAAAATCATTAACACAATGAAATGTCACAGTTCAGTTTCAGGTTTCAGTAGTTGATGCTTATGTGAAACGCCTGGCTCCTGTATAGCGCAGGAGATTAAGCCTCTAAGATATCCAACACATAATCTTCTCATTTCCTTTCCCCCTTGTTTACTTGTGTTGCTGTGGGTCGGCCGTTTGTTTTGGGATCAGAGTTAATGCTTGGCACACCAGTGCCTGGGCAGTGAAACCTATGGAGGCCTTCCAAGAGCAATCACTGCTGGAGATTTGTTAAACTAAAGCATATAGGTGGCAATTGTTTTTAACAGGAAACGGAGGAAGAATGTGAAAAGTACATTCTTCCTCGTTTCGAGGACTCAAATATTGTGGTTCCAAAATAGGCACCATAGAAAACCACATGAAACATATACTGAATGCTGCAATGTAATTGTACTTATTGGACCAGCACCACCTACTAGCACATTAAACATATTTGTCATGATAAAACGTACCATCCAAAAGATGTCCCACTTTGACTTAAAGGAGTAGTTCACCCCCAAAATGACCTTTTTGCTATAGATTAGTCATGCCATGGAGACTTGAGTTCATGAGATGGGGATGGGGACCCAAATGCATTTGGGTCAGAATCAATGGGGGTACATTTACTTGACCCTTGACCCTAAATTTACCCCCATTGATTTTGACGCAAATGCATTTGGGGCCATCCAGGGCCTTATTTGGGTCCCCATTCAGGGCCATGCATTTGGGTCTCCCCATCCAGAGTCAATGGGGGTAAATTTACTATAATCCTTCTTTTTTTTTTTTTGTCTAAAGAATGCGACACAGACAACAAATATTATTGAACTCAAGTCTCCAGTCCATGGCGTGACTAATCAATAGAAAAAAAGTCATTTTGGGGTTGAACTACTCCTTTAAGGGAGGCAGTTCCTGGAGTGGCTACCCCTATAACTCCCTCCCCAATCAGGACTGAATCTCTCCGGGACGCAACCTAAATGCTTTCAATGTGTTCTCTGGGAGCTTGAGTGCCTGTCACGAGGGACCCGTCAGCCCCACTGCATTTACAGTCGTGTTCAGGGGCGTCACACCAAATTCTGGGCCCCTGGGTACAAGGATTCACTGTGGGCCCCCCATGAATGTTAACTATTGAAAAATAGCAGATATACAAGCTCAAAGCGCGGCACCGAGTGCCGCGCTGCGAGCTTGTAGATCTGCTATTTTTGAAAAAATGTGTGCAAGAAACCTATGTTTCCATGTCTGTGATGCTCAAACCTTTTCATGTGAAGGACCCCCAAAATTATATGTATTTAGCCACGGACCCCCATCTCAATATATTTAGTTCCAGGGACACCCCAGAAGCAAAATTTGAGTTACAAATTTTTGCTTAAAAAATACATATATTCAAAGATTTGCACACATTTTCACGACTTTTCAAAAATAGCAGATCTACAAGCTCGCTGTGAGCTTGTATATCTGCTATTTTTCAATAGCTAAAGTTACTAGGGCCCCTCCACCTTGGGCCCCAGTAACTCAGTCCCACTTTCCTACCCCTTGTGACGCCCCTGGTCGTGTTAGTGGCTTGTAAAACTGTTTTCAACACTAAATGGGCTGGAGCCAGCAACAATCACCGCATTGGATGGCTGCCAAGGTGCCAAGTCTGACAGAGAACCTTTTTTCTACACTTTGAGGTTTTGTTGTCTGTTTGCTCTATCTACAACGTATATTGTGACTGGAGCTGTTTTGGTCTCCATTCCACAATGCAGAACATCCATGCTGAAGCCTTTTTATTTTGTAGCATTAACCACTGCAGGCAACCCCTCTTCACTTGTTTTACACAGCATAGAAACGAGCATGCATGTGTATTCTCCCTTTTGAATAATATTGCCTAATACAAACGAAAGCTGCTACTTTCAGTCTCTCCTCTTCCTAGATTCTTACAGGGTCATAGAGTAACAAAGGGTGTTATCTTTATTAGATTATGACCTTACAGAAGGTAGGCCTACATTTTGAGTAAAGAACCATTGGATAAAAAAGGGGAGTTCATGGAGTTCAGGAGTCACTTTTTGTCTCATTGTGTCTCTCTCTGGCTCTCCACCAACATGTGTCTCCACCTGTTCTTGCCCCGCACAGTCAAATACTGAGTGTTAAATAGACTGGAATTAACACTCAGGATCCAGAGTTAAATGAACACTCAGGATTCTACAATGCACCAATCCATCATGTATCTGGAGTTCCCCAGGTTCATGATGACTGCGATGATTTAAACTGGCTCAGCTGCAGTGTTGCAGCTCATGATGAAGAATTTCTTTGACAATGCGTGGCAAATGGGTCTCTGTGTGATCATTAATTAAGGTAGACTTGTGGGAGATGCGGTGGGGGAGTGATTGGAGAACATTTTATTTCACACTGGAAGATGCTTTCCTTTACTGAATTAACAAATCCACACACAAACGCTATGCTACGCACACACGCACGCACGCACGCACGCACGCACGCACGCACGCACGCACGCACGCACGCACGCACGCACGCACGCACGCACACACACACACACACACACACACACACACACACACACACACACACTCACACACACACACATTACTGTAACTTTAACATAATAACAGTCACATCACATCTACCCCTAACCTTCCAACCTTCCGTTTGTATTTTTTATATATATTTAAAAAAAGAACTTCCCAAGAAAAATGGCTATTATTTCAGCATGCAAACTTTCCACTTTCCAGGGAGAAAAATAGTGTTGTTTCTATTAGTGTGGATTCCCTATCGATGATATCATTGGTAATCTTTCTTAACCATAACAATGGTTAAGATTTACTTGTGAGTGACTTCTCCTGCAACTAAACTTGCAGGGATGTTTGGTCCCTACAAAAATTGTAAAATGTAAAATGAAGTATCAGATTAGCATGAATTCTATCTATGTTATTACCATATAGCAGCAGAGTCCTGAAGTGTGACCCAAAAAGACGAGTGCATTTTCTCAGGCCTGAACAGAAAACATGCAGCAGCACAGTGCCTGCTGTAAAAACATTCATATCATTTGTATGTGTGTTATTTTCACTATGACTGTACACTGGTCCTTCTGCTTAAAACAAGGATGTGGGGACTCTGGGGAGGCTGAATCTTGTCTGCATACTGCTGCACTCTCACATTCACATTTTACTGTGTACTGCAGTAAAATGTGATCTTATGGAGTTAGATCAGTGGTTCTCAAACTTTTTTTAAAAAAATGTCAATGTCCCCCATAACTCTGAGAGTGTACTCTCAGAGTTACAGACCTCACCTTAGAGAGACCCCGCTTAGAGAACCACTTAGATTAACTGTGTTTATTGAACATGGCATGTTTTTAATTCAAAGCAAATTTCCCCATGCAAAGAAATGGGGAGGGAAAGGAACTAGGAAGGATAAAGACACCTCTTCAGCTCACAATGTCACTGTTACACCAGAGTCTGCACTTTCCGCTCTCAAAAGTTGTGTTTTTACTTCTTTGTTTTTTGCACCTTAAACACTTGACTGCTCTGTTCCTACCTAAATTGTTGTATAAGGCACTGTGGTATTGTTTTGGCACTACCATGGCAGCTACTGATAAATGCTGGTGGTGTATATCATGCCGGTGCATACATATTTCTAATATCGTATTAGTGTAAAACTACCTCTTAAAAATAAAACTATTTTATTTTAACTTGTATTACTATTGCCTTTGCTGCTACAGTACATCACGTGTAGGAAGCTGAACACAAATTAATTTTACTCCGCCTGTAAACAAAATGTAACAATAGAGAATTGAACTTGGAACCTTGATGAATGCCATCATGTGCTGCATTCTCACTATAACTGCACACTGGTCATGCTGTAAAAGAGAAGAACTTCAGCACCTCAGTAATTCAGAGTGTAATGAAAAATATATGTTACAGTATATATACAAAATATATGAGACTTTGATACTTGGTTAAGTGCACTCTCAGAGTTAAAGTAACATTCTGGCATTCAGGACTTTTTCCAATATGACTGACTGTACGTAACGTTTGCAACACAACAAGGAGGTGTGAGGCTTGTACATTTTATAATGCACACACACACACACACACACACACACACACACACACACACACACACACACACACACACACACACACACACACACACACACACACACACACACACACACACACACACACACACTTCTCTCTCCAAAGGACCAAAGCCACTCCGTTACAACGGCCAGAGCAGCGCTTGGGCTATTCTACATGTAATCTGGATTAGCGGATTTTAATCCCACTCTGTTACAGTCTGTCTGCAAAAGAGGGTCTGCAGGCCCACTCTGCACTTTACATTCACATACCACCCCAACACACACTTGTGCACGTATGTACTGTTTGTAATACTACATCTGTCATCACCTCCTCCAAAGAAGCACACACACACACGCACGCACGCACGCACGCACAGATTATTGGTACAGTAGGTCAGAAAAGGGCTTTTTAAACATGGGAACCCAGGCTCTATGGAGGCTGTAAGTAGATGTTAAAACCCAGGCTGAGCTGATAACGTAGATTAAGCCTATTACAAAGCTATAGGGTGGAATAAGAAATCCACTGTTCATTCCTGCACGGCACAAAGGTCATAATGTATTAGTGTAACGTGAGAACAACACTCCTACAGTATATAATATAATATATCCTCTCCTTCAGATAGCTAGCCTAAGAAACTAGAATTGGGACCCTTTCTCAGAATAAGAACATCCACTACGGTACAAGGAAATAAGTCTCTTTACACTGTCAGTAAAATGTAGAATGGGCATTGCAGCCATGCTGTCTAAAACAGTGTTTGTCTATATATGTCTATCACCTCAAAAGGCCTATCACAGGTCACACTACTGTAAGTGCATGATCATCATAAAACAGAACCATCTCAGGCCATAAACGAACACCGTACGAACAGTCTGCACAACTAGGAAATGCCTGGTGAATTGACAGTCAAAGTGAAACCCATGAAGCGATCACAGTTGATAATCATCACAGTTAACTGCCTCAAAGGTCTTGTGCACACTGCCAGTAGGTCCCAGAAGTACCTTCACAATGTTGTACTTTTTGAAATATTTAATTAAAATGTTATAATGGAAGTGAATGGGGCCATGATTGGGTTAAAAAACTTTGGATTCATATGTCATAGATAGACAACTAACATCATAGATGACTGACATCACGGGCTGGCCACAGGAAAATGTTGCATATAGAGCAGATAATGTATAAATTATGTTGTATCTTGGGAGGAGATGACAAATGCAGTTATGTCTAGCACTGTTCCTAAGAATCATTTGTCATTGTAAAGCCCAGTTCATCAGCAAAATGTCATATTTGCCAAGGAGGTTTAATGTTTGGGGTCATGGATGGCGTGATTTGTGATCCTTGTCACAACAATTGTAGTGTGATGCTGACGTGCAAACAACACACCCCCTACTGCACCTGTCCAAACACGAAATACCAAACACACAGGAAAAACACTCAGGAAAAACACGTCACCTTACTTCCACTAAATTGTCGATTCACCCATCTGTGGCACACGCCTCAGGCCAATCCACCTGCCCCAAAATAGGGCCCTATATTGTCTTATTTTTCATTTGAACTTTCTTGGAAATCCCTTTCAGTTTAGTGATATCTTGCAATCTATTTTAAAATGGATCCCTCTAGCTGACCATTATACAGACTTTTGGCTTTTTAAGAAATGCATCTGTACCTCAGAATAAGAGCTCAGTGAGCTAATTGTGTCCCATGACAAGCCTGTGGTTTTCTGTTTTGTTTTTGCGTTCAGATCCTCCCATGTGCACCTGCATTGTCTGAAGATAATTTTCCATTCAGCGTCTCCAGTGTAAAAGATAAAGATGCAATGCACCAGGCTGATTGCACAGGAGAGGCTGAGCTTAGTCATTTAAAATGACAACACAAGCCACATGTATCATCATCATCATCATCATCCATACTGCCCTTCCCCCTGAATGCTTACAGGACTAGGAGTATCCGGTGCGTCATCCACCATGGTAATGTTTCGGTAGAAAAACATCTTAGTGTGGGGCTTCAGTGTCTGGAAATGTTCCCAAGGTGTGGTGGGGCGTCTACATGTCCGTGATTCACACACAAATACGCACGCACGCACGCACGCACACACACACACACACACACACACACAACGCCCATGCATGGGTTGTGCACATCCAGGTGGAAGTCAGTCAGTGATGTAACCCTAACAAGCAATTGCACGAGGCATTATTCATGATGAAGAGCTCTGAGTAAGCGATGACGGTAGAATAGAAATGTGCAAAAAATATAACCAAGTGGAGCCTTTAACGGAGACATTCATAACACCACAGAAGGTACCCAAAACTGAACTTCCTATGGTGGGGAATTGTCAAAAGATTCAGGAAGGGAGGTTGTTACTTGACAATGTACAATTTGTTAATGATAGGTGCTATTTAACAATGCTTCTATGATGTGAGGGAGAAAGGGGGGGATACTGCACTGCATTTGGTCTATGGTGCCAAATATGCATTTGGTATAGTTGGTAGTGTATATAACGAAACCTCTCTCAGGTCTGACATTCAGTTGATGTCTGACTGTCTGTCTTTGAAGCTGCTATGTTTCAACAGATTTCTGTCTTTCAGTCCCAGTTTCACAGCGATGAGAAACAGCGCAGCCCTCCCACACACACACGCACACATACTGTATGACATACATACAGTACAAATATGATGCACATGCACCGTTATACAGCACAGACACACACACACACACACGCACACACGCGCGCCACACAACCAGACAGACACAAGTACAAGGGGTCTGTGGACTGCCCACAGTCATGTGGGTCTACAGTATTTGTACACTCTCAGTTGACTGTGTGGAGGACCATCTGCTCATAGTGATAACCCATAGTCCTTTGACTGTGTGATGTGGTTCTTCTGTTGTGGTGAACACATGTTTATGATGCATATCTGCTCTACATGTCAACCATATTCCAGCACTTGGTGTATATCATGGACTGTATGTATGTCGTTGTTGTCGGGTGGAAACCTTGTATGTGGGTGGGTGACGTGACGTAACGTTTTCGCTGTCCTCGGTGTCAAACATGTATAAATAAAAAATATATTTGTCAAAAACCTTCTGAATATTGTGCAGGACATTAAGCTTTATGTGAACTTACTCAAGATTAAAACATTTCATTCCTCATTTCTTCAGAATCTTCAACCAAACATGGCAAAACTCATATGGTGTGACTGTCCTGACCTTGTTTCTCAAAGTGGGAACTTGAATAAAACTAAGAAAAAGAATTGCTAAAAATCATTTGAAAATGAATTTAGGCTAAAAAAAATGTCTATTTTGAGCCTATATCTTTTCAAAGTCAAAGCATAATGTTTTCAGTCATTTCTGATCAAAAACATTTTGTCCCCCAACCCAAAATCATTTGGTGTGACACTAGTTTGGAAAAATTAAACAGGCAATTATTTGGACACCTATTGGCTAGAGAGGTCCTTCTTCTGTAAGGCTATTCAGCACTCCCAGCACAACTGCAAGACAGGTGTCTGAGGTGAGTTATGATTTTAACATTTTCATGAAATGCCATCTTGTTGAAACGTTGACAAACTCACCATTCTGGATGTCTTTTGGTGTGACACCTTTTCTTTAAAAAAAGCTTAAGTTATTTGAAGTTTTGGTCATATTTCCATGTAGATCTAGGCTGCTTTGTTATAGCTAGCATGCTGTTAGCATGCTAATGTGTACATAGTAGCCTCAAGGTAAACCTAAATGGAGAAAACAGTAATATGGTGTGACACTTAATCATATGGTGTGACATGTCTGCTTGTCACACCATATGACTTGACTGTCACACCATATGATTTATACTGTATTTAACTACATATATAACAACAAATAACAAAGTTCCATGTTTCTTTTGTACATTTAAACATTTGTTTTAAACATTTTTACATAAAATGTAATTTAGCTTCATTCAGTGATACTTCAAATTCATCAGACAGAGCAGAAACCCCTTCACAGAAACCTTAACATATTGTTTCAATCTAAACAATATTTTCTCTTTGTCTTAAACTATACATTCCATTTTCTTTTGTCAGCTGGAAAATGACAAGTGCTGAGAGAACGAGAAAGTACAGGGAGAAACTAAACAATGACCCAGCAAGGAGAGAGGAGCCAAAGGGGCGAGACTGCATTTTCTACAAAGAGCAGGAGGTTGTCTGTGGCATAGCAGAACCGCAACAAGGCAGCCGGTTTGCTACCCTCACCAAATACGACTGGCTGATGTACAATACAGTCTAAATGTATAATCTAATCTGATCTAATACTTTTGTACTTTCACTCACTGGACTGGACAGTGGACAGTGTTAAGGTAGGACCCGAGACAAAACTAGCGAAAATAGCTGATCTACAAGCTCTCAACACGTTGTGCTGCGAGAGCTTGTAGATCAGCTATTTTCGGAGTTGCGCAACCCAGCACTCTTTAGCTAGTGGAGATGTGGTGTAATGTCATGATTCCTAATTACATTTGTTCAACACAAAATGCTGTGTTCAAGTTCAGGAGACTTCGGAAAAAAGCAATTTACCTGAATGCTGAGTTCTGTTTCCACTAATTGGTGTTAATAAAATGTTGCCTTCAATGCCTTGGCTCCAAGTGTGGCTATGCGCCTTATTGTCCCTTTAGGATCCTTCTGCCGTGGGCCGGCAGAAGACTTAGGTGTGCGTAGCATTCCTGTGCACATCCTCATCATCCATCTACTACTACAATTCTTTCTTATCCCATGTTAAAGCCCTACAATAATATCCTGTTCAGAAATATTAAGGCCATGTTATCCTGGGTAATTGTTTAATCAATCAGTAAAGTTCAGTACTCACTAATAGGTAGGTTAAAACACAGTTTGCTTTGACACATGAAGATATGATCATACGGTGTGACACTAAATCATTTGGTGTGACATTCCAAATAGTGAGAAATCATACCTTTATTAATGATTAAACCAAAAAAATGTTTATGGATTACATAGAGAATATTATCAGGAAGAGTCACAAATATTTGTGTAATTTTAGAGAAAGTTTTGACAGAATACATTTAAAATATGTTGTAAGATCATGAACATGGGCCTCACACAGAGTGTCGATTATGAAAAAAATATACAGATATAATTAATTTTCAAAAAACTATAGTGGATCACTGGTTAGTTATGATAAAGGACTTTGATAAAGTGAGTAACTTAAGAAAGATGTACTCCATTTTCATTTTATGAACAATTATTTTCATGTCACACCATATGACGATTTTAGGCACAAGTACAACAAACTGCTGAATAAAGTCTGATTCCAATAAAATATCTAAAAACAAAATGTATTTCCATAAGGTTGAGAGTGAGTAGAACAAAAGTAAATAACTTTTATGCCTGCAATTTAAAGTTTTTTTAAAAACACATTTTTTGGGGCGTCACGTCACTGACCCATGTCCAAAACTGTTCGTTTTGTATTTTAAAAATGATTTAGAATAGTGAAAATAGCACACGTCGTCTCAGAAGAACAGAACATGGGACCTGTCGTCATGGGTGATGGAACAAGGAGGGTCTTGATAGAAACAAGTCTGTCACGTGAACAACATGTGTAATATAGGGGCAACTATAGCTTAAAAACATGACCAACGACAAAAACTCCCATACCATACTGGGAAAATACAACAATGTGCAAACACAGCAGCAAGATTTGTGAACTGTTGCGATAAAAAAAAGGTTGAACACAACCACCCCTGAGGCTTATTAACCCTTGAGTTTCCCACACTATACCTGTAAGTACACCTCTAGACCAGGGGTCTTCAATGTTTTCAGGCCAAGGACCCCTTAGCTGAGAAAGAGATGAAGCAGGGACCCCCAGATTTCATTTAGTTTCATCGTTTGACAGCACAATCATCAGTGTATTTTGGATTCATGTCAATTTGTGTTATCAGATATGTACCGTAAGCTCACAACGCCTCGCAGCGCAAGGCGTTGTGAGCTTGTAGATCTGCTATTTTTGGCTAAAGTTCTCAGAATATGGACGTTAGGGTTCAAGTGGTTTATATAAAAAAGGAGAAAAGGGGTTTCTATCACACAAAGATTTGAAGGACCCCCTGTTGAAGACCCTTGCTCTAGACCTACTGCACACATAAACAGAGCTGCACATTTGCTTTAGCAACGTAAATGTATGTTTTCTCATGCCAATAAAGCACCTTTGAATTGAAAATTTAATTGAAGAGGCTTTCTGTTTACCGGATTGCATACGTGTCGAAGTGTCCCTGAGCAAAGCATTTAACCCCTAACAGTTCCCACTGAGCGCTCATCATGACCATCTGTGCAGCTATCAGCTGGGTGAAGCCCAAACAGAATGTCCCCTGCGGGATTAATAAGGTACGCTTTTTTGTATATGTCATATAAATATAGGCGATAAATACGTTGAAAAGCTATGTACACATTGGTTATCACATCTCTGCTTTTCAGAAGGGTTCTAAACCAAGAATTTAAAATGGCTCCTTGAGACACATGTCTATCCAATATGTTACAATACATGTTCACCAGGTTGACATTCTGTGTATGCGTGTGTTCGCGTGCATACAGCTTCCAAGCCTGTCCCAACTACCCATAGCTAAGGACCATAGGGGCAGGGGCCAATCTCCTGTTTCCTTAGCGTGAGGCAGCTTGATGTACAAGTACACCCCTTGGACATGAAGCTAGTATGTGACAGGGACTTACCCCAATTTAAACCTTGATGCTGAGTGCCAAGCAGGGAGGAATCAGGTACCATTTTTAGGTATAGTTTGGTATGACCCGACCAGGGATGGAGCCTTGACCTCCCAATCTCAGGGCTGACACTCTAACCACAAGGCACCAGGCCAGTGAGCTGGTATAGTACTGGTGCCTACTCCGAAAGATCTGACAGCTGCTCACACAGATGAAACAGATACTGACCACTTGGTCCGCATCACTATCCTGTACCAACACCAGCAGCAGCCTGGGGTTGCATGAATTGATGTAAATGCCCTCTATAGGGCTGTTATGGCTGTTTGAGACGGACGGATTGAGTCTATAACCTAACCTATAGGGTATACACTTCCATGCCATACACCTCCGCTTGGATTGACCCAACAGCACCATGTTGCTGTAACATATGTCCTCTCTGCTACCTCCGGGACCTCCGGCAGCATTTTAGAATGCTTGAGTGAGTGCTGCAGAATTCAGCCAACCTGCTGAGGACACAGCTAGAATAGGAAAGCTGTCATGAGCCGTAGAAATGGCAGTTGCAGAGGGCGCCTGGTGGCTCGGCCAGTTAGTGTGCAGACCATATCGTCATTGTCGGGTGAAAACCCTGTATGTCGAAAACCGTTCGTTTTGCATTTATCATTCAAGTGATTTAAACTAGTGAAAACAGCCAATCTATAAGCACACAACGCCTTGTGCCGTGAGGCGTTGAGTGCTTGTAGATCTGCTGTTTTCACAAATTTTGTGTGACGGCCTTGTATGATGAAGCGTTTTGCGAAAAAATGTACACATTTGAAACTTGGAGATACGAGGTTTCTGCCCGACAGTGACACTATGCTCCCTGTGAGCGCAAGGACCCAGATTTAAAAAAATGCCTTTAAGATTTTTTTTTTTAAATGTTCAAAAAATATTTGAAACATTGATGGGATGCTGCCTGATAGTGACCCAGCAAAGCCATTAAGACATTAAGAGCTGATGTGACATATACTGTATCAAATGATGGTTACTAGTTCATTTCAGTAATTGAGCTCCAAATCCAGCCTTTTCCTTTCATCTGAGCTGACATCATGTGACCTGTGGCTGTGACCGTCACTGTGATTTAGTCTGTTAAAAGGTCATGTTTATTTCAGTATCATGGTGACGATGGAGAGCTGCTAGCCAAGACAGGAAGAGGGGCCTACTTGGAAATCATCACACTACGCTTGCTAGCTGACAGACACACAGAAAGACAAGCACACACATACAAAGCACACAGACAAGCAAGCACATACCGGTAGGCTGCATGCCTGAAGAGAGACAAACATTAACCCACTTACATACAGAACACGCACGCACGCACCCAAATAATAAACCCAAACACCAGCAAAAACTCAAGGAACTTGAGGAAGTCATAGGGGATGTGTGTGTTCAGAAGGTCGCGGGGAGAGCGGTGGGGGTGAACAGCCTCAAATAAAACAACCATATCCATCGCTATGGCAACTGGCGAACTTCAGCCAATGCCTACACCCAAACAGCGGGTCTCCAACAACAAACATCCCCTCCCCCGTAAATATGCAAACCAGGCCTGTCCTCGCCCGTGGGTGGGCAGCGGGGGGACTGAGGATGCAAGGTGACGGACCACCCACCACCTCACGATACTGGATTATTGTTATAAAGTTTGAACATCGCTAAACACATAAATTCTAACCCCCAAGTGCTTTGTTTAGCCCACTCCACTGTGTGTGGATGACTGTGGAGGTCGATTGCTTCTATAATTAATTGTTGATAAAGACAGACTGAAAGTGTTGATAATATTTGCTCAAAAGACCAGCTATGGGTACTCCAGATTGGGTGCAGTAGCTGAGTGGGATGAGACGTTTTCTATTGTGAGAGGGCATATGAGTGGGAATGTGCCCCTTTTCTCTTATTGCAAGACTTTTTTTTTTTAATGACAAAAATTCATACTTGTACATATCAGAACATCTGTCAAAAGGATAAACCATCCAAAAAAAGCCTTATAGAGCAGGGGTCTTCAACAGGGGGTCCGGGACCCCTAGGGGGTCCTCAGAGTTACTCCAGGGGGTCCTCCAAATCTTTGTGTGATAGAAGCTTTTTTTTCTACCTTTACTATATTAGCCACTTGAACCCTAGCGTCCATATTTTGAGAACTTTAGACAAAAATAGCAGATCTACAAGCTCACAACGCCTCGCGCTGCGAGGCGTTGTGAGCTTGTAGATCGGCTATTTTCGGCAAAGAGCTTTGGTATAGAGGGGAGAAAGTACAGAGTGATAGGTCAAGTTTAGTATTGACGGTTCAAGCGGTTAAATATCTGAAAACACAGATTGACATGAATCCAAAATACGCCGATTTTTGTGCTGTCAAACGATGAAACTATATGGAATCTATGAGAAGGTTGTGGGGGTCCCTGCTTCATCTCTCTCTCAATTAAGGGTTCCTTGGCCTGAAAACGTTGAAGACCCCTGTTATATAGTAGAGCTTATTTCCATGCTGGTCCATGAGCAAGACACAATAACCCCAGGGACGTTCTGGCCATTGGGAAAAGCGGGACAACTCCCGAACGGCCGGTTCATAATAAAATGTCGGCCTTCATTCCATTTTGGGGGCTGTGCGGCCAACAAAGTAAATCGTCACTGTCGGGCAGAAACCTCGTATCTCCAAGTTTCAAATTTCTGAATTTTTTCACAAAGCAAAGCCCTGCTTCATCAGACAAGGCTGTCGCACAAAAGTAGTGAAAACAGCCGATCTACAAGCACACAACGCCTCGCACCCGCGAGGCGTTGTGTGCTTGTAGATCGGCTGTTTTCACTAGTTTAAATCATTTTTAAAATGGTTTTGGACATACAAGGTTTCCACTCGACAATGACGAAATATAACTCATGTAATTGGCTCACTGGCTTGTCACTTTGTCACAAATCTTTGAGTAGCAGCAGCGCTATAGAGAGAGATCTCTCTATATAGCGCGCAATGAGGGCCTCTACAACTCTTTTTCCCGGGCTGAATCAGGGGCCCAGCACATCCCTGCTTAACCCCTAAATGTCCCACTCCTCCCTGCGCTCAACGTGATCATCTGAAGACAGATACACGCCTAATGTGTACTTCGTTGCACAACAGTGTTGCTTTCTGAAAAGAACTGTTTGTCAAGCAAATAACATATAGCGGCAGCCTATAAATTACACACGTGTTTCTGTGTGTTGAACACTCACACACACACCATTCGACACGTGTCGCTGACCTTTTCATCGGGTAGCGTAACTCATCGTTGATCAGACAGAGCATGTTAATGACACATGCTAGACACACACCCCTGTCATTATTAACATGCCTGAGGGACATGTGTGAGATGTGTGTTATTACGACGAGACGAGGGTATGTGTGTGTGTGTGTGTGTGTGTGTGTGTGTGTGTGTGTGTGCGTGCGTGCTGCGTGCGTGTGTGTGTGTGTGCGTGTGCGTGCGTGCTTGCTTGCTTGCTTGCTTGTGTGTGCGTGCATGTGAGCATGGGTGCGTGTGTAGAACATAGAACGTATAGAACAAGGACACCAGCACTCACTTTAGAACGAATTATTCATGTTTATTTCACCCCAGCAGCAGCAAACAATGCGTGCATGTGAGCGTGCGTGCGTGCGCCGTGCGTGCAAGCGCTGCAGTGGTCTGTGCATGCATACTTGCTTATGAGTGACTATGTGTTTAAATGTGTATGTGTGTGTGTTCCATTTATTATGCCCATCTGGTATTTTGACTTTACTCCAGCCCAGCTGTGGAGGTACTGGGTGTGACCCACATCCGTAGCTGAGCTGGCAGTAGGGAGGGGGAATCATAAGGTAATAGGGTGGGGGTCTGGACTGTGGAGCGCCATCCCAACAGTAGTGGAAAGAGCATGTTTTTTTAATCAAGTGAAAGTAGCAATACACCACAATATAAAAAGACCTTTATTCCATATTTGACTTGAAAATATACTTTAAGTACCAAAGTTAAAATCCAAAACTCTTTCAAAATGTTTCACACTTTTTCAAAAATAGCTGACAACGCGTGGTGATGTGACGCGTTGTGAGCTTGTAGATCAGGTATTGAATAGCCCAAGTATAGGGCTTAAGTGGCTAATGTATGTCATAATAATATGAATCTTCAAAATAACTAGCAACTAAAGCTATCAAATAATTGGAGTAAATAGTACAATATTTGCCTCTGAGATGTAGTGGAGTAGAAAAGTATCAAAAATGTACAACCCAGGCACAGTAGCAAAGTAGCTCACAATTGTACAAGTACAGTACTTGAGTAAATGTACTTACATTAAATGTAGCCTACTTAATTTCCACCAAGGGGAGATTCATCCCTCATTTCCCTCATTTTTTGTTCCAAGTTCACTGAGAGATTCCCTCTCTAACATTTTCTACACAAAGAGAGAAGGGCCACTCCCCTGGCTC
>NC_137812.1:54261820-54379320 GCF_963921795.1 Nannobrachium achirus
ACATTAACTTTTATACGCACTCAGCGGCTTCACAGGGAGAGGAAGGAACTCGAAGTGGGTCACTATGTCCCAGGCCTCCAAAAGAAAGAAGAAAAAGCAGAGAGCGAGAGAGAGAGAGAAAAAGGGGGAGAGGGGAGGGAGAGAACCGAGTGAAGGGAAAAGTGAGTGAGCCTGTGGCAAACACAGGCCAGATTTTTACTCCACTTCTCAAGAATTCAGTAGATGTTGGTGTGGTGCAGCCACAGACCCGGAGAGAGAGCGAGGGTGGGGTGCAGGGGTGGGATGGGGATGGGTGGGGTGGAAGGGGCTTCATGTCACATGAAAAGTGGAGCAGGTTTTGATTTTTTTACATATATGTTTCTTCTTTTTGCAAGTAAATTTGACTGTTTTTCTAAGCAGAAACTTGACTTATGCACACACACGTTTTACAGCAACACCCTGCTTCACACATTCACACATGCTGCCCTGTACACAACCACAACAAGCTCATAACGTTGAACGTTGTCCTCCTGGAGGACTAGGGGTGAAGTGCTATATGCTTGGGGTAGGGGTGTGCTGATGTTGTTGAGGCTGGGGAAAGACTTTCATTCAACTCTGCCATTCCCATACAACCCCCACCACCCACTCGATTTACCCAGCTGGTCGGAGGATTCGAAGCCTTTTCTAAACTCTGTGGTGCTCTCTTTCACTGTCTCCTTATTGGCAAGCATCCATAGTCTCCCCAAAGTGAGGTGTGACACAGAAAGTCACTGTTTGCAATATTTACAACTACAAGTAACTGCTAAAGAAAATCAGCAAGTGTATTTTATTAGGATCCTGCAGCACCTCTGTCAAGGCCTCTAAGAACTCTTATTCAAGCCACAAAAAGATAAAGTAACGGACGGGTGACTGGGTCTACTTCACTTTGGCTTTTCTGATTTTTGGACTTTCTTCTACATTTCAATATTGGGCGTGGGGTGGGGGCAACTGCTTCAAATGAACTTTGTAGAATATGTGTTTTCATCTACATATACGTGTTTACTAAGTCCCAAATGCAGTGGCAAAGTCTCACTATAAATCATAGTTTGCTGTGAATGTCACCAAGCCCCCTGGCACTGTGCCAGAAATGACTTCACTACAACCCCTCGCTGGTTACTGCTCTCTTGCGCAGTGAATGTAAAGCCCATGTACGGTATGCACAATGCACATATCATTCACAAATTACAATGTTTTGTTTCCTCTGTTCACCCCAAGGGAAAACTTCAATGGTCATTAGTAAATTATTATGACTACCTCCATCAACAGAATTGAATGGGTTTATGTTTTCGTCCCGTTCCATTTGTGTGTTTATTTGTCTGTTAGCATAATGGGCAGAATGTCATGAAACTCAGAGGGAACGACTGATCAGGAGGCTGCCACCAAGAGAAGATTCACTTTCGAATCAAAATCAAGGTCAAGGCCTGACTTTTAACAAAAGTTTTGTATCTGTCTGTTTGTGTACCTGTTATGCCCCTATATATGGACTTCCGTGTCAGGCACTGCCAAATATTGAGTCTAGATCAGTCTACAACATCATATTGATGACATCAGCATATTTCATATATGGGGATTTGCAGATCAATATTTTCTGGAGATCCGCTGATCCGACTCATTTGGTGCATCACGTCCTCGGGTCCTATACCGATGAATTCGGTCAGTCCCATGTATGGGCATAGTGGCTGGATCAACGGTTCCGGACAACAGGATCTCCATACGTATATGCCTATATATGGGTGCATCGGTCGGATTGGCGGTTCTGGACAACTATCTGACCAACTCGGCGACGTTCACACGCTGAGTTTCCCTACAGAGGGACACACAGATATGGATTTTGTGCATTTGTTGTAACAAGTGACAACTTTTTATCCAATGGAGGTGTTTTCTAGGAGATTAATTGAGTCTATACTCAGCCTCAGTTCTATGTTTGCAGTCTCTCTGAGTCTGAAAGACATAGCGCGGGAACTAATTTACAGTAGGAGGTGCTGACACGCGCTCCTCATGCACGCGCGCTGTGCGCGCGTGCAAGTGTTGTGCACGCAGTGCGCATCGAAAATTTGCGGTTTTATGCGGTTTTGATCGTGTTTTATTCGGGTTTCCGCAAGTAAATTTTTTTGCTAAATGTAACACAATCGGGAACGGCTTTCCCTTTGCATCTCCACATGCACCATCCAGCAAGATAATTATAGTCTGGATTTCTTGGTACCAACAGTCAGACAACACGTGCCAGTTTCATATAATCATTCAGTTCCCAGAGCTTTTCAGTTTAGTTACTTTACACCACTGTCTACAACAGCAAGCATGATGGTTCCCAAACTTTTTAGCCAGTGAACCAAGAGACATTCAACGTTAGGGTACCCTGTACCAAACAAGTAGTAGTGAAAATAGCAGATCTACAAGCTCACAACGAGTCGCTTTGCGCTGTGTTGTGAACTTCTAGATTGGCTATTTTAAAGACCCATACAATGTGTCCGCTACACGACCCACGCATTGGTCCCGACCCCAGTGTTAGGAAACAGCTGGTTCTGGTTCACCATAGCCATTAGCCACTAGTCCAAACAGTACATTAGCACCATAGCATAGCATTCATCATTAAGTCTATATAGCCACGACTCAGCAGTTAGGACGCGAGGACTAGCAGAGGGCGATGTTTAATGCCTTTATAGCCTAGGTTGTGTTGTCTTGGTGTTCTGTTTATATTCCTTTATGCCCGTGTTGTTATATTTCACAGAGTCCAAGACGCACCGTAGTACGCACGGGGAGACAGACGCACAGACAAGTTAAAAGGGGCGTCCTTTGAAAGCCATTTCCTCTCTAAACAGTGCCCAGAAGCACATTTCAAAACAGTCTTTCTTTTTTTTTTGTCTATACAATCGATCATTCAACACATGTTTATTTTGAAATTGTACTGGAAATAGAAGTAGCCAATAGCCCCTACTTCACGCCACTGATGTCAGAGCCTCTACTTGCCGAGGGGCAATATCTTTCCCCCAACCCCCCTTTAGGGGGTGCGGTGGGGGGTGCGTTGGGACCTGGGGGAGAGGGTGCGGCCGCCCCCCCAGCACCCCTTCTTCCCTCGGGGATGCTGAAAGAGTAAGTCACTTTACATGAACACTACCCTGATGATATGATCTTTCAGGTCATCTACATGCATGTCAACCATTACATGTTAAATGGGACATAATTCATTTGTCTACCTTTTCTTTATCTATCTATAAATGCGAGAAGTCTCTGTCTGTCTGTCTGTCTGTAATCCGCATATCTCGAGAACCGTTCGTCCCACCGGCTTCAGATTCGGCACGCGCGTTCCCCGCCGTGGCGCGGAGTGCAGTGCCGGGCCTCGACCTGACCCGACGCGCGGTTTTCCCGAACCGGCGCGAAGCGTTCGGAATCTCCTTATGCGGGGCTGATTGTTGACATCAGGCTGTTCCAGACGAAATCAGCGCAAGCGCTGACTCATTGTGAGACATCACTTCATAAAAGGCTCTGACATCACATACGCCACATGAGTCAACAAAAAATCTCTGTGAGAGTGTATGTATGGATGTAATCCGCGTATCTCGAGAACCGTTCGTCCCACCGGCACGCGCGTTCTCCATATATGGGCATAAAATGAATGCCCGTATGCGGAGCTGATGTCTGACATAAGAGTTTTCCGCAACCGGTACTGTGTGTGCAGAGATCTTCATATATGGGCATAAGTGGACAAAGACAAACAGATGGTCAAAACGGTTCCTATGACAACAGGTATATTGGGGTTTGCATTAAAGGGTGGGGCATTCATGGGGTTTGCATTAAAGGGTGGGGCATTTATTCCCTATTTCAAATTCGGCACGCACGTTCCCCACCGCAGCAGGTAGTGCAGTGCTCGGCCTCGACCCGACCAGATACACGATTTTCTGGAACCAGCACGAAAGGTTCGGATTCTGATGTCTGACATCAGGATTTTCCGGAACTGGCACTGTGTCTGCATAGATCTCCATATATGGGCATAAAATGGATGCAGACAGACAGATACAGATATCTCCATATATGGGCATATATGGGCATAAAATGGACCCAGAACTATATCTGCAGTGATCTCCATATATGGACATAAAATGGACGCCGACAGACAGACAGATACAGATATCTCCATATATGGGCATAAATGGACACAGGCAAACAGATGGTCAAAACGGGTCCTATGACAACAGGTATAATGGGGTTTGCATTAAAGGGCGGGGCATTCATTCCCTATTTACATTGTTCCGAGTTGGCCAGGTCGCCGACTAGACGCTGGGCCGCCCGAGCAGCTTCTAGTTCTTTTAATTCTCAATCATTTATTGATTCTTTTGGTCTCAACTAATTGGTATGAACAGCAACGGCTTTGGCTTGTTTCAGTGTCTTATGAAGCCTATTGTCTTCTTCAAATAAAAGTGAAATGTATACAGGTAGGTCCCCAAAACTGAAATCTAACCTTTAATTGTGGGCTCGCTGAAAGCGAGAACACTATGTTATCTTCATTATTTATCTATCAAGTTCTCCTCAAAAATGATGTAATCTATCAGTCAACTTCTCCTCAAAAATGACATAATCTATCAGTCAAGTTCTCCCTAAAAAGTGACATAATCTATCAGTCAAGTTCTCCTCGACAGTACAAAGGCAGGGCCCTTAGCCAATGAGGTGCAGCCAAAGGGTATAGATCTTTGTGCCCATGCATCTTGTTACATGCGAGCCCACACTGTTTCGTAGGAACTGTATTTCTAGTTGTATTTTAATTATTAAAAGAAAGAAAAACTGAACAAACTCTGAGAGAAAGCAGACAAGGTAAAAATGCGTAGTTCAGTTCAGACGTTGTACAGGGACAGACCCCCGTCATCACCCAGACACATTCCTGCACTGCAGTGAATAAAGTGATTTTGATTCTGACCTCTGCCTGGCCTATTCTGGACTGAGGGCAGTCTGCAGAAGGCTGAACTGGGCCTGGTGCCCATTCGCTGTCCTCTCTACAGCGAGACACCCATCCTGGGTCTTCTGTAGTGATGAGGGTCCCCTCTCTGGGCACCTCTTGTTTTGCGCCGGGCCTCAGACAAAAGGCCTTGTGTCACCAGCCACTGGGAGAAAGGCATCAGGGTCAGGGACATGCTGGGCCCCTGATTCAGCCCGGGAAAAAGAGTTGGAGAGGCCCTCATTGCGCGCTATAGAGAGAGATCTCTCTCTATAGTGCTGCTGCTACTTTGCCATTTCAGATCATGACAAGTGGGCAATTACATGAGTTATATTTCGTCGTTGTCGGGTGGAAACCTTGTATGTCCAAAACCGTTAGTTTTGTATTTATCATTTTAAAAATTATTTAAACTAGTGAAAACAGCCGATCTACAAGCAGAGGCGTTGTGTGCTTGTAGATCTGCTGTTTTCACTACTTTTGTGCAACGGCCTTGTATGATGAAGCAGGGCTTTGCGAAAAAATGTACACATTTGAAACTTGGAGATACAAGGTTCTGCCCGACAGTGACGATTTACTTTGTTGGCCACCCAGCCCCCAAAATGGAACGAAGGCCGACATTTTATTTTAATTTTTTCCTAATGGCCGGCCGTTCGGGAGTTGTCCCGCTTTTCCCAATGGCCAGCACGTCCCCGATCAGGGTCCAGGGAAGGGTAGGGAAGAGGGGTGATGTGTGTGTGTGTGTGTGTGGGGGGGGGGGGGACGGGACGGGACGGAGTAACAGATTGATGGGGAGAAGAGGAGATGGTGAAAGATAGATAGAGTTGGAGAGAAACACTGGGGGAGAGATTTAGGGAGGAGAGAAGGATTGGTGGAGGAATAGATAGAAGGTGAGGGAGAAAGGTTCAAGGGTCAATTTATCCATTTGTTGTAACCAAAGGACAAATGGACCACTTGCGAGTCATTTGAAAACTCTCAGATTTAAATAACACAGTGGAATTTACGGTTTCTCTCGTCCAAAGTTTGTCTTTATTCGGTCATCTAGTCGTCTCTGGTCCCTGTTCTTCCACAGTGTCCTCCTTTTCATTCTCATTTCATTCTCCTTTCTTTATGACTTTCCATTCTGTTTGCCCCTTTGTGAGCTCCCTTCCCCCACCCTCTGTGTTGTTATGAATCCATGCTATAGCCAGAGCTGATGGAACTCAATTAGCTCTGGACCCACGTCTGACCCTGACTTGCATAATTTGTCTGCAGATGGAGGGAATATTCAACTCCGACTCGCCCTTTTCTATTGTATTCTATTCACTTGAACTTCTGTGCACTTCATACTCAGATTGTTCTTCAGTGCATATAATGGAGAGTAAACCCCCCATTTAGTGTGAACCCTCACACCCTATAACTCATATGTATCACACAAAGACAGGCACACACACATGTCTTTGGCTCGCATATGACCCTGCGGTGCTATTCGGACCAGACCATAGTTCATATCTCCATTGTAATTTGGTTTGAATGAGAATCAATTATGGAAGAGTACATACTTTTAGCATCTCTTCGTATGTCAGAAATCATTGCCATGTCTTATAAAATGTGCTCGTAGAGCCACCAAATGTGCACTTTATTTTCTCCATGTGTAAAAACCTCTGGCCAAGTTCTTTGGCCCCCTAACCTGGACTGGAGAGGCATGCATGCACACAGCTTTATTACCCTTCTATTGATGACATTAATTCCCTGCCTAACCTAAACGGACAGTTTTCCTCCCATCATGTGGATCTGTTCCTCTATGCAGACTTTCCTTTCCCTGTGGATCTGCCATGTGGATATTTGCCTGTGAAGTTTCTGCCCTATGTCTACCATTATATGTGGAGCTGCCAATGTGGTTTTTGGTCTTTTTTTTTCCCCCTTCTTTTTTTTTGCACTTATGTCTAATCTCATGTAGTATAGCCTACATACCTGCTGCTATGTGAACATATCAAAGTGTTTCCACTTTTGCACATTATGTTTAACCTCATGTCTACTGTGTATATATGTAGACAGCTTAGATTTTCTTTGCTGTTTGATTTTTCTCCTTGCTCTCCTTCTCTCTGCCTGTCCCCCTTTTTCTTGGCTCCCTTTCCGAAAACAACAAAGTTGAATTTGTTTTTTTGATTCTTGAACGTAACTTGAATTTGAATCCCTCAAAACACATGTGTGAACATGTAACAAATGAAATCCCTTTTTATATCCTCTATGGTTCTCAAGCATTCTCAAACACACACACACACACACACGCACACACACACACACACACACACACACGCACACGCACGCGCACGCACACGCACACGCACACGCACACGCACACGCACACACACACACACACACACACACACACACACACACACACATGTTCTAGCAGTAGACAAGGCCATACCCTCACATCTCTCAGCAGGTAGGGTTATGTGTAGGGGTAGAGGCCCCCTTTGCTGCCTGCCAGATGAAAATAGCTTGATTATGAAGTTCAGGTCTCTGAGAGAAATGACCCAAAAAGAGTAATTGTTACGGGTCACTTATCTATAGCAATTTATCTCTGATAGTTCAGGTTTCACAAACCTATCAACTTCAACTTTTTTTTATTATCTGTCAGTACCTTTTATTAATTTCCACTTGTGTTTTTGTAGGAACAAAATGGGCGGTCCATTCCACTTTCTTTTTATCCTTTACATTTAAATGGTTTAGAAAGCTGAGCCAGAGTCAGCTAAGAGGACAGATGGAATTTGGTCAGCTATGGCTCTGCAAAGCCTCATTTATAATTTGTCGCATGGGCGCATCGCTCGATGAAATCGGACGCTGCATGCATGATTTGAGGCATTTTGTTACAAAAATGTGTTTTGCCAAAGTTGACCTGCTGGTGGCGCTATAACAGGCCAATGTGAAAAGGGTGGCATTTGTTCCTTGGCCTAGTGGGAATCTGCATGGAAATTGTTCAAAACGGAGGAATCCAATGTTAGCCAATCAGGATAGAATATTAAATATCTGACAATTCCGTCTAGATCACATCACTTTAGAGATACTGTGTGTGTGTGTATTGATTTGCGTGATTTTTGGATAAAAAAAGGAGTAATATAAAAGAATGTGTTTTACATACAGTAAGTCGGCCTCCTGGTGGTGCTATAAAAGGCAGATACGAAAAATGCAGGGCCAAGGTTTTTCCTTGGCCTCTAGGGAGTGAGCAGTTTTACATTGATCGGTGGAGTTAAAACACAAACCGTTATAGCACCAACATGAGGCTGAATTGAACATTTTAAAGTTACATTTCTTCCTCTGCCTATATGGGAATATGCATGCGTGCACAATTTCATGATTTGAGGCATTTTGTTCAAAACGGAGCAATCCTGCAAACTTTGGAAGCCAATCTAAGCCAATCAGGATGGAATATGGTAAATCGGACAGATTCACGGACAGACACACGGACACACGCGCGGACTAGGGGTCCAGTTGTCTGGAATTAACATGAAGCAAACACAGAACCAAAAGTTCCTATGATTGGCCGCTAGTTGCGCCATTCTGGTACCAAAAGCAATACCCGTATGTTCTCCATAGGATTCCATTAATTTCCCCCGAACCTTTACATTTGATTTTCTTATAATAAACATTGTCATAAATACTTTATGGTTCCTGTCGCTAGTTTAAAGCCTTGTATCAATCACCATGATATGCGTTTTGTGAAAATATTGTCCCATTTATTTTATAATTGATGTTAAAGCAGGGTATGCTGTAGGAGGGGCTTGTGCATAGGCTTGTGATGATTCTTCTTTCCTTTATTTTCAGCAGGCTCAACACATTTGCCCAAGTATCCCTGGCCAGTATCACGTGACCGTTGGCAGCCAATAGCATTCCTTGGGTACCATTAAAACAATGATGGCGGACACCCATATGAGGGCAAAAAATGCTTAATTTTCGCTCTGTTCGAAACCAATGGGTCAAGTGACGGTTCCCACCGTCCATATTTTTTACAGTCTATGGCACGGACAGACGGACAGGGGGCAAAATATAGCAGCAAGAGCCGATTTGGCCTCTCAGAGACAACAACTGTAGCAAGCAAGTTTATTTGTCAAGATAACATTGTAGTTACACTGTTATATTGCATTGACATTTTTCTGTCAACCATAAACTAATAGGGTTTTTGAAGTTTTGTGTTTCTGATGTGCTAATCTCTAAACAACTTCCTGTAAAATTACAAGCTTGGCTATTTTTGTGCTATTCTTGGAAATGTAAAAACAAAATGTTCTTTTTGAAGGTTTTTGAAGATTTTGACCAATATAGGGACACTATGGTGAAAGAGGTTAAAGGTCAAATATGTCATGACAAGGGTTTAGATTTCATTTGTGCAACTGATGCATCACCCACTTTAGTACCATCATTAATATCAGTGAGCCTTTCCGGGCTATTAGACGTCTAATATACAGTACGTCTAAACACTAGTCTAAAATTGGTCCAATCAACGTCTAGAAATTTTTTAGACGTCGAAGCTTAGACTAGATGTTGATTAGACGTCTAATAGAACGTCTATATATAAGACGCTTAATAGACATATATTTATATAGACAGTCTATATGTAGCTGTTGAAATAATCAACTTCTAGTCTAAGCTTGGACGTCTAAAAAACTTTCATTTCTAGACGTTGATCAGACAAATTTTAGACATCTTTTTCTCATGTGGTCGCTCTCCTCTTCTCCGTAGCAGATTTGTTTGCTTCTTTTAACGGTCTGTTGCTGAAATAGACGGGCTTCTCCATTGCTTTGTTTGTTTAGACTTTCTACAGCAGAAGCCTTTGATACTCCTTGTATAAGTGTTCCTGTAAATCTCAGGAAGCATGGTGAGGTAGCATAATAACTAGC
The DNA here is from genome assembly GCF_963921795.1 of Nannobrachium achirus. Classification (NCBI taxonomy): domain Eukaryota; kingdom Metazoa; phylum Chordata; class Actinopteri; order Myctophiformes; family Myctophidae; genus Nannobrachium; species Nannobrachium achirus. The sequence goes on from NC_137812.1 coordinate 54,271,643, forward strand.
ATGAACGCTTCTCACATGCTGTTTTGGTTGTTTCACTCAACAACACTGTAATCATGTCTGATGGAGTGTGTGTGTGTGTGTGTGTGTGTGTGTGTGTGTGTGTGTGTGTGTGTGTGTGTGTGTGTGTGCGTGCGTGCGTGCGTGCGTGCGTGCGTGCGTGCGTGCGTGCGTGCGTGCGTGCGTGTGCGTGTGCGTGTGAGATGCACGGGCACACATGATTGTGCCTGTATGCATGTGCATGCGCTTATGCACGTGTGCGTCTAGGTCTGTATTCCCCTCATTAAGTTAACTACGGTTGACTTGCCAAGGCTTGTCATGAGACCTCTGCCTAGGCTATGGTGCCAAACAGAGTGTGTGTTTGTGTGTGTGTGTGTGTGTGTGTGTGTGTGTGTGTGTGTGTGTGTGTGTGTGTGTGTGTGTGTGTGTGTGTGTGTGTGTGTGTGTGTGTGTGTGTGTGTGCGCGTGTGCGTGTGCGTGAGCACGTGCGCCCATGGTTGCACGCACAACATGTGCGTGTGTGTGTGTGAGACACACTTCTGAGGAGTAAGGCCCTGTTATTTCAACCCAGTTTCAGGAAGAGAGACAGGCGTGTAGAGGTGCTGTGTGTGTAGTCATGTGTGTCCTCTCCCTGCACACAACTCTTGTTTGTTTCCTTCCCAGACAGTACGGAGGGGATTATGTTTTCCACCAATGTGAAAAACATCTCAAAGAGTGTGTCAAACACGCAGGGTTAAATGACAGCCAACAGTTTTTTATTTCCTGGAATTGGAATGCAATTTGAGATGAAGTCAGTGCAAAGAAAACATGTATATTAAGTATGTCTTATTTTGTATTTATTTTTATATATTTTTAAGACAAGTAGGTCATCAGCAGCACTACCAGCAGCTCGGAATTGAGCAGATTCTGGGAGTAACCAGCCACTGCACTCCTGCCAGCTTGTCCCTTTGCCTGGACGATTGAAAATGAATTGTGGTTTATGCAAAGACAAAGGCATATCTCCTCAACTGTGGGTTTTGAGATGTCCGGTGTCTTGCTAGAACAATCACGACAGAGTTCCTGCCTAGCTTGTCAAGGTCGCAGGTTTATGCAAAGAGACACCAACTGAGTATTTTGCTGTTTCAGTGTGTGACCTTCTTGCCATAGAACAGTGGTTCTCTAAGAACCAAGGACCCCCAAATTGATATTGGGCTACGGACCCCCATTTGAAAATGTTTTTCCTACGTAACATACCGTCCAAGAAATACAAAATTGTATACCCTCTACAAAGAATTTCATTAGTTGACCATGTAGGAGTGTATACACGCGTGTATGTCGTGCGTGTGGGAGGGAATATGGTATACCCTCTGAAAAAATCTAGAACACACTGGATTAAGGGGTTCAAATTATTATGTTGCTGTATTAACACATCTTTCTGGGGACCCCCTGAAAGGAAGGTCCCCGGAGGACCATTGCCATAATATGACTCATAATGGCTGTCTCTCTATGGAGCCAAATACCCCTGGACAAGCATTAGCATAAACAAGGTGGGGCCCAATAACAGCATGGCTTGCATGATGGATCTGGGATGTTATGTTGATGATATCATTTTGACACTGTGGTGTCATGATGTCGCCAGGGGTCATCGCCATGCTGGCTTGTGGTGGGCATTTTGGTAAAAAGAAGAAAAAAAATGCCACAGACATACAAAATGAGTGGACAATAACATTACCAGAAACACATAAAGAGATTGTTTAACTCAGAGAGTTACAGGGACGGACTGGGACTAAAATTCAGCCCTGGCATCTTGACTAGACCAGCCCCCACAACCAGCGCGCGCAGATACTCTACCGACTCATCGGGTCGAGGGCAGCACATATAAATACACAATTAAGCTTTTAATACCACAACTTTTACACCACCAACAAGCGGAGTATGAACATGATTAGTGCCAAAATGTGTCAGAACTTTGGCAAGTTAGCTAATGAATGGAAAATAAGCATATTGATCTGAGAATTGGACAAACAAGTTGTATTGTATTGTTCATGCAGTAGGCTATAGGCTACTGTATATTATATACTAGAGCATGACACAGACACCAAACTGAGACTCTGCATGCAGAACTCTGCACCCAACGGAAAACAACAAACAATGCTTGCAGGGCAGAATTAGGACGATACCCACTCATTATAAAAGTAAAAAAGAGAGCACTTAAATTCTATAATCACCTAAAATAAAGCAACCAGACACTCTCCATAACATAGCCCTCAACCATAGTGAAACTGTACCTTTTCCTATGCAAACTTCAAGTAGTCTTCAATCAATCAATCAATCAATCAATCAATCAGGAATAGATAGCACCTTAACTCTGCAGCCGCACTGAGGCGCTCCAACACAATAGTGCATCAGTTCTTTTAGTTGTGCATACTAGCCTAGTATCCACCAAATGTTTCCTCAGCTCCCCTCAAGTGCAACCAGTCATTATACAGACAGCAATGTTAGCTTAGCTTAGCTAATGTGAATATGTCTTTTGTTTACAGTGAGAAAACACTACAAACATAATGTAATGTCCAAAGCATAAAACACAGACTGCAGTGAGGCCTCAGTGTAATCTCTTCCAGAGGGAGATTGACACTAGAAACTCAGCTGTAAACACAAAGCAATCTGTTGGACATTGAGTTTGATATGTCCATTCTAAACAACTGTTGCAGTGGGCCGCTAGGCTAGGGGGCTGCCCAGTGGCGGCCCCTAGCCTATGCCAGATGGCCAGTCCGCCCCTGGAGAGTTATAATGGTGTAAAAATGAAAATCTAAAATTTGCCACAGACAAGGCAGAGTCTTTGCCACGGACACATTTGTCCGTGTACAGACACTTTGATGACCCCTGCATGTCGCTGTGACGTCCTATTGACTTCGGTTATTTGCCTCTCCTTTGACTGTCAGCATTAAGTGAAAAACGAATAATAATAATATTTATGTATGTATTTATTTACTGGCGTCGTGCACATGAGATTAGCCGCAGATTTACAGACAGACTACACTACAGGTCACATCATCATCATAGTCTTCTACACATGGGAGGCCTCTTGCACAATGGGCTACATTTTTAGATGATTGGCAATATAACTGTGAGCTTGTAGGCCTATACTGCCCAGGTCTGTGACTGCATGTGATGTTTCCCCACTGTACAACCTGTTTCTTGCGTTTCAACATCTCCCACCACAGTGTGTTGAATGTTGACACTTACTCTGACACCAAGGATTACAGTTTCTGTCCCTAAATCACCAGCATTAAGCAACCAGGTAGTTTTAACCAGTAATAAGTGAGTCATAGGAATCCTAAGAACCTATTAATGCCTCTTGCATTAGGGTAGGAATACATGGTTTTGCTGTCGGGCAAAAAGCCCCAAACCGTTACTTTTCAGGAAATGGATAAGAAAATACAAAATTAAAAGAATAGCAGATCACAATGTGGCATCGTAATGCAGTCATACAACAAAGTATAAAATAGCGCATTAATTTATGAAAAAGGACAAAAATAATGGAAAAGGTTAAATATGTTTTCTGCCCGATAGCAACGATAGGTAATATTTTAACTGTCACTGTCTGAAACACATCACCGCTGGACAGGGACGTGCATAGAATGTTAGAGAGGCAGGGTCTGACATTTTTAAAAGGGCATTTTGGTGAAAAGAAATCGAAAATAGAAGCTCACAGCGCGTCGTGAGCTTGGAGGTCGTTTATTTTCGGTGCTTGATACCACACTGAACTAAGCATAATCAAGTCTAATACTGGTGATGTGGCGTACAGCTAACCTGACTTTCGCCAGATGGTTTGCAGCATTGCGTATGCCTGCATAACGCTCTGCTTCTACCATCTGGACTCGGTCCAGCACAACCGATGTAAGGGGCGGGCCATTTTTTTAAATTCTAAAGCAGGTGATTGGATATGGCCGTGCCAACTCCAACGACTCATATTGGCCTGTCTGCATGACGTTGCACCCAGAATCCGCCTCCTGGGTTTCCACGTGGTCTGCAATCAGACTCTATTGGCTCAGAGCCGCTCAGAGCCCGCCCATAGCTGCCGCTGATTGGTCCGGCCAGGGACATTCCGAAGGGAACCCCTCCTCCGCAAGTGAACCCAGATGGTAAAGCAATGCATAAGCAATGCTGCCACCATCTGGCGAAAGTCAGGTAAGCGTACAGCATGAATCTCTACACAGAGAGGTCAATTCTTTCAACATAAGGTGCTGCATTCTGGTTCAGAAGAGTTTGGACAAGGCAATTCTCTTCAATGCTGCCTTCAGATATGGCATGGAAAGAGGGCATTTGCATTTCTTCCACCTTAGTAAAAACTGCATTCATGCTCTGGAGAGGGCATTTTTTACAGACGGATAAAAGGGCAGGGGCTCAAGCCACCATTGATGTCTAAGTGTGCACGTGCCTGACTGTCACTGTCTGAAACACATCACCGCTGGACACACAAAATATACCCACAACTCAACACATGATCTCCTCACATGACTCAGAGGAGAGGTGTCATAAACGTTAAGCTTAGCAGTACAGTATAACCGCAGAGTTGAATCACAACTATAGCTTTCGGTCTACTCCTCTGCAATGTGATGTATAGCTACGTAATGTGTTTTTTCCCCAAGGAATGACAGAGGAGTGATTGTATTGGCTTTGTGGAACCACTTGAAGACGATGACAAATGTTCATGATTTCTAAATTAAGCCTATGATTGCTGTGCAAACATGTTTTTTATGTTCTCTTTATCAGTAGACAGTGCTGTCTGACAGCTGTGTCATATTAGCACAGTTACAGCTGATTTACAGTGCCTCTGATAGCATTCTTCACCGTCAAGCCAAGTCAAGCTTTATTTGTACGGCATATGTCATAGCACAGTCAAGCTCAATGTACTTCACTCGAAAATATAAAAAAACACACAATAAAACATTTGTGTAATACTTTAGACATACTTAGAAGTACCATGTATTGGGTTTGAAGATCTCTGGAAAGCTTTGCATTTGTTTGGCCGTTATAGCTTGCTGGAAATATTCAATAGATACAGCATTGAACATTTTCCTTCCTTTCATTTGTTTTTATCAAATGTCATTTTTGCAACCCTACTCCAGCACTGCGGTGGCTCTACTATCTGCAGAGATCTATTTGCCTTCCCTGTGTGGGTATGTGTGGGGCCTCTCACAAGGGGATTAGGAGCCATGTGTCCTGTGTCTGGCTTCAGAGGGCCCTGTCTTAGCATGTTATTGCCGACCCTGGTGGTGACCACATTAGACCTCACTAGAACACTCAGAGGAGGTCAATACAGCACAGAAACTATCTGGTATTAAATTCATCTGTCGTTTTACACAACTATATACTGTAATGTTGTACTGCAATACTTCCCAATAACTGATCAGTTCCATGCCTGATACTTTTGCACCTTTTCTGTGTATTTTCATATTGTGATATTGTCTTTTTTAATCTAAGTTCCTCCACCACTGGTGTAAACATTGGCATGATGATGAGCATTATTATTACACTGTGATGGGTAGGGTAGAGTCTGGACAGAGGAAGGGCTCATCAGGACACGTGCCATCTGTTTACAACTAGCCTCTTCCCATTACCTTGGGCTTGGTCTGCATTAGTCCAGGGTTTCCCAAACAACGGGTCTGCGGAAGCACGTTTCATAGTAAACTATTTTACCAGGCAAACCTAGGACCAATCTCTGAACTTTTAGCTGGTTGTTGAACCTATGCACTCCCATAGCTGAATGGTTTAGCGTACTGGCCATATAATTGGTTGTGGTTGGCGGTTTGGGGACTTGTGTTGCATGTAATCCTTCTCTTTCTCTGCCCTCACTTTCCTGTCTATCTCATTGCCCTAGGAGAAATGCCAAAACAAAACGCATGTTTAGAAAGAGCTGCAGTGGCGCCCGGGTGGTGTAGAGGTAAAGTTCCTACCCACAACCGTGGAACTGGAGACTGCTTCGATTCTGATTTCCGCCACTGTGCCTCTGGCTGTGACTGGGCGCTCCAATGAATTGGTTGGGTTTGTGGTGGTATAAGCTGGAGGGTGTACTCTGTCGCTGCACTAGCGACTTCTACAGGTTGGTCAGGGCGCTTGTTCAGGAGGAGTTCAACTCGTTCTTCTGCTATACCACCAAAATGTGGAACGCCTTACCGAAGGCCATAAAGGAGTGTGTATCCCTAGCATCCTTTAAAATCGCCCTGGAAAACCACTTACAGGCGGCAGCCGTTCGCAACTGGTAAAAACAAACCTAGCCCAGCCCTACCCTTCCCTGACCCTTCTTTGTATATACTGTTTGTATAGACTTACTGTTTTTTGTTTATTCTTTATTTTTTACTGACTATATCTACTGCATAGTACTGTGTTCTATTCATCTGTCATTCAATGTTATATGAGTTACTTAAATGGTTTCCTGTGGAAATAAGCTTAGTCTTTTCTAGGATCTCTTTTAGTAGACCGTGTACCAGTGAACTGTACCGTCATGAAACTGTACCTTTTCCTATGCAAACTTCTAATAAAGTCTTCAATCAATCAATCAATCAATCAATCAATCAATCAATCAATCAATCAATCAATCAATCAATCAAGGTAACGGAACTGGAAGGGATAGTGTGTTCCTCCACACGCATTACGCCCTCCTAGTCAAACCTCTCACTGTCATCAGAAAAAGACGTGACTGGTGACTCCATATTGGAGGAGGACATGAGGTTGTCTATACTCTCCCCAAGACCAACAAGTTCGCACTTCGCAGTGACAGGGACTGAAGAAGAGAAAATAGAGCCTGCATGTTTTTACTATGATTCTGAAATCTTGCATGTTTTAAACTGTGATTCTGAAATGAAATAAAAAAATCAAACCTCGGTTCGAAGTGGAGCGGTGAATTTGAGCAGTTCCAGGTAAATATATAAAATATATAAATATATTCACCTATTTATATATTGACATGTGTCAATTCTTGATTGCCCGTGGCTCGCTACGGTGGCTGCATGCTGAATAGATGGAACAGAGATATTTTGGATAGACTGTTCAAAGTCCCTGACTTTTTTCACCTATTTTATATATTGACATGTGTCAATTCTTGATTGCCCGTGGCTCGCTACGGTGGCTGCATGCTTCGTGAGCCTCCACTCTAACGGCTATCACGGGCAGACGCAGACAGCAGAGGGGGTCGACTCGAGATACGCCAACATACCATGCTTGTTAGTTGTTATTAACGGACTACACACACACACACAACAGCTGATCTTCACGCAGACAACACCTCGATGTGCGTCTTGCGCGAGGCGTTGTGAGCTTGCAGCTCTCTCTCTCTCTCTCTCTCTCTCTCTCTCTCTGAAATACGATTCTCTCTCTCTCTCTCTCTCCCTCCTCTCCCCCGTCTCCCTCTCGCTGCCGTTAACCTTTGTTTTTATCGCGACGTGGTGTGTGTGTGTGTGTGTGTGTGTGTGTGTGTGTGTGTGTGTGTGTGTGTGTGCGTGCGTGCGTGCGTGCGTGCGTGCGTGCGTGGCGCGCGCGCGCATGCGTAGATCCTGTTCGAACTGAACGAAACAAAAAAATCCCATCATTCTCCATGCATCAGGGCGGAGGGGAACTCAATTCGATAGGTACCGAAATGTTGTGTAACTGCTGTGCGCACATGCGCAGATCCTGTTCAAACTCAACGGGACACTTCTCACTTGTGAGACTGGACACACATTTCTGCCTATCTATAGGTACCGAAATGTTGTGTAACTGCTGTGCGCACATGCGCAGATCCTGTTCAAACTCAACGGGACAGTTCTCACTTGTGAGACTGGACACATATTTCTGCCTATAGCGGAGCTGCTGTGTTTCACACACCGCTCCAAAAATAAGAATAAAGACTGCAGCATTCTTGTTGTGCCAGGGACATCCTACAGGCCCCATAATAAGCGTAACTCGGGGACCGATCTCTTCACCCAACTCTGCCTTTAACTGACGCCCTCAGAGTCACTATGTTCTTTGATGTCATGTTACACATACACACATCAACCAGGGACAGGGTATAAGCTGAGAATGTGGTGAGAGGAGATAAAAGAATGTTTACTGCACACTGCAATCTGATTCTGTGCATAGTTTACTTACCGGTATGGTAGGCATTTGACTGCCGCTCTGGATTCTCCCATCCAGGTTTAAGTTTCAGGTCCCTGATCTAAATGACAAGCAGCTCATTCTACGATGCACCAATGGGCTCTGGAGAATGCTCTCCAGAAAGATTGTGTGGGGTGTGCAACAAAATGAAACCATAACACAAAACCAGGCATAATTCAGAATAGCCAACATGTTATAGCAGGAGCTGAGGTTGAATTTGTGTTGACGTGAGATAGCAGCAATAACTTCAATGGTTAGCTGAGTAGTGAATTGTGATTGAGTCAGCTGGTGGGATCAGCTGATGAGCTGTCAGATGGTTCAGCTGGACCAATCAGCTGATTCATGACTTTAGTGTTCTGCCTGAACTAACCCATAGACGTACAGTACATGAATCAATCTTGGAGTATTTGATAGTTTTCTCTTGCCTATATTTCTTCACCCTAACGGCCTAACCATAATAACTATTCTAATTCACAAATGGGTTTCAGAATAAAACAGCAAACAGCATAATGGGAACCATATCTTGCATTTTATATTATACACATTTCGTATTCAGAGACACTGGTAAACTAAACTCTATACAACATGGAGTTGTTGTCTCCCATCTAGCAAACCAAACCAAACCAAAGGGGAATGCCCCTCCAGGAAACCCAATCCCGAAACCACCTGGATTTGATCCCATATGTCTCCTGTGAGAAACCAACCATCTACCACTCGAGCCGGATTTATATTTAGTTGCACATAGGTGTCGCATACTAAATATAGCAGATCTACAAGCTCACAACCAACCAGCCATATTAGGATTCTGGACTGAACAGAAGACCGAGCTAGTATGAAACTGTGAGATAACAACATTCAATAAAAGACTATGATAGGCATATTTCCTTTGTGATGCAAACAGAGGAGAATTAAATGGTTATTTCACAGACTTGCATGTTGTCTCCTCCTCCTAAACATACTGTACTAGGGACTAGGGAGTTTAAGCAAAGACGGTTTTCAGGACGGCTCTGCTTTGATTGATTTTGATTGATTGAAGACTTTATTAGAAGTTTGCATAGGAAAAGGTACAGTTTCATGGTACAGTTCACTGGTACAAGGTCTACTAAAAGGCGATCCTAGAAAAGACTAAGCTTATTTCCACAGGAAACCATTAAAGTATCTCATATAACATTGAATGACAGACGAATAGAACGCAGTACTATGCAGTAGATATAGTCAGAAAAAAAATAAGAAAGAACAAGAAACAGTAAGGCAAACAGAAAGTATATACAAAGAAGGGGCAGGGGAGGGTAGGGCTGGGCTGGGATAGGTTTGTATTTATTCCCAGTTGCGGATGGCTGCTGCCTGTAAGTGGTTTTTCAGGGCGATTTTAAAGGATGCTAGAGATCCACACTCCTTTAAGACCTTCGGTAAGGCATTCCACATTTTTGTGGTATAGCAGAAGAATGAGTTTGATTTGACTCTGGGTTGAACGTGATCTGTGGCGCTGCCTCTGGTGTTGTAATTGTGGACATCCTTAACGTTTTTAAAGTATTTTGCCAGGTACATGGGTATCTTAGTGGTGTAGTGTATCTTGTACACCAGGCCCATTGCAAGTTGCTGCACTCTGTCATCTATTCTGAGCCACCCCACTCTTAACTGGTGAGTAGCGGTGAGGTGAGGTGAGTCTGCTAGGCGGAAGTACAGCTGCTATGACGCAATCGCAGAGCATTGATCCATTTCCGGCTACCGGAGCAGCCCGCCGTAGCCGTCCTTGCTTAACGTCCCTATTCTGATGGTAGCATCCTTTTCTATCACATAAGCATCTGATTTTGACAGCATCACAGTTCGCGTCATTCATCCCAGATATTCACAAGACACAAATGCTGTCACAGAGGAGGATAAAGACAAACTCCATATGCATACACGAGTGAAAGCATTTATTACATTTTAGTAATTCATTAGCTGATGTTCATATAATATAATATAATATAATATAATAAATGCTATTCAGAGCAACTGCAAGAACAAGACATGCTTCAAATCCTCGATCACACAGATTGCAAGCAGCCATAATAAGGAGTTCCAGGGTCATCATAGCCATAGTGCCCAGGAAATATTCCTGCGGGCCCAGAACTCCCATGTACAAGAGGGATAGAAGAATGATTCTTAGCATTTAAAACATGTGGTTTTGAGAGTAAATTACTATTATAGGCCAGGATAGGGAGGAAGCATGTTGGAACAGAGAGCAGAACCCTGGGTCATCTGAGGACAAAGGTTGTCCTGGGTGATGAACGCAGGCCTGATAAGTCAGAGGGTTGTCAAGCTCATCATAACTCATTGAAGCCAGTCTCTCTGTCTGTCTGTCTGTCTGTCTGTCTGTCTGTCTGTCTGTCTGTCTGTCTGTCTGTCTGTCTTGTCTCTATCTCTCTTTCCCAAACACTACACACAAACAGTGCCAATAGGCAGCTATCACAATATAAAAAATATTAAATTGTAAAATTCCTGCAATAGAAATGTTACTTACAAATAGCAAAAGTACTGGCTTTATACTTTCAGTACCAAAATCTACAAGACCTTAACATGTTGCAATGTTGTAAGCTTGTACATCGTCTATTTCCAAATAGCCAAATTATAAAATAGGACTTAAGTGTTAGTGCATGTTTTGTATTAAAGGAGTGCTTCATCCATTTTCAACCTTATTTCATACCAGTAAAGACTCCCTAATCGAGAGATAAGCGACCGTCAGATTGCGTACACAAACTTTAGAAGGCAACGGTAGCCAATCAGGAGGGAATATGGGAAATGGGACAGATCCATGTTGATGACATGACTTTAGAGATACTTTAGAGATTTTTAGGGCAGAATCTGTAGGAGCAGTGTCCAAAAAGGTGTTTTGCAAGAATTGGCCTCATTGGCTAGAAGAGGGCCATGTGAGGGCCATGTGAGCAACGGTAGAGGAGATATGAGTAGGGCAAAAGTGTGACGTGACGTGACTGACTGACTGACAGTCTGACTGACAGACAGCCGGTTTCAGGTTTTGATAGTAACTGTGACCTGACGGTCGCAATAATTGGTCCTTAACAACGCTCATTATAAGAAGTGGAAAACTGAGCTACACTTTCTAACCACCTGTCCGCTATACCAAGACATCAGAGACACATACTTCCCACAGATCATAACCACCCAAGGAGAGTTTGAAAATATGACCAATGATGAAAAACTCCCATACCTGCTGGGTGAAGTAAAACAATGTGCAAACACAGCAGCAAGATTCGTGAGCTGCTGTGATAGGAGAAGGATATCAAATGGAACCCAACCACCTTAAAAACCATTGTATATATCCCTGCTCTGCATGCACGTAACCGTGATGCATGAAAACTGTTTTCACCTGTACATATTTTGTTCTGATTGTATTGTATTGTGTACACTTCTGCTTTGGCAATGTAAACGTATGTTTTCTCATGCCAATAAAGCCCTTTGAATTGAAATTGAATTGAATGAGATGGCACAATTTGTGTCTACTCACTCTGTGTGTCATTGGTGGGCTTTGGACAGTTCGGAAAGCTGCCTTCCAGTGACAGCATAGATGCCATGCTAATAGAAACTACAGCCTTTCACTTTCTGGATAATTAGCATGCTGAAATAGAAGCCATGTTCTTGCATTAATAAAAGAAATACGTTTGAAAAAACTGTCTACCGATGATGTCATGTTTCTGGACTGTCCACAGCGCTCTTAGTACGAAGTACTTCGTTACTTTCCACCACTGCACAAAGATTTGCACAAGAACTTTTTGTACAAAAGTGTGTATGTGTACGCATGCACATACACACTTTTGTACAAAAAGATTATTCCTGGCCTGATCCTCTCTATTACACCTCTGTAAATCAAGTCTAACAGAGACCGTAAACTACTCAAACTGTCAGTGGCTTGGACTAAATTCCATATCAACACCCTTGACTTTAGAATACTGTTTCCACTGGAATGGGGTTGCATGCATTTAGAATTGTTTTTGTAATGCATGCTTAGGTTAAAATTACATTGCTACAGTATAGGCCATAACAACAACAACATGTAAACAGTAAATCCTTAGCACGCCTATCATTGGTGACAGATAAGTAGAAGGCAAGGTACCCAGACAAGCTCTTCAAGATGTGTTATTTGTTTTGTTTTTGTTTTTCTTCTTCAAACTAACCATTATGCATTGACAGACAGCATGCTGTCCAATATGCTGTGTTCATATTTTCTTTAGATAGATCAAAAGGAGAGATAGCACAGCAAACCATACAAGGATGGACATACCGGTATATAGAAATCTCCATACTGGGCATAAAAGGGACACAGGCAGACAGACAGACAGACAGACAGATGGTTACAACGGCTATACCGGGTATTGCCTAACAGGGCGAGGAAGAGATACCTCACCTCACCTCACCTCCTCAGCTCACCTCACCTCACCTCCTCACCTCAAGTAATCGTGGGGAAGAATAAATTAACAATATGAACCTAATGTCCCTATTCTGGGTGTCTGTCTTAATACTGTCTGTTAATATTAGATAATTAATAAAATCACACCCGTGTGAACTGAGCGGTGGTCCCCCCCCCCCCCCCCCCTTCCCCCCTGTGTGTGTGTGTGTGTGTGTGTGTGTGTGTGTGTGTGTGTGTGTGTGCGTGTGTGTGTGTGTGTGTGTGTGTGTGTGTGTGTGTGTGCCTGGTCTGGCCTGGCCTGAACAACAGCGCCCCTCCCTTAACATGTGTGGTCAGAAAAGGTTACTGCAGGCTACAGACAGACAGACAGACAGACAGACACGCAGACAGACAGACAGACAGACCCACACACACGGCCACGTATAGGAGCGTTGTGACCACCGCTCAAAAATTGATAGAGAGAGAGAGAGAGAGACACACACAGAGAGAATGGGGAGGGAGAAAGGGTGGCTTACGGACACTATAGTAGAGTGTGTTGTGTCATTTCAACTGTTGGTGGGTGAAAGGAAATAAGAAGTGCATGCGTACTGTGCATTGGCAAGTGTCAGGATGCGCCTGTGTGTGTGTGTGTGTGTGTGTGTGTGTGTGTGTGTGTGTGTGTGTGTGTGTGTGTGAAGTGTGTGTGTGTGTGTGTGTGTGTGTGCGTGCGTGCGTGCGTGCGTGCGTGCGTGCGTGCGTGCGTGCGTGCGTGCGTGCGTGCGTGCGTGCGTGCGTGCGTGCGTGCGTGCGTGCGTGTGTGTGTCATGTGCTTGTGTGTGTGTGTGTGTGTGTGTGTGTGTGTGTGTGTGTGTGTGTGTGTGTGTGTGTGTGTGTGTGTGTGTGTGTGTGTGTGTGTGTGTGTGTGTGTGTGTGTGTGTGCGTGCGTGCGTGTGTTTTGTGACTGTTCAGATTATGTGATTGGTAATTTTGTGTCATTATTTGCCTTAACTAACAAGCTGAAGCTGACAAAACAATCTTCAGTGTCTCCAGTGTGGCCAGAAGACCTGCTGGTTTGGATGTCTTTCTTACAGCCCTTCTTGTGTGTTTATAATATGAGGAGTCATGGATGTTAAATGTTAATATAGTTCAAATCCCATCAAGAGCTACAGTATGATGATTATCCATAGAGAAGATCAAGCAACACTTTTTACAATATGGATTTGGAGTTTTCATAGCTCGCTGCCTTTGTATGACAGCTTGATACTTGGCTTTTTCCGTGGGTTTGACCAAAAACCAACATCTTGCTTCCCAGTGTCCAAAGTCTTAACCTCGCGTCTTCCACAGCACCCATGGGAAGCTTGGTTTCTATTGCGAATCAACCAGTGTGATCCGGTATAGAGCCCGCCTACTGCATCTGCTTATTTACACACACATACATGCTAGAAACGTTTCCTTATCCAGTATAGAACCAGACCGGATCAGCAACTTGTAAAGCAACTTGATCCCAGTCTAATAACTGAGTCCAGGTCCATCCTGGTAGTGTAGACGATCCACAAGATTGTGAGGACAATAGGATTTCAAAAAATAAATAAATTATTTAAAAATATATATATATATTCTGTACACAGTAGAATGTCAATAAAAAGTGTGAGGAGTTTATTTTCTCAATACACTACCCTTATAAACTATATAAAAAATATATTCCTGAGCAAACTTTAAACTCCGGGGGTTCTTCAGTTCAGTTCAGTTAGTTTGAGACAGAATTGCTCAGAAAAGGTTGAGAACCCGTGGTCTAGAGGCTTTAGGTGTTTAACTTGAAAACCACAAGGACAAACCTCCAGAGTCCCAACAGGTCTTGGAGTAATTATGGACTGCAGTTAAATAGGGTATGTTAAAGGTGTACTGTTGTAAATATGCTCATTGAATGTGACACATTAGCATGGCACAGACTGGGCAGTTAAATATTTCTATATGTGGACCACAGGCTTCTTTCGAAACAGGCCTGAAAATCCATCTATCTGGAGACCACAAGGGGAGGCAATTTTCAAATAGAAATATTCATATGTTTATGAATTGAATATGTAACTAACACCCAGGATTTGAACTTGGGTCTCCCACGTGAGAGTCTATCATCTTAGCCACCAGATCGAAGGGACATCCCTGTGGCCCTGGGGAGATACTAGACTTAAGTTCTAAGGCCATCAGACTGAGGCAGTCCGTCACTCTGCTACAAATACATAGGACCACAATGGTAATTCCCCAGGTCCTTTTTTGTTAACCTAATGTCTAACTATACCTCGTGCTGTTTACATTTCTGACTAATAAATTATCCAATCAATCAAAAAGGGTTCTATTTAGCGTTCAGGTGTTAATGACCTCTCGGTAAAGCAACACCGCCCTGCTTGTTATTACTGCCTTTATACCTATGACATAATGGGGTTGACGCGCACGTTCATAAGCTAAAAATAATGAGGAGGAGTTGGCTGTTCTGTTCCGCTGTTTGGAACTTGGTTGTCATGAGGGTTTCAACCAGGCACACCATGATGAGATGAGAAAAATAGGTGGGGCCATGAAATCTCTCTCTCTCTCTCTCTCTCTCTCTCTCTCTCTCTCTCTCTCTCTCTCTCTTTTTCACTCACACTCACACTCAGTCATTCACCACGCATGCATGCACACGCACGCACACATACTATCACACACACACACACACACACACACACACACACACACACACACACACACACACACACACATGGGTGGGGGGGCATACGTTTTAAACAAACTGTGCAAGATGTTGGTAAGAAGTGTCATCATTGAATAACCTTAAACCTTCCATTTCACTTTATTTAAGAATGAGCAACAGCAGGTCATGGGTCATGGGTCATGGGCAAGTCACTGTCTCACAGAAAAACAGTCCAGGGAAAAAAAACATTACCCATGGTCATTACCCTGGTGCTCTGCTGCCATCCTGTGGTGAACAGTCGTAAAGGCACAGGGTTACAAGAACATTATATTGGCCCAGGTACAGTAGCCTAGTGTTTGGATGATACTTTTTACACAGGGTCTCAGAGATGAAGAGACAATGAGTCAGTGAGGTCACAGGTCAGATTCCCCAGTGAGGTCCTTTGAGAGCAACTTTTTGTTTCGGCTACATGAAAATGTACTACTACGCCGCTCTCATTTCTGACAAAGGAGAAGTGGCTACCCATCTTAACAAAACCTTTACCACCACAGCCCGTTCACTGGTCGAAAGACTGGTCGCCCCATCTGGGCGGTATGGTGAAGAATTTGTTAAAAAATTCTACAAAAAACTGGGCGTCAGAAAAGACAGCTTTAAACTTTCCACAGTGACAACTGATGAAGTGTTTAAAAAATTGAGCGCCCTACCTCAGCACAAGGCCACTGGCCTTGATAAAATCCCAGCTAGATTTCTCAGAGATTCAGCCGCCACCATTGCTCCAATCATTACCCACATAATTAACCTTTCCATCGAACAGGGTCATGTCCCCCAGGACTTCAAACTAGCAAAAGTAACCCCCCTGCACAAAAAAGGTAGCAAACTAGACCCTGGAAACTACCGCCCCGTTTCCATTCTTAGCTCCATATCCAAAGTCATGGAGAAAATAGTCTACGAACAGATTGCAAGTTATCTCGATGAGAATAATCTGATTTACGAGTTCCAATCTGGATTCAGAAAATCCCATTCCACTGACACATGCCTTCTCTATTTGACTGACCAAATCAAACGCGAAGCGGATCAGGGAAAATATAGTGGCATGGTCATGATGGACCTCCAGAAGGCATTTGACACCGTGGATCATGCTATTCTGATTGAGAAACTAAAAGCCATCGGTCTTGACAGCGCAGCAGTGAGCTGGATGCAATCTTACCTGGTGGGGAGGGAACAGGTGGTGGAGATTAACAGAACCCTGTCCCCCCCCCTCCCAGTAAGCTGTGGTGTTCCTCAAGGTAGCATACTGGGACCTCTGTTGTTCCTAATATACGTGAACGACATGGCATCTGCTTGCGACTGCAACCTGTTCCTGTTCGCGGATGACTCGGCTCTCCTAGTCTCGGGCAAGGACCACTTGCAGGTTGAAAAGACACTTAACTCTGAACTGAGTAAGATCTGCACATGGCTTAACGACAACAAATTATCAATTCACCTGGGAAAAACCGAGTCCATCCTCTTTGGATCAAATCATAATCTCAAAAAGGTAGATGACTTCACAATCAAAGTGGGTGACAAGGTCATAACACGAAAAAACGAAATCTCTTACTTAGGATGTATCCTTGAAGCTAATCTTTCCAGCGAAAAGATGACTTCAAAAGTAATAAAAAAAATCAACCAACGAACTCGTTTCCTACAGAGGATCGCCCCAATGGTCAACTTCAACACACTGAAGACCATAGCTGGTGCAATAATCCAGCCCCTCTTTGACTACGGAGTCCACGTATGGTATCGTGACGCCCCACAAGCCCTTAAAACTAAACTCCAAACAGCCCAAAATAAACTAATTAGGGTCCTGCTTAACCTTCCCTATCAGACTCACCTCACCGCTACTCACCAGTTAAGAGTAGGGTGGCTCAGAGTAGATGACAGAGTACAGCAACTTGCAATGGGCCTGGTGTACAAGATACACCACACCACTATGATACCCAAGTACCTGTCAAAATACTTTATAAACGTTAAGGATGTCCATAATTACAACACCAGAGGCAGTGCCACAGATCACGTTCAACCCAGAGTCAACTCAAAGAAAGGGTCGAACTCGTTCTTCTGCTACACCACAAAAATGTGGAATGCCTTACCGAAGGCCATAAAGGAGTGTGGATCACTAGCATCCTTTAAAAATGCCCTGAAAAACCACTTACAGGCAGCAGCCGTTCGCAACTGGTAAAAAACCTAGCCCAACCCTACCCTCCCTGCCCCTTCCTTGTATATACTGTACATACTGATTGTTTAGACTTACTGTTACCTGCCCCTTCCTTGTATATATTGTATATACTGTACTTACTGATTGTATAGACCTACTGTTTTCTTTTTTTCTTTACATATCTACTGCATAGTACTGTGTTCTATTTGTCTGTCATTCAATGTTATATGAGATACTTTAATGGTTTCCTGTTGAAATAAGCTTAGTCTTTTCATGGATCTCCTTTTAGTAGACCTTGTACCAGTGAACTGTACCGTCATGAATCTGTACATTTTCCTATGCAAACTTCTAATAAAGCCTTCAATCAATCAATAGTGAAATATGAACACAACCAAATGAAGACTCTTTCTTGAACATGCTCTTGAACCACAAAACAAAATGGTCAGGGGATTCTGTGTCCATCACACCTGGCGTAGTGCCATTGTAAAATGTCCTCAGGTTCTTTAAGTATACATTTTGATGCCAGTACCTTATTTGTACTTCTTTTACTCGAGTGAATTTTGATCTGGGACTTTTACTTGTAACAGTTTTTCTGCATTGCAGTATTGATACTTTTAAAACATTGGAGTACTTTGTCCACCACTGAAAAGCAGACATAATAATTGTCTAGATAATAGTACAAGTAGGACAATGATAGGACATCCATCATCAGGTAATTTACTATTTGCACTAATGACCTCTGTGCGGCTGTTGCTAGGAGCTCCGTCCAATCAACGCGCGCAGCTTCTCTTCCACCAACAACACAGTGACATCATGCTCCCCAGAGGCGTCTTATTGGGTATGGCAAGGTATGGCAGTTTCCAGTTTGCCATACCTTGGCTACAGGGGAAACAAATAAAAAGTACTTCTTGAAATAAATTCATCATGCCTGTTGCTAAGGTATGGCAACATGACTGGTGTTCCATACCTTAGCTTTTTCTGAACTGACGCCACTGTGCTCCCCCCCAACCCCATGTAGAAACTAACACACACATCTCGTCCCCTCTGTCTCTACACACGCCGGCCACAATAATAAATACCGACGACTCGGTGAAGCATTTTTATTTTTTTAATTAATAATGTGCTTCGGGGTGCTGCTGATGGATGGGAGGGGCGCTGTGTGCGCACGGGGGAATGGCGGAGAGGAGGAGGAGGGAGGTCGCTTCGTCGGCTGCGGGAGGAGAGAGTGAGAGGGTGAGTGAGTGAGAGATGGGGGGCTTCATGATGGCAGAGGAATCAAAGCCAGGTCCTTCTTCTTTTCTGTTGTTGTTTTGTTTTGTGTTTTAGCACCGTACGTGTGTCCGACCGTCTTCCTCCCTCCCTCCCTCCCTCCCCGACATGGATCCAGAGAAAACGCTGACGTTCTGCCTCGGGCTGAAGGCTGAGGAGGTAAGAGACTGTATGCTGTCTGCTGCTGAAACTACATGATGTCAGTGGTGGTGGTGGGGGGAAAAGTACTTCCATTTCTTACTGTAAAAGTATCAATGCCTGCAATATACTCTGTTACAAGTTAAAAAGTCCGGGATTCAAAATATACTTGAGTAAAAGGATTGTTATCAAAATGTACCAAAATACCAAAAGTAAAAGTAGCCATACTCATTATACAGAAGTATTATTTCAGAAGTTTTCAAATGTATAACAATATTTTGAAAATAGCAGATCTACAAGCTCACAATATGCATCGCATTGTGTCTATTTTCAAATGGTCGAAATAATGTATAGGGCTGAAGTGGTTCATTTATGTTTTGTAATAAATTACCCAAATCTACAAAGTAGGCCTTAATTAGTAACTAAAGTTGTCAAAATTTAAATTAGTAAAAGTAGGCTACAATATTTCCCTCTGAGACGCAGTGGAGGAGAAAAGTAGGCTATATTATATTATATCGGAAATACTCAAGTAAAGTACAAATCCCTCAAAATTGTACATGAGTACAGTACTTAAGGAAATGTACTTGGTTACTTTCCACCACTGCATGATGTAAACATCTGCACGGCTCATAGAAACTGCAGGGACATACACTTACTTACTTTAGCCTGGGAGTTTGTTTGGTAAACAGTAGCCTATCCTTATTTGCGAAGGCCTACTTAGATAGATAGATAGATAGATCGATAGATAGATAGATTGATTGATTGATTGATTGATTGATTGATTGATTGATTAGATAGATACTGTAGATAGATAGATAGATAGATAGATAGATAGATAGATAGATAGATACCTTTATTATCCCAAGGGGGAAATTCAGTTGTCCAGTTGTAGCACAGCAGTATACAGTTATTTACAAAGTTACAGAGAAGTAGGAAAAGATAGATAAGAGTAAAAAAACAAGAGCAGTACAGTACCAAAAAAGAGAAGGTGCATCAATAGAGGGGGTGAATTAAATATAAGTATATATACATAAAGTGTCTACTTCTTTTATTGAAGTTGTTTTGCCACCAGGTATTTTAAAAAAAAGTAATGTTTACTGCAGAGAATTGTATTTTTTGGACTCATTTGAGATTTCAAACCCACACTGCAGGAGAAGTAGAGTCCTGCACACAGTCTTCACTCACAATAACTTTATTACAACGTTTCGGTCGTTCAGACCTTCATCAGGCATCAAACCCACACTGCAGCAATATATTGGCAATATGGTAGGAGCAGGACCAACTGTGCTTTGCATTAGATTATTTGAGGTCAACAGGCACATAATAATCTCCTTTGGGCTAGGGGCGTCAATTGGGTATGGCAGGGGTATGCAGCTGCCATACCCTGGGTCCAGGGGGGAAAATAAAAGTTATTATTAAATATAAATCCATGAATGTCTCTTTGTCTATCTGTGCTGGTTATTATGTTGTTAAATTACAGTAACATAACTACAAATGCAAAATTTAACAAAATTGTCACTTTAACAAGGTATTATAATTATATTCTCCACACTTTATTTCTCCCCATTTTGACAAAATGGTATATTCCCAGGTTCCGTAGGTCAGCTGCACAGGTGCAATGCATTATTGCGAATTGTGGCTCATCACTCATGTGTGTGTGTGTGTATGTGTGTGTGTGTGTGCGTGTGTGTGCGTGTGTGTGTGTGTGTGTGTGTGTGTGCGTGTGTGTGTGTGTGTGTGTGTGTGTGGAGACATTACCACAATGCACCAAGGAATGGACCTATATTTATGCAGCCCATAATTAAAAGAGGTTTCCTTGGTAGGCGGTGGTATTGAAGCTAATTTACAGTTGAGCTACAGCTAAGGAATACCACAGCGTAAAATGTATGCTAATTAATAAGGCCAGACAGGGCCTCGGGGCGGGCCCAGTTAGGGCCTCGTTCGGGCCAGGACTTCATTTTTGGGCCCGTTGAGAACGCTGTGCTGGTCGAGTCATCATTGTGATGTCAGAACAGGTCAGTGCAAATGAATTCTGTCTTGGCCATTCATTTGCAACATCATTGTGACGTCAGAAGAGCATGAGGTGTGACAGACAGACAGACATGAGCTGGAGGCCACCTGATTGGCTACGATTGTCTTCTAAAGTTTGTGTATTATTATCTCCCGATTAGGGAGTCTTAAGGCGGTTGCACACTGCACTGCGTGTTTTCGTTGGGTTTTGGAAATCGGAAAGCCGTAGGCCAGGGAGAGAGAGAGGAAAGAGAGAGAGAGCAAGGGACTCAGTGCGACAGCTGCGAAAATCGGGAAAATCAACCCTGGTCCGAAAATAAATACGAAAAACGGGCGGCAGTGTGCAAACGTGATTGACATAACGTGATGTTGATTTTTTTATTCACGCACTCCGAAATTCACTCCGATATTCGGCCCGAAAAACGCAACAGTGTCCTTTACTGGTACTAAATAGCGACCCACCAAGTCTTTTGAAAGCAGGCCAAACTTAATGATATGATATTGCTTAATATCATATCATATTGGTTAAATTGTAGGCCATGATTACTGTCATCACGTTTTGAATTGTGACACCCTGTTATCTTTAGGTCATTACTGTGTGGGCACTTTAGTGTACATTAATGTTCGTCACTCTGTCTACAAGCAGTTTATTTTTTCTTTCTTTTTTTGCTACTATAAAGCATTTTACTAGAATATTTGGTCGAATTCCACAAGTAGCCTACCTTCAAAGTAGGGGACAACAACAACAACAACAACAACAACATGTACTGTATGTCTGTAAAGGCTACAAATGTGTTGTGACGGAGAGATAGAACATATTTTCGTTTCCCTGACAGATCTTCTGTGGCTACTTTGGTTATGGCCTTTGATACACAAGATAATGAGAAAGTCCCCCTTACCTCCCTCCCACGCACCTGAAGCATGTGTGCAGGCAAACATACACATGCTTTCTCCCAGTCACATTCCCATACTGTATGCGTGTGTGCGTGGACGGTGGACAGTCACATAATATTCACACAAGCATAACTGGCTACACACACATACACACAAGTGTTCATGTACAGTATGTAGTGTCTACACAAGTGCACGTAGAATTAGTGCATGATTGTGTGTGCAACTGCACTGTGCATGCATGACACATGCATATACGCACACACGCGTGTGCACACACACACACACACACACACACACACACACACACACACACACACACACACACACACACACACACACACACACACGCACACACACACACACACAGTTACGGTATGTGCACAAATACTCGTACAAACATCTGCACTCACATGTTCATACAGGCAAAGGTGCAAGCCTTCATGCGTTTGGTCTGAGGAAGCGAGGAAACGTGTGCTGGTGAATGTGCTGTTGTGGCTTTACCTCAAAGACCTTTGATTGGGCTTCACAAGGTGCTTGAAAAAAGCCTGTGGTTTCCGAGTGGTCTCCAAGGATGTCTGAATGATCATAAACATAACTTGTACTAGATGCCGGTGGTCTGAACCACAGGAAGTTACTCAACACTACATCGATAGGCTACAAGACAGCCTGGTGGTTAGAAGGGTGATATGGCGGGTTTATAAGCACTGGACGCGGAAGCGCCGCAAAGCGAAATTCTCGCATGAACAGAACATGTTTATTTATACAGTTTTGATGGTGACAGATTCAATCCTGGCAGTAGTGAACCTTTTGAGGTGTCCTTGAGCAAGACACTGAGGAACAAGTGCCCAGCTTGGATAATGGATATTCATTATTATTACAGCATTATTGTATAACTGTACCTCTGTACCTTTTGCAAACTGTTTATCCACAACTTTCCAACATCCCATATCGTGCATTGCGCAGAAGTTGCACAGAGCTTCCGGCGCCGCAGCCGAGTGTGCTCTACAAGCTCACCACGGTTGCATCTGCGACGCGACGTGAGCTGCTTGTATGTCTTAACCGGAAGTGTAGTGCAAAAAATTCTCCAGTAAATTCCCGTGGAAAGAGGTGGATAAAGTATTCAATCAATCAGTAAATCAATCAGTAAATCAATCAGTAAATCAATCAAATCAATCAATCAATCAATCAATCAATCAATCAAAAACATCTTGTACCATTTACTTGCTCTAATATGCTTGGTCTTGAAAGAGTAGGATTTGTCTTGGTTTTTGTCCTAGAACTTCCCTCATACAGGCTCTTTCTAGGGTCATAGGAATATTGCCAGGTGTATAGGGTTAGTATGAGACAAATCTTGGAACCCATCTTGTAAAAAAAAAGGAAGAAAAACTAGTTTTAGTTTTTGCAGGAACTTGGGTTTGGCCCCATTTTGTGTCCACTATTTGAAAAATACTTGAACTAGGTTGCAAAGTTGTGAAGGCACAATTTTGTGTTTTCTTCCAGAACACATTTCTTCCTACTACTGCTACACATTTTGTCCAGACCTCATACAAATGAGGTTTGCCTTTATTTTGATAGAAAATTGTATTAGATTGACCGGGAAATGGGGAGAGAGTCGGCCAGTGACCTGTCACGGTCAGGCTCGGAATGGTGGCAGGTACCATACCCACCTGAATGCCCATTAGCATTTGCTAAAGTATTTCTATGATTGGCTGCAAATACAGCCATGATGTATATTTAACAATTTTAGACCCCTCCAGGGTCCACTGGACATGTATACACAACCCTGCATACCAAGGCATGCCCTTGAACTGCACTCTGTCGAGGTGCCAACTTCCGCCTTTTGCACAAGTAGGCCATGTATGGCCTACTTGTGCGCCAGCAGAGAGCGCTATGAGGTGTGCTCACTACTGGCATCACCACTGGCGATGCCAATGACATCACCACTGGCATCACCAGGAATGCTGGTCCCTCATTGGCTGTTAATGATGACATTGCCAGAAATGCTGGTCCCTGATTGGGCTACGGGCTTAAACACAGAACACACAGCTACCTTTCCTACCTACCTTCTGTTGCAGCCGAAAGCAGGACTTGCATGCTTATTGTGTATTCTATATGTCACCTTTATTTCATTCTATGTGTCTTGACTCTTTACTAATTTCTGTTCCTAAGTAGGGCTGGCTTAGATGAAGTCAATGTTTTCCTCCTGGTCACATGGGTCGGCTGTTGCCCACCTCAAGATCAGATCAGTTTCTGGCAGAAGGCTGACGCACCTGTACTGCTGCAGTGACAGTCAACCGATTTATTCTGAGCCCCTTCATTAGTTGCTTTACAACCTTCTTTGTTTTGTAGTATTGTGTGTTATGTAATATGTAGTATGTGTAATTGTGTGAGCACACACAAGCATGTATTTGGAGTGCCTCTTAATACAGACTAGTCAACAGCTACCTCTAACAAAAGGGTTCCCATTATTGCAGGGCTTCAGTGTCCATTGTTAAAATAATGTAAACTCGTTGCCCTCAGAGGCGTCATGCTAGCATTGTGTGTTTGACACTGGCCCCTGAGATAGGCATTTTGCTTTTCTCTGTCATGCAAGAGCTCTGTGTGACACTCACAACGACAGCAGCCACACAGTGCGGAGTGAAATAGCTTCAACAGGGTGGTGCATATGGGGATGATGTAGCGTTAAACAGTCTAGCAAGTTTTTGGCACAGACTGGATTAGTGATTTTCCTGCAGACTCTTGGACAAAATCGTCTTGGGATTGTGATATGACCCTTTGTTCAAACGAACAAAGCGACTGTGTGACACAGGCAGGCTTGTGACACAGGCTTGGCCTTGAACAGGATAGGTAGGTCTGTGGGAATTTGACATGGCCTATCAAGAAGGAAAATGTATTATGCTGCTATGTTCTGTTGCTTGATATTATCTACAGTACCTGTCTGTCTGTCTGTCTGTCTGTCTGTCTGTCTGTCTGTCTGTCTGTCTGTCTGTCTGTCTGTCTGTCTGTCTGTCTCGTTATTTCATTTAATAGATTACAGAGAGAGACAGAGAGATAGCATGAGAGAGATGGGGGAGGAGAGGGAGATACATTCTTGCTGCATGAAGTGGGCCATCCTGGATGCTTCTATGTTTTGGGGTTTTGGTGCCATGTCTATCAATCTGTCTGTTAGTCTGTCTGGTATCTTGTGAGAAGATGCAGGCTCAGATAGAGAATCATTGTCCTCTTGTATTCTAGAGGAGGCAGTACTATTACATCCACTGCCTGCTGGCTGGGGAATGGGCTTCTAAACACTTCTCTGAGTTTGCATGCCTCATTACTAGTATTTTATAACACAAGTGTTACAGTGTACTCATAATAAATAGAATCTGTACCCTTGAAAAACTGTTGCACATCTAACTATTAATTTACCAAATGTCTGTCCGTTCGGCGTCCGCCGTCTGACCGTCTGTCTGCATGCTGACATCACTGATACTACATAGTGTCATGTGCCATGGTAACAGCCTCATGCTGAAACAATGCCCAAATTTGAAGATGATCATGCTGACATCACTAATACTAACATTGTCGCCACCATGGTAACAGCCGCATGCTGAAATGATGCCCAAATTTGGAGATGATGTCCGCCACATGTCTGCATGCTAACATCACTGATAATAAACAGTGTCGCCACCATGGTAACAGACACATGCTGAAACAATGCCTACATCACAGACAGGTATTGCACAAATGGATGTCAAATGGTGACTGTTTCAACATTACTGTCTCCAACATTACTTCTGAGACTCCCAAATTCATTCCCTCATATACTGTGCATACCCCCGGGCACAGGACTAGTTACATTTAACTCATGCTTTAAACCAAAGCAACTTACAGTAGTTGCAAAATTAGAGAGTATGTGATCATTTCTAAATTGTTACATTATCAAACAGTAGACATTTCTGTAATCCATTGAAGATTGTGTAATGAGCTATGCGAGGACAAGAGTTGGGGTCAAAGCAGGTCACTCTACTGGGGCTGTGTGTGTGTGTGTGTGTGTGTGTGTGTGTGTGTGTGTGTGTGTGTGTGTGTGTGTGTGTGTGTGTGTGTGTGTGTATCACACGCGCGTGCATGCACGTGCGTGCATGCGTGTGTGACTGTGCTCAACAGCGCCACTTGCTCACCCAGGCCTGCCACTGGTCACCCAGCAGTATTGCAGCTCATGCTACATACAAACGTACATACATAGTTAGTTAGTTACATACACACACACACACACACACACACACACACACACACACACACACACACACACACACACACACACACAAGCATTGGAGGCGGTGTGTCAACCGCTTGGTATGTTAGAGTGAGCTGAGGAGGGAGAGAGGGGGGGGGGGGTGTAACATCAATGACATGTCAGTTTTCAACCCCAATCTCTCTGCTGTCCAAATCTAATTTTTGTGTCCCTTAGGTGTTGGTGCTCCAAGTACAGCCTCTCTCTCTCTCTCTCTCTCTCTCTCTCTCTCTCTCTCTCTCTCTCTCTCTCTCTCTCTCTCTCTTTCCCCCTCTCTCCACCTCTCTCTCTCTTTTCCCTTCCGGTATATATGCCCTGCACCCCTACTCCCCATCCTCCATTATAAAATGTCAGCTGTATAAACAGACAGTTTTTAACTGTTGCATTCCCTCTCACCTCCACAGATGACCATGTCCCTGCAGGGTCTGGAGGGCACGGAGGCCGCTACGGTAGGAAGGCACAACTTTTTATACGTGAATGTGGGCTGTCACCATTATGACATTTAACTTAACGATTAATTGTCACTCAAATAATTGCGGATAATACTTTAATTGTGTTTTTGTGGTTGATGATTACATTTCTGTTTGGCTTATAGGCTTTGAAGTTGCACGTGGCAGATATGACTCATAACCCTAAATATACAAAGAAATTACTGACATATTGGACAACTTTATACTTAAAAAAGAACATTGATAGTGTAATTAGCCGATCAAGAAGCTCATGATGCGACACGTTGTGAGCTTGTAGATCTGCTATTTCCACTATTTTAGGAAATGTGAAAAAATATATGAACATTTTTCAACATGGAAACGATTATGACGATTATGACAAAATAATTGCGATTACCGGTATGTCAAATTATTGCGATTAGACGAATACAGTACGTAATAATTGTGACAGGCCTAACGTGAATATGATTTTATTAACTGAGGCATTTCTGCTTTGACATCCCTATTTGGGAAATGTCATTATAAGCAAAGATCTTTCAAGTATCTTTAAATGTTTGAAAATAACAGAAATAACTGACCTGACAGTACCAAGCTCACAACGCATCACAACATGTTCTGAGCTTTTAGGTAAAAATGTTTTAATGCCATAACAAGGTCATGACCTAAATCTAGACCCTTCACATCAGAAAGTTGACTGTCTTATAGATTATTAAAGAAATGTCTGATATATTGGCCAGGGATGACTAGCAACATTATTGGCTAAAAAGAGGCCTAATGATATTAGAGTAATTAGAGGATTTACAATGTCCTAGAGCAGTGATACTCAAACTCCGGCCCGCGGGCCACTTCCGGCCCGCTGCACAATTTTGATTGGCCCACCAGCTTTATGTCCTCGAAGTCATGCATCCAACAAGCTTTAAACTGAGCCGATTGGGCCTTCCGTTCCAGAGATAAGGGCCAAAACATCTTGAAAGCGGCCACTGAAATTGCAGATTTTATTTTTTATTTGTTTTACCAGTGGCTCTGCCCGACTAATTAGCATACCCAAAATAACATTGTATAGGCTTAATGCAAATCAAATGAAAGAGAGATGTACTGTAGCTTTTAATAACTGCATCATTAGCCATTTGGTAGCTAAACAACAATAAATACATATAACAATGTGAAGCAATTGAAAGAGAGATGTGCTCAGCTATCTTTAATGTTATCCCACTTGATAGCAGGCAGACAGATATCAACCCAGACAAATAGCAGACAAATGTACATTAGTTTGTTTTAGTGTTTGTGTGGAATATGATAATTGCACATAAAAAAGAGAGACAATTTAGCAAATTACTTTGATTACAAATTGTGTCATTGACTGAACATAAATGTAATACCAAGCCATAAAATAATGCACATTTCACTTGTCTTACGTTATGTGGAAATAAAGCAAATAAAAGAGAGAAGTTATCAAGTAAAGTCATTTTATCCCCTTGACATTTTTGTAATGTGGCCCACAAGTTCAGAAGTTTGAGTATCCCTGTCCGAGAGCATTATGAGTCTATGGCCTCTTCAGATCACTAGCACTATAGAATAATTATTCTAAGACAGAGTATTGACTGCATTTAATGCTTGCCTGTTCATGGAATGACATACTGTAGTATATAGGGCGGGGCGCTATTACTTCAAATCAATGTCACGATTATTTCAAACCTTTGACTTGATTATTATGATGCAGAGCTACAAGATCTTGTAGATTGGCTATTTTCACTATTTTTACATGCTACCATTGTACAACAAAGTATAATACAGGGCTTGAGTGGTTTATGAGACTAATTGATTTTAAGAAATCTATTAGAATAATGTTGTGTCAATTTGTTGATATACTGTACTGTATAAGAAAGAACAAAACAGTCATTAAAAAACATTATTATTTGATTAACCTATATGAGCAAGATTACGTTATTGGTTCTAAATGTGGGTTTCGATATATATTTGGTTAATAGCCCAGCCTCCTAATAAGTTATTTGGGTGTTTGTAAGAGCGTTGCATGTATACAGTAGTACGTGCCTCTGGTATGTCTCTGTGGAGCACATGGAGACCAGTCCCTAGCAACTGTGGTTGATATGGCGATAAAGTAGTCTTGAATTACATTAGTGAACATTGCTCAGGCTCATGGATGGTAAATAAAGGTGAAGATGGTAAATCTTCATCACATTATACTGTAACTCTGGTTTGACGTTTTGGCCTCTGTGTCTATGTAGGCCCCTCTCAACCCAAACGTAAGATCTGGGATTTCATTCATAATCCATATATGTTAGTTCCAAGCGTCAGTTTAAGATCATATAAATATTTATTCTACCACTGTCAACTAGCAGGCGTTCTGCCTGGTCCAATGACTCTTGATCTTCAAAGTTTTCAGGCCAAGGACCCCTTAGTTGAGAGAGAGATGAAGCAGGGACCCCCACAACCATTTCCTAGATTCCATATACTGTAGTTTTATCGTTTTACAGCACAATCATCATTGTATTTTGGATTCATGTCAATTTGTGTTTTCAGATATTTAACCACTTGAACCATCAATACAGTACTTAATAAAGTTGACCTTTCTCTCTGTACTTGGTCTGCTCTTTTTCCCCTCTACAAAACGCTGCGAGGCTTTGTGAGCATGTAGATCAGCTATTTTCGGCTAAAGTTCTCAGAATATGGACACTATAGGGTTCAAGTGGTTAATATAAAAAAGGAGAAAAAAGGTTTTTATCACACAAAGATGGAGGACCCCCTGTAGTGACTATGAGGACCCCCTAGGGGTGATGGACATACACTGACACAGGTTTTGTAAATTCAAAGAATTATATATCTAAGAACTGTAAATAGCACTAGTAGTAGTAATATCATGCTGTACCCATTTGTTCATTTCACGGAATCACGTTAAGGCCTAATTCATATTTCAACGCATCGTGTTTTTCTGTTGAAAAACAGCGAGTGAAACAGACATATAATTAAGTATAAATCAAGCTTTAATCTACGTCATGGGAGTGACTTTCCAGTGACCAAACTTTCACAATTCACATTTCTCAATTTCTTATTTCAGACAGTGCCAGCTTCTCAAAAGGATGCTGACATGGGTACAATTAATAAGGTGTGTATGCCAAAAATGTCTGACAAAACTGCTCTAAAATACTGTTCAACTGCCCAAGTGATTTCTTTTGGTAGTTATATTGTCATGTGGCATTTTGTCCACCAGGGGGTGAAGTTCCACGGGGGCTCTGGAAGTCAGCCTGTAGTTAGTCCTAAGTACTGCCCTGGGGTCAACAGCAACCCAGGCTACCTGTGTGAGACAGGGCACTGCTGTGGAGAGACTGGCTGCTGCACCTACTACTATGAACTCTGGTGTAAGTCAACTAACCATGCTTCTTTGTATAAAAAATATATATATATTTCAGGTCTAAGCATGCAAGAGAATTAATAATCAGTGTTGTACCCCCTCAAAAATATCCTTTTAGCTCAGAAAGAACACATGCATGTGTTTGTGAATGTGTGACTTCAGTGTTTATCAGGTGCAGTAAATCACCAGTAAGGTGGGGGCTCCCGCTGGCCTGGTGGTCAAGGCGCGTACCATATACTAGGCTATGATGCCTGCTGGCGTCGCCGGTTCGATTCCCGATCCGGACGACCTTTGCCACATGTCATTACCCATCTCTCTCCCCATTTCCTGTCAGCCTACTATCCTGTCAAATAAAGGCATAAAAGCCCCCCCCCCAAAAAAAAAAAAAAATCACCAGTAAGGCATTGACACAAAATGAAAAGAAACTTTAGGGCCACAAAACAAAATTGTCAAAAGTTTTATTGGTTGCACCAGTGCACCTTAAATTCAGCAGGTCTGCCCATGTATGTGTATGTGTGGGTGGGTGCACCTAAATGATATCCTGGAGCATCTATATGAAAAGGTTAGCGAACCAGTGCAGCCAACTCAAATATTAGTCTGGAGCCCTGATTCAACAATTTATAGGAGACTCAAAGCAACAACCTGATCTGGTAATAATCATGGATAACAGAATCTTTTTTTTTTTTTTTTTTTTTGCTAGGTAGCTAGCTAGCTACCTCACAGCCATTTCTCATGTAGTTCATCATTTCCCACTGCACAAATGTTCACAAAGTTTGGAACATTAAGGGCAGCTTTGTTATTGTATACAGACTGAAACCATCGTTTGTTTGTTCATGCATTCTCTAAAGCAGTGGTTCTCAACCTGTGGGTCGGGACCCCCAGGGGGGTACCCACATTATTTTGGGGGTCCCCAGATGATTAACTTAATGTGCAACATAGTTTTTTCACTCAACAGTAAACAAACCAACATAAGGTTTAAGTGTGGAGAGGGTATCTGCACATTTCTAAAGTGACAATTTAAGGACTTTTTAATACCTCTCAAATGACAAAAAGTAAAATTGTCAAATATTAGAGGCAGAAATTGTGAAAATAGCCGATCTACATGCTCACAACGTTGCTAGGCGTTGTGAGCATAGATCTGCTATTTTCACAATAGAACCACCGTGTTATACAAAAAGTAATGCCTCAACTCTTAGTGCTCGTCAGGGTGGGGATCCCCAGTTAAAATATGATTATTTTGGGGGTTGCGGCCTGAAAAGGTTGAGAACCACTGCTCTAAAGAGCTCACACTGTTTACATCGGTTCATGTTTGGTCTGTGTTGACTGTGTTTACTGCAGGGTTCTGGTTGCTGTGGACCATTCTGATCTTGTTCAGTTGTTTCTGTGCATATCGGCATCGGCGAGCCAAGCTCCGTATCCAGCAACAGCAGAGGCAGAGAGAAATCAATCTCATTGCATACAACGGAGCCTGCAACTACCCGACCTCCATGCTCGACCTCAGTACGTTTACATACTCTGAATATAGTGAGGTTTTAGGCATTAAGCTTATCCAGACATAAATGAAGGGGAGGTAAGGGATCCAGGGGTTGGCGCTAAGGTCTGAGACAGGTCATTATCTACTTGCCCAAAGGTCATGCCCACTTGCCTGAAAAGTAAATTGCCCATTAGAAAATGATAAGTAAAATTTGAATTGCCGTTCAATTTAACACTTTAAAAATGTCATACCTCAATTTTATCCAAATACCTACATAATTATGATTGAATATGACTTCACATATCACACCCATTTTATATTTTTACTGTGAACAGTGAAAGCACATTATAAAACAGTGCTTTTACTTTACATTCCAAAGACCAGAAGACACAGCTCTTTGGCCACGTTCAGGTGTTTAGACAGATATCTTGTGTTGTGTTTATAGATGTTTGCGTCCCCTTTCAAACTAGCACTTGCCCGGTCGGGCAACCTGAAAGCATACTCCACCTACCTGAAAGTTTTATTTACCTGCCCACCCGGGGGCAGGTGGGCAAGCCTTAGTGTCAATGCCTGGGGATCAGTTTCTTCCTCAAAGACACTTTGATAGGATACAATACATGGACTTCAGTGGGGATTGATCCCTGCATGCGTGGATGGAGATAATCATGAAATATGGTGGAAAGCAAGTCAGTGAAATAAGTAAACTTAAACACAGAAGAGGAAATCAAAAGAGAAGGGAAAGAGGGGGGGAGAGAGAGAGAGAGAGAGAGAGAGAGTAAGACAGATAGAAAGAGAGAACAAGAATTAGAGTGTGTGTGCATTAATGTGTGTTCAAGAAACACAGGACGAAGAGGAAAGGGAGAGAGGGAGAACTTGTTTAAATTCCAACATGAATGGAAACAGAACCTCCCTGATCTGACACTTCTCTCATGACGCAGGTTTCTTGGCATCCTTCAAGCTTCCTTCCTATGAGGAGGTGGCAGCCCAGCCGAGCACGCCTCCTCCACCCTACAGCTCTGTCTTCGCCCTGCAGGGAGGCAGCTCCATGGGGGGTCCGAGCTCCTCCTACTCCCACCACCCTCACTACCACCCTCATCTACCCCACCACCCCCATCGACACCCACCGGCGTGCCCCCCCTACCTGGGCCCTGCAGCCCCGGGCCCTAGCGGGATGACCTCTTCCCAGAGCTCCGACAACTACACCAGCTGCTCCTGCGAGTCCTGCTCCCTCACCTCGCCCTCCAGCACCTCCTTCTCTGTCCAGGTGACGGACGACACCTATGACAGCAGTCGCGGGACCACTCCCAGTGAGGTCGGGGCGGAGCGAGCCATGGCGCCCAGGGCCGCCGGGGCTTCTTTAGATGCCGCCGTCTTTGCGTCCACCCCTTCCCCGCCTCCTTTGCAAGCTCCGCCTGATCTCATACCCGCCACCACTCCTGATGTTGTGTCTGTGTTCAGGCGCCCGGTACACAGCGGCGGCGAAGGAGGCGCCTCCCTGCCGCCGGCCTCGGCCCTGTCTCTTCCGTTACCCACCCTTCATCACTACCGGCCACCTCGACTCATGCTCTCTCCCCTCGTTCTCTCCCCTTCCCTGCACCCTCCTCTTCCTCCCCGTCATCCGGTGCATCCTTTTGCTCCGTCGGACCCACTGGGAGCCACCGCCGCACGGGGCGAGGAAGCGGCGGAGCGGCGTTCCCCTGATGACCGGAGGCCCTCCCCCAAGTCCCCTAAACATGCCCTCTTCTCCTCTAATGTACACTTCTTCGAGCACCGCAACGACGGAAACGAGAAGAAACAGGAAAACGAAGTAGAGGAGGAAGACGACCACGACGAGGAAGATGATGAAGACGAGGAGGACCACTTCCGCCATCGCAGACTAACGGGCGACTCGGGCATTGAGGTGTGCCGCTGCCACGTTAAGAAGAGAGAGGCAGAGGAGTGTCGGGAGGAGGACCTGGAGAAAGGGCTTTTGGGTAAAAGAGGAGAGAAAGAGGCGATGGGTGACGAGACGGGGGAAGGAGAGGACTTGCTTCATGACAGCGTGGACTGCTCGCTGCGAGCGCAGACCACTGCCGTCCAGTCACAGCTGGCGGAGGACTTTGGCCGCGCCCACCCCTCTTCCTCCAACACTGCAGTCGTCTCCAAGGCAACTGAAGCCATTATCGCGGTGGAGACCTCGTGAGCTGGTGAGCCGATGCGATGTAGTTGAACTACTTCGAATTAGGTGACCATCCACAAAACTTGCATTGAGTGCAAAAAGTAGTGTGGTGGAATTTTCTTGTGTGGCCAGATGTCGCCCTCTACTGGTCATGACTGGGAGGTGGAGAGCCCATGTCATCTCACAAGAGGCCTTGTTGGATGTACAGTATATTTTATGGCAGGAGGGCTATAAGAGAGTCATATAGCTCACATGCTTGTGTTTACTCTAATTCAAATGTTGAATGTTGAGAAAAGGGAACAACTCAAAGATTCGGATGGAAACGCTTTAGATTTTTTTTATTCATGTGAATTGTTTTTATATTTCTAAACACCAGAAACAAGTCATCTTCCTCTGTTTCCCTCCACCGTCTGATCTGACTGGAGCCAGTGGAATAAAAGGAAAAGTTGGGTGAAGTCAGCACACACACACACACACACACACACACACACACACACACACACACACACACACACACAAACACACAACACACACACACGCGCGCACACACACTGTGCTTGTGGCATGGTGTCTGTCCTTTCCACTGTCCCTGTCTCTCTTTTCTCTCTCTGCTCAGTCTCTCTTTGATGCAGACCACTAACCGCCCACTCTTTAGATGTGGTAGTGATGTGTGTAGGAGGGCCAAGACTGCAGTTTTAATTGAAATGTAACTGCAACTGTTCATATTTAATGTTCCTTGCTCCACCCGTATCACACAGTCAAATCCTGAGTGTTAATTTGTGTACAAATGTACACAGACAAAAACACATCTGTTTGTTTTCATTTGTACACTCAGTAAAATTAACACTTTTTACAGGATTTTACTGTGAAATAGGACATTGCTGAAATTGCTGATATCATTTTTATGACAATCAAGATGTAATATGATGTATCCTTTTGAATACTTGGGGTACAGAATAGTACTGGCATTGTTATAAAGAATCTTCTTAAAACCCACTTTTGAACGTTAGTTATTAAGTACACATATTACCTGGTCATGGCCCATGACCAGGCAGTCCCATGATCACAAAAATAACACAAATTCTGTTCAGTCCTCTGTTTGTGTCTCAAACGGAGGAAATACACATTTTGAAGGAGACAGTGTGTCGGGTGACAAAGCTTTATGATGGGAATACGAGTATCTGTGTTTGATTCAGACTGTTAAATGCATTTTGTGTACTTTCACTCTTGTGAACACACATGGGATGTGAAGTACTTTAATGTACATGTAGTAGTAGGGCATTTGCTGCCCCATTAGCAGTGTTTTTTCAACCTGCTTTCTTCAATGATGGACTGTTAACTTTTTTAATAAGCAGGAACTTTAAGACTATCCTTCCTCACTGATTCTGAATGTAAAAGTAGTGCTTTTGGGGCGGGGGGGGGGGGGGGGGGGGGTACCAAAAAGAAAACTGTTTACGAAGAACTTTACGCTACTGGTAACTTCGGTAAATTTGCTACCAAGACCTTGGGAAATAACCTAGTCCGCTGTGTGTGACTTTTGAAGGTGGTGGTTCTATTTAAAAATGAAGTGCCCATTTGTCATGTCTGTCTGGATCTTTGTGTCCTGCTAATGTCTAAGATGAAATGATTCAAAACATGTGTGTAATGATTATTATTGTGGCTATAACGTGTTCACTTTACACAAATGTGCTGTTCTTGCCTCCAAGATGTTCTGTAGTATGGTTCATTATGTTTTGTGAAGTTGTATGTCATCTGTACGGTGCTGCATCGCAACAGCATATTCTCTGCATCACTTGTTGTCTGAGTACTCACTGTGAATACAACACACATATTCAGTCATTATAATATGATGACAGGTAACTGTCTCAGTAGCAACTGCACTGAAGAACAGGCTTGAGCGAGAGATGGAGTCTCAATTCAAATTTACAATGTTTTGGTCTCACTTTGTGTATTATACTTGTTCTTAGACAGAGGTATGTTTGGCACCTCTTCATGGTTGAGCAGAGGTCATGTGATCGTCGCTGTGATCCTGTCCCTTGTTGAATTCCTGGTTTCACAGCTTCTGTTTGAAGTCGTAGCGTAGTCATGCCTTGGTCCAGCATGATAGCTTTGGCTTAGTTATCCTCTATGAAGACGGTAGAGGATTTCATGAACCTGTGTGTGTGTGTGTGTGTGTGTGTGTGTGTGTGTGT
This sequence comes from Nannobrachium achirus, assembly GCF_963921795.1. Lineage (NCBI taxonomy): Eukaryota > Metazoa > Chordata > Actinopteri > Myctophiformes > Myctophidae > Nannobrachium > Nannobrachium achirus. The sequence continues at coordinate 54,307,246 of NC_137812.1, forward strand.
GTGTGTGTGTGTGTGTGTGTGTGTGTGTGTGTGTGTGCGTGCGTGCGTGCGTGCGTGCGGGCGTGCGTGCGGGCGTGTGTGTGCGTGCGAAGTGCGTGTTTTGATCTGCTTGGTCAGATATGAACATTAATCACTTATCTGACCAGATCATATGGCTTGTACATTGGGCTGTACAATGTTAGAACAAAAATGTATTGTAATATTTCTGCAGTGTGAAGTGATCCATGTGGACTTTGCTTTTTCTACATAGTTTTTCTTCCCTGCTAAGACATTTCCTTACTTAAAATAAATGAAATGCAAGAAATCCTCGTGCAATTTTGTAGGCTTGATATTTTGTGTAGCATCAGGATATTTTGTTTTGAAATCTTTTTGAATCTTGTGTTCTTGTTTATAAACACGTTTGCCAACTTGGAAAATTGTAATTATTTCACTTAATTATGATAACTTTATGTAATAATTGGACATAATTATAATGGTCTTATTTGTAGAGTTATCTCTCTAAAAGTGTGCCTCGTTAATGATCACACAGGACACTAGTAAATAGAGACGAAGCACTGAATAGAAAGCTCAGAATCTGAACATATCAGCATGAAAGCCCACTGCTATTGTATATTTCCGAGTATGGGAATGTCTACAATTTGTTTTTTATTTGTTTTTCTTTTCTTTAGTTCTAGCTGACATTTGTAAAAGTGTAACTTGCATTGTTTCTTATGGTATATTAGTGTGCCTAGATGAATACTTTGATTGCATTAGGCGTTCTCTCATTTAGTGCTGCTACCTGTGTTTTTCTGTCAGGTGTCTATTGATGTACACCAAATGGGAGGAATTTATTTTCTACCAGTACTTAAAGCAGTCTCTTTATAAAAAAATACATGGTACATGTGAGACTTGCAAAAAAAGAAAAGTATTTAGCAATAGTTTAGTATTCACATTTCCTTATTCTAGTCAACGCTGGTTGAAAGGAAAGGACATGTGGTGACAATGACTTTTACCTCTTTATTGATCCATAACCTGTGGTGGGCAGCGGCCTCTGGTCATAGTCAATGCGATGTTCAAAATGGGAAACTTTATGCGGGACAAACCCCAAATGTTAACAACAAAAACAAAACATTCCAGACACATCCTATGACTGACTAAGATATATGTTGTAGAATCAACAACTCTGAGGGCTGGGACTAATTCAAACGAGTTAATTCAAATGTAGTGTAGGTGAAATAGCCCTTTAATTTCTCACCTTTTCGGCAGCAGTATGGACCTGTTGTGTCTGCATCTTTGTTTCCTCTGAAATGTGACTGTTATGGCTTTTAAGGACTTATGGACTGTTCCCTTCAACTTAAGTAGATAATATTTACTCTATATTTGTACTGGCATCATTTTCTATTGCTTAGAAACAAGAGGAAGCCTAAAAGAAACACACAGATAAAGCCCAGATTGGCTTTGTTGAACTATTGTGAGCTGGGAAAAAAAGAAATGATCCCTGTTGCATCAGGATTTTTCAAGAATGTTTACGACCGTGGTAACAAACAAACAAACAAAAAATAGTTTACCTTTGACTTCCATACCTGCCATGGCAAAGACAGCAAGACTGTATCTATCTATATACTGTACATGGTTGTAAATTGGAGTAGCTCACATGACTATTATTTGAGAAAAAACATGATGTTTTTTAAAGAGTGTTCTACTGTATAATTCCTAACTGGAGCTCTTCTTTGTGTAGTATGCATGTGTGAGAGAGTTTATTGTCAGCTTTATTGCTGTGGTGTTTAGCCATAGACCTTGATATGTGCCGTTCTCTATATGGGAGAAGAATTATCAATATATGATGCCTGAACATAAAGTTTGTGTGGCGGTATATCGTCAGAACACACTGTAAGTCATAGGATATGACCTATACTGTAGGGGATTTTCTGAGTCAGTGAGGTCTTCTAGTAAAACACACACGCGCGCGCGCACACACACACACACACACACACACACACACACACACACACACACACACACACACACACACACACACACACACTCAGAAAATGTACTCAGAAAATTTAGAAAAACCCCTGTCGTGATGTTCTGTGATAGTTGCGATAAGCAACAACACCACATGATTGAAATGCTAGAGTTTCCCTAAAATTTACTGTAGAATTGAGTGTGATGTTCTCTCCTGAGATAGTATGGTACGTATTTGGCCATTAAAGCTTATCATGAGGCCAAAGTTGACTGTTGTTGGTATTTGTTATGACAGGACAATATCTGTTAATATGAATATCCAAGCCTTTTTACATATTTTGCCATACTGAATATTATTGCGACCGTAGGTCGCAGTTACTTGCACACTATCCAAACCTCCACCGGCTGTCCCTCCGTCACTCCGTCACTCCCTCTGTCACACGTCACACGTCACACTTTTGCCCTGCTCATATCTCTGCAACCGTTGCCCCGATCCATGCCAGATTTTGCACACACACTCCTTGCCTGCCAAACTACAACCTCCAAGGACCCCCGGAGTTTCGGGGACCCCCAGGTCCCTGGGGGACCCCCAGGTGTAAAAAATTACCAAATGTGCAAAAATGACCAAATGACCACCCCAACGGGGCTGCTCACGGGGCATTCCCGGGGACCACCCACTCCTGGTGCTCCAGAACGGATGCAAAAGTGGTGGCGCCCCCAGTGGAGGACCCCCTGCCACTGCAGCTCACATAAAATGCCGTAACTCGGGCTAGGAGCGACCGGGAGAGCCGGGGCCGGTACCTATTCGTCCGCCTTGGCGGCGAGGAGACCCCACCCCTCATTTCTCACATGGCCCTCTAGCGCCACCATGAGGCCGATTCAGATTTTGCCCTAAAATCACGAAAATCACTACACAGTATGTCTACACTCATGTCAACAACATGGATCAGGAAGATTTTGGAAAAACACATTTTTGCTCTATTTATGGAGATAAGCGACCAACGGTCGCTTATCTCCCGATTAGGGAGTCTTACTGGTTTATTTTGTATCCTTATGTACTGCATGCATGCACAGTTCATTTATGCAAATACTGATGTACGTGTTCACAATGAGATGCTGTCACATTATGTATTTGTAGGTAATTATTTAGTTCCATCCTTGGCAGCAGTTTTTATATTTTAGCTGCATTATAGTTTCAGCTCATGCATTTCTTTGTTTCATCCCAGGAAATGTCATTGCTTTTTCAGTTTTCAACCACGTTGGACATGGGCATCTGCCTCGCTTTATTAATCAACAGCTGTGGAAATGTTGTGTCGAAATAAATGTTACCAAGTCTTACACTAAGCTTGTATATTGTTTGTGTTTCCAATGCGTGTTGGTTTGACAAATACCTATGAATAGGATATGGGAAAATGCAGCTGCCTGACAATGAGAGAACCAATAGGGTTTTGAAGAGCTGTGTAAAGATCATTTTAGGCAGTGTTTGCTTTATTTAGACAGAAAGTTTAGAAACCACAGAAAGCTAAGGGTAGGGAGGAGGAAAGACATTTATTTATTAAAATAATAGACAGATACAGCGAGTGCGGTGGCCATACCACTGCCATTTAAACATACCTTATTAACCCATTTGGCATAAGTCTGATTTGGAAAACGTATTACTCAGCCTCTGTAGCAGCTAGAAACAAAAATCCCAAACTATTTGATAGCTTACAGTGTAAGCTGTAGCAAGGAAAGATGCAGTAAACAAGACTTTTTAGTTAATTTGGTAGACTACCAATTTAGCACCAACATGGGTTGACAATATTTATGTGATCTCAGAATTATCGTACTGTAAGAGAGAAGAGACAGCACCAGTACCAGAAGGACGAGAACTGAGAAGAAGCTTAGATGGATTTTACTCCTCAATATAAATCAAGCTGAGGACATATTGGAGAGAGCAGAGGTTAAAGATGTGAGAGGGGGAACCAGATTCCAGGGGAGAATTGGGACATGCGGTACTTCATGAACACATAGATGAGGTTTCATTTCATGATGCTGCTATTCTGAAGGTCATTGGACCGTAAAAGAGCCAGGAAGATTTCATTCCTGCAGAGAAGCCAAGGGTGTCACACCAAATTCTGGACCCTGGGTACAAGGATTCACTGCGGGCCTCCCATGAATGTTCTTCATAGGGGTATAGGGTGTTTAACCCATTTAGACTGGGAACGCATTATTACCCATTATTTTGTGCTTTAACTATTGAAAATAGCAGATATACAAGCTCACAGCAAGCTGCGAGCTTGTGGATCTGCAATTTTTGAAAAATCGTATGAATTTGTGCAAGGTTTTTTGAAAAACCTATGTTTCTGTCAGTGGTGCTCAAACTTTTTCATGTGAAGGACCCCCAAAATGATATGTATTTGGCTACGGACCCCCATCTCAAAATATTTCGTTCCAGGGACCCCCCAGAAGCTAAATTTGAGTTACAAATGTTAGCTTAAAAAATACATTCAAAGATTTGCACACATTTTCACAACTTTTCAAAAATAGCAGATCTACAAGCTTGCAGTGCAGCACTCTGTGCTGCGCTGTGAGCTTGTATATCTGCTATTTTTCAATGGCTAAAATATATAAAATAGTTAAGGCCCCTCCAACTTGGGCCCTAGTAACTCAGTTCCACTTTCCCCCCCACTGAGAGAAGCCCAGTGTGATGGATGCCTCTATTCAGGACAAACATGTGAAATATACAGCAGAAATTCTCCCTTTCACCCACAGAGCAGAAAGAGAACTGGAATGGTGGGTTGTTGGTGAGACTATCCTATAAAGGAAATGTCACAGACATATGTGATGCACGTAAGACACTGAAAGCAAGCTGGAAAGAATGTGCAGCTACCGGATACAGAAAACAATATCATGCTGTTTGGTGTCTGTCTTCAGTTCAAATGTGTAGTTTGGATAGAATTATTCTCCTCTACACTGCTGACTTTCCTTTGTGTGATGTAGGATGACAGCATTATGCAGTAACATGACCTGGGCCATGGTCCAGCAGTCCAGGCACTTAGGCGCGTAAGCAGCCTGACAACATTCAAACATTCTAAAGTAATAGGACGACAGAAAAGAACATGACGGCCGCGTCCATTGAGTTCAATGGAGATGTGGCGCCCTGTTATATTGGGTTCCTCAAGCTTACAAGCAATATAAAAAACACATTACATTAGTTAGTTAATCTGACAAAAAATTCAATAACATATTGGTCCATTTGATTCCATTTGTATGCTCTCATAGTTAAATGAACACTCAAGATGTTATGCATGCAACTAATTCAAATACCATGGCACTATTCTATACTATTCTATCCGATAAACCATAAAAACTTGGAGGACATTATACAATCTGAAATCTTCCTCCAGCTGTTGTTGTGTTGTATTTCATATTGCATGGCCTCAAATCTTCTACCAATTGTAAACATGTCTCTTCTCATGTGCAGTCAGATCAAGCCACCCTTAACATGCACACAGATTTGCATAAGCATACCAACAGGGTCTAAAGGTCAAATAGGCAAATACAAATTAAAGTAAACAAATCAATGATTTGATTTAACCCACAGAAATCGTGGTATAGTGTAGTCCTGGTCTCACACCTTCATTTCAACAGCCACATTAAGGCCCCTCGCCCACCTGTAGAAGAGGAACTCTTGTGCGAATGCTGTTCACACAACAACTTAGCGTTCAACACTTCATAGTCCTCTCCAGACTTGACATCAAACTTAGATACCTAGCCCTCTGCCTATCTTTCTGTTTGCTGCTTCTTTGATGAGCTTTGATGAGCAGGAGCACTCAGCCAATGTCATTATATGACTATGCATGGGGCACCTCATGGTACTCTGGCACCTTGAAGGTAGTAACATTACACACAACTACAGTACAAACCTCTCAAAACAAACTAGACCTCCCACCCTGGACCCACCTAGTACTGTATAACCCCTAATCATTATGCTAGGGTACGTGGGATGGTGGCTCAGGGTAGAGGACAGAGTACAGCAACATGCAACAGGGCAGGCCTGGTTTTCAAGATTCTCAAGGGACTAGCTGCCCATGTAACCTCGCATCACCAGACTTTCCACCTTGGAGGAAATGGCCCATGTGCCTGTCAAACTACTTATAGAGTGAGAAACGACCATGGGCACAACACCAGAGGGAGCTCCACTGATCTCGTTCCCCCCAGATTCACAAACTTCTGCTGCCAGAATATGGAATGCCCACCAGGCACCAGCCATCAAAAAGTGCTACTCCCTTATAGGCCGCATTCACACACATGCGTGAGACATCTTCTCCGTATCATCTGAGAATGAGGGGGGGAGGGTGAGTCCAATGCATTGTCAATGGAAGGTTGTTTGGTTTTTTGTCGTTGCCGTGTCTCTTGCTCAACCGAAGGCTGTCTTTTAGCCAAGAGACACGGCAACGACAAAAACCAAACAATCTTCCATTGAAATGCATTGGACTCTAGCCTTCCCCCCTCATTCTCAGACTACACAGACACGATAGATGTCGCGACTGTGTGTAGCGCGCCTTACCTTCCTTCAAAACTGCCATACAAGACTGTCTACAATTTTCAACTGGACCTAGACAAGTTTTCTAGCTTGCCAACAGAAATTACCCCTCCACACTGTTTTTTCTGTAAATATACTTTTATTTGATCCTAGTCATGATGATTTTTCATTATTGTTAATAAATATATTAATACATTATTCAATCAATTAAACAAGATGTGTTAATAATTTCCACTGAACTGTAATATTAATCTGTCACACATCTTGAATGGCTGCTATGCATACAAAGGGATGTACATAGCACGCCATGATAGAATAGTGGAACTCACAGCAAAGGACATATCAAAATATCATGCACCCTCAGTGAGAATGTACAAACATTCCCGTGTCATTCCATCCATGTTTCATCTCTGTGATAACTCTGACATTTTTGCATCTTTGACAGCTAATACACCAGATGTTGTTGTGGTTGATGAAGAGTCCATGGAAGTGTCTGTATTAGAGATGGCCTGTACCTTTGACCCTAGCCTAGAGGAAGCTTTCATGACTAAGGTCATTAAATATCAACCTCTCCTACATACCATCTCAGAGCTGGGGTACAGGTGCAGACTATTTGTTTTTATATTTGGCAGCCTAGGACATACCCACAGGCTGGTTGTTAGAGGGTTTCAACAACTTGGAGTGCCTAAAAAAGAGGCAAAAAGGCTGGCAAAGTATTGTGCCGTCTCCGCTATAATCGGCAGCCGCCACATATGGCGGAGACGCTGTTACTTATACCCGTAGAGTACTGAGTGACTTGCTATTGTATCATGAAGGACATATGCCATGATTTTGTAAATGTAACTCTACTGCACCTATATTATTTGTGTCCTTGTATGCATTTCCTTTGTGTGGACATAAATAAATGGTTAAAATGTGTGTGTGTGTGTGTGTGTGTGTGTGTGTGTGTGTGTGTGTGAGAGAGTGGTTCCCAAACTTTTTAGCCCATGACCCAAAAGAGAAATTAGACATTTGCCCAGGACACAGCGCGAAAGCATTTGTTTCCTAATTTATAGAATTTCTTAGATTTTTATTTTATTTATTAATAAACTAACTGCTTTTTGGGGAATGTTTTTTGAAAATGTTTTGAAATAATAATAATTAAAAACAAAATGTAGGAAACAAAAAATTAAGGGACCCATAAAAAATGTGTCTGCGACCCATTTGTGGCTCGCGACACAGTGTTTGGGAAACAGTGCATTATGTTTTCTTCATAGACCAAAAGGTTTTCCTCCTCTGTGATTGGTCAGACCGGGTGTGTACCTGCCCCCTCAACTGACCACTCCCCGTCCGCCTTTTCTCCACGTGACTCCGTGCAGACAGCCTTCCAAAGTTAAAAACACACTTTGTTTATCTTGCACACTGCTCGTTTGAACACACAACGCTAACTCACTTCTTCTCACTGATCATTTGATATCTTCTTCACTCAACTCTTTGCAGACCTCCGAGAGGGGTGCAACTGATTGTCTTTTTTTGTGTAGTCGATTTATTTTGATTTATTTTACGTTTGTTGTTATATTTTTGCGTGCATTTGATCAGCTGCTCGTATTTTCAGGTGAACGAACTGGGTATATTTTTTTCAGCACGTGCTGTTTGTCAAATCCCACGCCTTTCCCCGTTTTATTGACGTTTTTCTCCCTTTTGCACCCTTTGTGCTGGGTTCTGTAGCGATTTGTAAAAGAGCTCGCCTACAGTGAGTGTTTCTGTTTCACGCTAAAACAAAACGGGATCGAGCATAATAACAAAGAAGCATATGTTTTTAAAGAGCGCCATGGCGACCGAAGTGGAGACATGGACCGCCGCTCAACAACACGACGGTGAGTCCACGACGCAAATAATAAAATGCATCAATAACAAATTGCTCGCTGCATTTATTTGAGGAGGGGGGCGTCGGGGGGAGGACATTGCGTGCAGACCCTGATCCATTGTCCTGTTGTTGGAACGGGGATGGGCTGCAGTAGCAGCAGCATGCCACACCACCACCATGTGCTCTCTTACACACACACATTGCCATCATCACAGTGCTGCACATTTCGACTGTTTTGACATTACACGTTCGAACAAACTTGCGTCTTTAATCGACTTGACTGGTTTGTTTTTGTTTTCACGTCGTCTGGCCCGATCACGTTAACGTTTAACCAGTTAACTCTCGTGATTGGCTCAACCCCCACACAGACAGTGCCTACTTCCGCTTTAGGAAGCCTTGTTTGTGTGCTTGTCCATGTTGTTGTTGTTGAACGACTCATAATCATAATCCGCATGCTCTTTTTTTTCCTCCTTCAGATCTGCATGCTCGTTGTGTGTCCACGATAATCTACATCGTGTTTTATTGTACATGTATCGGTGTTAACGTCAGTGAACACGTTCTACGGTAGATAACAGTTCTATTTTGGCATGATGATGCGACACCGTCGCACCACGGATCCTGTAAATGTTGCTTTGGAAGCAACACGCCCCCTTTCTGGATGACGTGTGGTGTGATCAACACAAGACACATTCTTTTGCACCTTTTTCTCTTCGATCATTTAGATCATGTAATATTAACCGTACGCCCATCCTAATGCATTAAATGTATGCAAGTTCACGCGCAGTCCATTAATTGTACCTACTTATCCTATCCATATTGCAACAGTCAAACCGACCGACCTTATTGTAACATGCACACATGTAAATATATTGTAATTTTAATTTTGAGTGATGATCAGTCTGTCACACTGTGTGACGCCACTACTGTGGCGTTGAGAGCTTACTACTAGGAAATGCCTTACGTAATCTCAATGGCCTTGCATTTAATGTTATATAAGAAATTGACTTGTATTAGCAGCACTGCCAGTTATTCAATGGACTGGGATATATACTTGGCATATAACTATCTCTCTCGGCAGCACGACTGTAACGCGTGTGTTGCGTTCACACTTTCTTTGCAAAAAAAACGACAAATGAAATGACTGCCCGTATGCTAAAATGTCCCACAATGGATAGATTATGTTGGCCTCCTTGAGTGTATATCGAGACTCCCTTAACTTCTCAGGGAAAATCAGTCACGCTTCATAAAGCAGCTCAGTTGAGTTGATGTGGTGGTCACACATTCAATGAGTCTATTGTGTGACTTGGAGGTGGGGAGGGGGGAGGGGGGGGGGCGCACTCTTCTGCTTACATGTCGGCTATTTGGCTATTAAGCATACATGGAATTATTACTGCTTGGACAGCACAACATATGAATTATGAGATTCATAAGTTACATTATCATCATAATAATAATCCACTGTTGTTTGGAATTTGACAGTAAGTCTAGTATTGTTGTGAATATGACCCTCCATGAGGCTGAATGTTCAAGATGACACCAGGCAGTGTCACTCACACACTCTAAAGTTTATGTATACAGTACTGGACACATGATGTGACCAGAAGATATAAGAAGCGGAAAAGAACAGAATGAGTAGGAAAGCAACATGCATCTCATATCATTGTGCACACTGCACAGATGTCAGTCTATGTGATAATGCAATGGCATCAAGTGTATCATACGCAAATGAGAGTGAAGAAACACGTGTATCATAATCATAACAAGTATAAACATAGGACATATTATTCATGCCCCCCCCCCACACACACACAGAACAACATAAATAAATACTGTAATGCAATACACAAACATGAAAATTGTTGTCAAGTGACAACAAAAAGTGACATGTTGTTTTAACAACAATGAGTGTGCAATATCACATTCAATGTAGCTTTGAGACCATGCTTAGAGCCAGTTGACAGTAGTTCCATGCAGCCCACATAGATGTGTCTGTTTTACCTGTCACTCAGTGTATTTTTGGCTGTAGCGATGTTGTGGAGTGAGTCTAGTTAGTATAATGCTTATAGTAAGACAAATATGTGACCCAAATACCCTACTGTACAAAAATACCCTACTGTACATCCGGTAGAGTAGATGTATCAATAACATTCTGACCTGCCTGCCACCTGCTCAGTGCTCACTCAGTGAATATAACTTTGGATAAGAGCATCAGCTAAATCCCCAAATATAGAAAAATTAATGTTTGGGTGACATGATACCACTATCCTCTTGACGGATGGCACTGATTAATGTACCGTAGCATAGAGATCATGCCATAGGATCGTTAACACCATTGCAACGTCTCTACACTCGCTACCTGTCTGCTGGGCATTTCTGTGCCCAGTGGGGTAAACAGAGGAAAACTGGAACACACTCTGCCATAAATGTCAAGCCTGATTTGTTCATGGCCTGCTGAATACACATAATGTATGTTGAGGTCTCACTCTGTTCTTTTGTCAACTCCTGCCTCGCCCTCTCCTCCCTCCCTCCTCGCAACCCTAATACATAAACACACGCCCTGACCTGCCCACCCTACAACGTGCTTGTTGTTGACACCGGGACCATACCATTCTGGAAATGTGTTGAAAATGGCACGTCTAATGTCTAAAAGTGGTTCATGTGTGTTCTGTACATTTCGTTTCATTGTGGGCAGCAGGTATAGTAATGCAATGAAGTCTTGAACTTGGAATTGGCAGCAACAGTACATTGGTCAGCATTTTTGCTTTGTTGAGAAAGTCACTATCTGAATCTTAACCGTTTATTATTCTAGCTCTAATCTTTTGTACCCAACTAACATTGCTCTTATCTGTGCTGTTGCACTGCAGCTGTCAGACGGCCCAAGTCAAATACAGTCTCATGATTTATCTCTAAGCTAAGCCTCACCTAGTTCAATGTAGAGCAACAAGTTAGTTTTGATTAAACTCTGACATGGAAGTCTAGTGTGGCGTATTGTTGGGATGGTCTAAATGTTGGTGGAGGTGGTGGTACAGAACGGTGTGGCTTGCTAGAAGTTTGGCAGCTTTTATTTTGGTCATGCAACAGGCATGAACAAGCATTCACTTGTTTGACCACAACAAGTCGTATTGTTTTTGTGACTTGGTTCAAATTAAACCAACAAATCTTATTAGGCACTCTATTTGCATGACCATTTATTAATATTTACCCTGTCCAACTCCCGATCTTGCACCTGGTCGTGGAAAATACAAATTTGACAAACCTACAGACTACTACTAAAATGTCAGAGTTGAGTGTGTGACATGAAATGCTTCCTCCACAACGTCTGTAAGAAATGACAGTTGAACTTGAGCCCCTTGAGGCTGAACTAAACACACCCACCGACCCACCGCACACGTCTCTCCCTCAGTCTGTACTTAACCACTGTTGAGCCTTGTGGGGGTCACTTACTTGGTCCATAGACTCCATATCATAGTGCAGCTGTTTATTTGACTAGAGTAGTAGAGTACATTATGTGAAATTTACCTTGCTACCATTACACCCTGGGGTGTGTGTCTGTTCGTGAGCACAGTCTGTTCATCTTAGCATGGTCATCTTAGACCAGGCAGCCATTTACATTTTGAGAAAACTATTCTTTGCACTACTGACTAATCAGTCAGCCAATGACATGCCCTCTCTTACACGGTGACATTTTCCTCATAGTAGCCCACAAACAATATTTTTACTGTTTTTATAATTGCCTATAATGAATGGGATGTCAGGGTTAAAATAGTTTAACAGCTGTCATGAGGATTTAACACTTGGGTTTGGGTGGTGGGTTGGTTGACCTTGTGGAGTTGGTGGGGTGGATTGGTAGAGCAAATAGAAGATAACTCGCACATCACATGTCTGTCTGCTCTGTGTTGCTGTATTGTATTTGTATGCCTTCTGTCATGGTCAGTGTGCAGGTGGCAGACAGTACTGGGTACGGCAGCAGGCGAATGTTGCTTTGTATCGCTGCCTTCAATTGGGGAAGGGAAAGTGAGCGGTGAGAAGTGATACACAAAACAGAAAAAGTCTGCAAAACAAACGGCACTGATAGGATCTGCATGATACAGAACATAACATGGTGACAATATGAAAACCCTTTTAATAAATTCAATGTATTTTCTTAAGACAATGATATTTATCTGCATTACCGATGCCCAAAGACATGTGGTCTTGCATTGGTATCAAGTTATCCATACCTATTAAGGTAACATTGTGTTTTTGTTCCTTTTTGTGATGGCTGTCTTGGCTGCGGGCCAATTTTCCTCTGCCCTGCCTTTTTAGCTCTTTCCAATTGACTGGGTGTGTTTTTGGCTGGCTGACATGGATGTTAATTTACAGTCCTGGCAGGGCGTGTGGTCTGTACGAGCGAAAGAGGAGAAGATGACACGTGGTCAGTTGTTTACACATTTTTGCAGGCCCAGGGAGTGTTTGAGAGTAGAGCTCTACCTGTTCTGCAGCAGTTTGAATCAGTGCATACATAGCCATGTACTTGCATACAGGATTAATGACCCTCTGCAAAAGTCAGTTAAAAAAACTTCTGCCTTGAAAATGTTGCATTGAAGTGGGTCCATAAAATGTAGCATTAAATGGAGCTACTGTGGGTAGTTTTTGCTAGATGGGCATGATTTGTAGAATTGTTCAATATGAATGGATGTGTGGAATGTGAAGACATATTGTCTGCACTGCATATTTATAATTTGTGGAAGGGGGGGGGGGGGGGGGGGAATGTGATGACTGAGATTTGTTCAGTTACTTTGAATATAATGAAAGAATAGAATTGTAGCCTTGTGGAATTTGCAAATGGCAATAGAGTACTTATGCAAAGTTTTTTTTAAGCATTGCAAAGATTTTGTAGGTCACAGATTATGTGGGGCTTTTATTTTTTTTAAAGATGTGTTTATTGGCAAATATCAATCAATATACAAATATCATCAAACAATGTATCACTCTTTTTTTCTTTTTTTTGTAAACAAGACAGTAGAAAAAGTGAAAGACAAGACAAAATACAAAACAGAAAACAAAAAAGACACCCCCCACCCCTTCCGCGAATGGCCCACCACTACACTCTTACTGCTCATATCAACACATTATGTTTATCCACAGAACCCGTTGGGGCTTTGATTTTATGTGGTCAAAATGTTATCTCATAAATAAATCATGCTACACTACATAATGTACTGTAAACTTTGTATGCACCATGGTACTTGGTGTGCATTTGAGGACAGGAGATACATTTCTATCTAACTTTCTCAGATTCTCTATTCACTGAGTTTGTAGCATTCACACTACTAGTCATTTTCAAGGCGGTGTGTGACGCGCTCCAAAAGAAAGTTGAGCTGGCTTCAAATTTCAGCCCTGCAATAATGCAGTTGAAGCGTCAATCATTCATATATATTTGTTTCACCATTTTATCTCCCCACAATTCCTGATCTGTTTGCTGTTAACCAGTTCCCTGTGCTAATTAACCCCTACTCTTTTCATGTTTCATGTAGGGTGGCTTGAGCAACCGGCAGTGATGTAGCCGGCCATGCTCTGTGCCAAAATAATGTTTATTAGTTTTTGTCAGCTATAGTATAAAGAGCGAGTACTAGCCTAATAGTGGGATACATGCTGCTGTATGAGAGTGAAGACTTGCAGTTGGTTTTTTAGTTATACTAGGAAAGTACAGGCTGCTGAGTAAGAGCGAGGAGTAGCCTAACGGTTGATTTGGGTCTGTGGTTTGGCCAATTTCCCTCTCTCCTCCCTTGCCCTTCCCACTACATGTCCTGTAATCTATATCTATATAATCTATATAAAATATGGTGGTTCTAACATTGTCAGAACCGCCATAACTTCTCATACTCACTGGCGTTTGGTAGAGGACTAGATGTAGAAGGACTCTGGGCTGGGGTATTCATTACACCCCTCCAATGTTCATTGCCCTATCTCCCACAGTTGGGTCATGTGACTAGCAGTAAGCCCAACAACACTGCCATATGTAGTCAGACCCACGCTGTGCTGCTCTAGACACTGCCATGAGACACCGAAGGAGAAAGAGAAGCTGGTGTCAGCATTTCTCCGCCATGTGCTCCCCCTTTTGCTCCCTCCCTACCTCCCGTCCTCCTATGCCAACAGTAGCACGCCTCCCATGTCAATTGCCAACAGTAGCACTCTATTCCTTCCTATTTGTTGGTGATGTTGTTGTTGTGTCTGCAGAGGTTCTACAGCCATTTTATTACTCATTTCTCTTTTTTCGCTTCCATGGATGGAACTAGGCCTGTTTTTAGTTTCACAACTTATCCTTGTTTACAAACACTTGATAGAGCTGAATGGCACAGAAGAGCATTGGATGATTGTGTAGTAGGCTAGTTATGTAAGGAGTGCTTCAAATCATTACTGTAATTAGAATGTTGTTATCCTTGGCTTGAACTGCATACAAATCAAACCTACTGTTTGAATAAATGTTCAGATTGTACAGTAGCATAGTACAAGTACAACACATACACCCTGAACACATTCAATTACTACAGTTGCAATATTTCGCAGAATTATTGCAATCTGATCATTTTTTTGCAATATTGTCCTGCTGTAATGTAGCTACTTGTGCACGTGTTGCTGCAGATCCAATGAAAAGGTTATCCGGATGCCCAGGTGTGAATGTGACATTTTGGGGTGCATGACCTTCAGTAGGCATGCAAAGCTCAGCTTGGACTACATAATACAGTATACAGTATATACAAGTGTTATATGGATATGGATCATATGGACTTAAGTTTGCAGTTTTCACTTGTATTGGCAGACGTGCCTCAGAATAGATCTCATGGCTGTGATTTGTGCAACTTAAAGATCATTCAGGAGATGTTTGAAGTTGAACACATCTGAAATCTTCTCACTACTACTACTCACTCTAGTCTAGAATTGTACCACTTAAAGTTGATTTATTGGACACATAATCTCACATATATTCCACTCATTTAAGTTTATATATCACAACTAGGACAGCTACTCCATATAATTTGAAAATCAGCGTAGTAAATTGCTGTAAATGAGGGTGCTGGAAACTCCGCTAGGACTTGCTGCTGGAAACGGATAGTTCTCAGATTACAACGTGGCATTTTAAGCATAGTCTAGTATGGTTGGTCTTTCTAGGATTCAATAACACGTTTATAAACAAGTATCTAATGAAATGCATAACCTCCTGAAAACCCTTGGAGAGAATTACACAGAGGGCTGGAACAATGCAGTTCAGATGTATTATGGGTGAAATTCCCCTTAAACCAAGCATCCAAACAGCTGCAAGTGTCTCATTAGAGTCTCGCCAGTTTCTGGCACAATTCTGTGAAACAGCATGTTCTGGATGATTTCATGGGACACACACACTAAGGCCCAAGTTATACTCTGTCCAATGGCAGTGTTGCTCATCAGAAATTACTTAATTTCAAACTTCAAAATAAGTTGAGGAGTGACGCAGTGGTGCGACAGTGTATAAATTAGGTTTAACAGGAGCACTGTTTTTGGACTTCTGACTAGACTGCATCCCTTGCATGGAGAGAGGTGACACTAAACGGACCATATCCAACAGCTGTTGTTGTTTGCACAGTATTTTCTTTCGTCTTTGTCTGATAACCCACTCAGAGAGATAAAGACAGGCTTTGTAAGGACAATTCACTAATCCGTTGGCTTTACTCCAGTCCAGTACATCAACCTATGAAGAAATTATTATAGCAATGGTTGCACAATAGTACTGTGAGTACTTATTGTAACAACTGTTAAAAGTATTGGCCCGCTGGCCTAGTGGTCAAGGCGCATACCACATACTCGGCTATGATGCCTCCTGGCGTCGCCGGTTCGATTTCCGATCCTGACGACCTTTGCCACATGTCATTCCCCATCTCTCTCCCCTTTCCTGTCAGTCTACTATCCTATCAAATAAAGGCATAAAAAGCCCAAAAACAAATCTTTAAAAAAATAAAAGTATAGCCTATGTCTCTATGCGTATCTATTTTCTTTAAAAAAAAAATCTTTTACACATAGATATCATTTATAATATGGCACTGGAGGTTGTAAACATTGCATCATTCTGAAATCAACATGCACATGGGTATAGATAATAGATAATCTAAGTTACAGTCGTGCGTGTGCGTGCGCGTCACCGTGGGTGACAAAGGTTCAAACTCTTGTTTCAATCTGTGGTATGTATTGTTGACAGTCCTATTGTAGCTATTGCAGTATCCATAACACCTCCAAGGTTGTATCCATATCCTGTCAAAGTAAAATAAACACATTTTATACTCTTAGTCTTGTCGCATAATGGATATAAATGAAGCTTTACTGACTCTGGCCACCATTTCCCCTCTGACTGTTCACAGGAGTTTTCTCCTTAGAAGGTGACCTAGCAAATACTGACCGTATGTATGGCGATGAAGACGATGGGCTGAATGAAGTGGAGGTCAATGGTAACTGGACGCCCCAGGAGAAGGCTCTCCACGAGGCCCGGCTCAAGGCCAAAGCTAAACGTCGTCTACGCAAGTCTTCATCCCGAAACTCCAACAGTGAGTCGATCTCCGAGTCGGGTGACTTGGCAGACGGCGACCCCAACGGCACTAAAGGCAAACCCAACAACGACCGCAAATCACGCACTGGCAAAGGCCGGGGCCTGCCAAAGAAAGGTAAGGGCTCCTGGTTTGTTCATTTTGAATCTGTCCAATGATTGATTGATTGATTGAATATTTGATTAACGTTTGATAACAGTATGGCAGTACATTAAAATAAAACTTGGCCAAAAGGATGACACAAAAATTCCCAGGGGACTTGTTTCCATTGTGGGTTATTTTACTCAATTCATCGACAAGACATACAATACATTAAATATCAGCATCATAAGCTAAAAGAGTATCTACACGCTCTTAAGGGCTTTGCAGACATCGCGATCTTTTGCACAGAAAAAACTGATAATATCAAATCTGATGCATTTTAATCACAACGGGCCTGTGTGCAAAGCCCTTTATTGTGCCACATTGCAAGGCATTGTGAGCTTGTAGATCTGTTATCTTTGGACATTTTTAAGAAATGTTTAGCTAAACATTGTGGCAACCAATCAAGGCTTATGCTAGCTCTTACTAAGACCTTTACTATGCTAACAGCAGTGGTATTTCTGTGGTCAGGTGGTGCTGGTGGTAAAGGAGTGTGGGGAGCAGCAGGTCAGGTTTATGAAGTTGAAGAGCCTGATGTACGAGACCCGAACTACGATGAAGTTGCACAGGTATGGGACCGCATGTTTGTCTCTTGTTGTGTAGTAGCAGTGGTGTAAAAACTACTAAAATGTTTTACTTAAGTAGTAAGTCTTTAAAACTGGCAGATCTACAGCTCAGCTTATAGATCGGCTATTTTCAAATGGCCAAAATGTCTTTAGGGCTGAAGTGGTCAATGTATGTTGTAATAATAATCCAAATCTAAATTTGTCAAATAATATTAGTGTAGTAAAAGTACAATATTTGCCTTTGAGATATACTTTAGTGGAGTAGAAGTAAAAGTATTGGAAATTGGAAATACTCAAGTCCAAATACCTCAAAATTGTACTTTACTTAAAGGGGAAGACCACCCATTTTCATTAACTCATTCCCTGCCAGGCCCGATAGTCCCGAGATTATTCCAATGTCTTTCCCCGCCAGGCCCGATAGTCCCGAGAATTAAAAAAAAAAAAAAAAAAAAAAAATTCAAAAAACTTTTTTTTTCAAATTTTTTTTTGACCCCCAAAAATGGAGTAGGCATGATAGCAATCGCGAAATTGCATGTTTAACCCCCATAGCAACCCCATCTTTCAAGCATGGCAGCCATTTTGGCAGCCATCTTTGTTAAACATAGTGGCTGTTATCTCATGAATGCCTGAACGGATTTCCATTCGGATTTTTTTGTTTGAAAGCTGTGAGCAATGTGAACACACGTGGTGCATTATCTAGGCATGGGTGTGCATGATCCGTGCACACCCAATTACATGGAAGTCTATGGAGACGAATGGCAGGTGGGAGTACGGAGGTATGTTAAAATGGCGGTCAATGTGTTAATATACCTTAGAGGTAAAAAAAAAGTTCCCCATCTTCTGTGTTGCCTAGAACTGGAGGATTGATTTTGGGGTTTGTATTGCAAATTACAACTTGATGACATCACACATTGTACTTTACAATACAAACCCCAAAATCAATCCTCCAGTTCTAAGCAACACAGAAGAGGGGGAACTTTTTTTAATTTATTTTTTATTTCCACACAACTCCTCTAAGGTATATTAATGACATAGTCCAATATTGAAAACGGGTGGTCTTCCCCTTTAAGTAAATGTACTTAGTTACTTTACACCACTGTATAGTAGTATCAACCAATATGTTGGATGGTAGTGACCCTTTGCCATGTTAGTTGTCAGAAAGGGTTTGACTCTGAACTGCCCTCAACATCAGTGTTAAACTATGCTGTTTGGCAGCTGTTATCAGTAGATTTTATATGTTTGGCAGCTGTTATCAGTAGATTTTATACATTTACTATCGCCGAGTGCAGCCATGAGCCTTAGATAAGGCCATCTTGGTTGTTCCTAAAACTACGATCACGGCGCCTAATGCCTGTGGATCCAAGACGAGCAATGTCAGTGTCATCTTTTATACTTAAGGGTTTGCATCTCTGTATTGCAATGTTGGAGTATTTTTGTTATGTTCATGTAAGTACGGTAAGTGTTATGTTAAAAAGCATCATAAACATGTTGCTGTGTAATGCTACAATGGAGTTGTGCAAACGTGTTTGGTGAGCAGCAATACATTGGAGAGAAAATTGAAGAGAAGCAGGAATTGGTTAAAGGCAGAAAAGTGGACTTTAAGCGCCACACACTTGTCCTACCATGGCTTGTTTACACGGCCGTTCATTCGGCACTGTGACTACCTCCTCTGCCAGCTCTGTGCCCTTACCTTTCATACAGAATGATGGTGCAACATTCCCGCCTTGAGCAGGCTGTGTAAAATGGGCTTTTGTTTCCCCCGGATGAAAACCACCAGAAAAATGTTAGCTGTATGATGGTTGTTTTGGTCAGACCACTAGTGTGTATGTGTGTGTGAGAGTGTGTGTGTAGTATCTTTTGTTCCCAAACAGCCCACTCATCACAAAGCTGAGGTTTGTGTTTAGAACACACCTTTCATGGCGCATTCCAAACAAACATGCTGATACTGAAGGGCTTTTGCTGTGGAATGGGGATCGGTATTGTAAGGTTTTATCCGATACCGGTGCTAAACCAATACTTTTAAAACGGTACCGGTATGAAAACTGATACTTTCCCATTTAAAAAAAGGGTTGGTTAAAGTCAAACTATCATTTTGGGTATCAGTGTCCACTTTGGACAGTGGACACGCATAACATGGCAGAGTAACGTCTTTGACTTCGTTATACCCAAGATTCTCTGCATCCCTGCTCAGTTGCGCTAGTGACTTGACAGTCTAGAGTCCTTTGTGTGAATGAGCCAATGGGCGTGGCTTTGCAGGAACACACCCGTGCCTGTCTGCTCGTGCACTGCGCGACAAACAAGCACACTAGTCAAAACCCTGGATGCATCCAATGCACCCCACGCAAGACATTTTGTTACAGTGACACGCAAACGTCGTACAATATTTCAGCATTGCTGTTTACCCTCCCTGATTACACTTGTGTGCGCTTGAAATTGACCATTTAAAAGGCATAGTTTTATATGGTATTTTTTTGCCAATGTTTCAAATATTTTTATTGTCAAGCACAGGACAAGGCAGTCAGATTTCTTTAACGAACAGACGTACAAAAAAAAAAAGGCGAAAGAACACAAACCATTTCAAATGTACGTATGGGGTGAATTCTCATTCGCTGTTCACAACCACGGCTGCTTTAACTTAATATCACACACTTAGCATTATAATAACGTGTCGGGGGTCTTAAGGGCACTTTTAACCAAACCGGCGGCGGATAGCGTCTGTTGCCGAACGGGAGCTCATCGTCAGGTTTTCGGCAGCGGGTCGGGAACGTTATCGACCAGTATCGACCGAAAACTGGAAAACTGGACTTGCTCAGTTTTGTTCAGTCGCCCCTGGCCATCGGTAAGATTGAGGGAGTTGTAGAATAGTTTGCTAACCAAGCCAAAATAAGCCAGAGACATTTTCCCATCGCATATTTTTACTAAATACCATATTCTCAACTCTCAATTCCTATTCCAATCGGATCCAAAGCAAAGCTAGTAGTAGGCTAGTAATAGTGCAGCATGTGCCCGTGTTGTTGTTTTCTTTTTTTCCTCCTCTGCACGGAGAACACAGAGTGCCTCCGGCCGGGCCCGGTTGCCAGATTCTGTGAGTGAAATAAGCGACCAGGTCTATGAAAATAAGCCCACAAGCAGCGACCAGTTTCACCTCTGAGCTCTATTACATTAGTTATTTTATAAAATAATGTCGAAAGCAAGGCCAAATAAGCAACTACCCTTCAGAAACAAGCCCAAACAAAAGCAACCCACAACTAGCAACATTATAGGAAAACAGGATCAACGTTGCTTATAACGAGCAGACCTGGCACCACTGCCATACAGTAACTACAGTCGGCGTCGTCTGAAAAAAATAAAATAAAAAATATGTGCTTAGTTTTTTGCAGTTCTTTGCAGTCTGTGTACAGTCAGAAGGAGTCTCCTGTAGGCTGTTTGGTGTGGAGACACCTTTACCATTGATGATTGTAAATGTAGGCTACTGCATCTTCATGATTATAGACTCCACTGTTGACTTCGATAGTTTGTAAAATTTCCCAAAGAAAAATTTTAGTTTCACTAAACCCCCTGAGTATTCATTTGTAGAAGGATAATAAATAATAATACATACATTTTATGTTGGGCTTTTCTGAGTACTCAGTCATTTTACATCCCTACTAGGGAAACGACTTGGCCTGACCTCGATTAGTCGAAAGTCGACTAATCGATCGATTAGTTAACCGATTCGACTACCAATCTCTCAGTAGAATAATGCAAAAGAAATAAAGTGAATGAGTCATGATTTGACTGAGAGATTGGCCTAATTTGTTATATTAATTAACTATATGTTGAATCAGACATTAAGCACCCCCACCACCCAAATGGAATGATCCTTTATTGCATAACATTTTTATGTTATGCAATCAGACTGATCAGACTGATTCGACTGGTTTGACTGCCAATCTCTGTCGAATGTATTTTCTTTTCCCAAAAAGATTTTGCCAGTCTGCCTATTGTCGACTACCATTTGACTATAGGACATATTCTTCCAATCAGATTCCACTATATCAATTCTTAGACGGGGACAGGCCTAGAAACTACATACTGGTGAAAAAAGGCAGATTGATTTGAACCAAAACATGATTGAAAGCGATGGCACAGTGTGGGATGACATCGTTAATTTCCCTCCTGCTGTGAGTGGGTGCTGACAGTTTTATTCATGTTTTATGTCCATGACAACAGATGGCATTAGCTGTGTTATCATCCGATCTGCGCTTCATGCTAGAGCTTTTTTATTATTATTTTGCATTTAAAGGCCAAAGTCCGTAGAAATTGCTATGAAGATTATTTTTAACTAGACTACTAACTCATGACTATAATTGAACACACATGGCTCTGTCCCCACCATAATCACACTGTATTTTCAATCTTTAACCCTGTTATCAAGAAAAGGTTCTGCACAACACTCAAGGCCAGTTCTATTTATTTTCTGGTCAGTCTGACATAGTGGGAATGGAGCATCTGTCAAGGCGAATGGCCCACTTGATAATAGACTCAGAAGGGCTCAAACAGACCTCAGTCATGTCTTTTGGCCTGGTGTGGTATGGCCAGAAGATCTCTTTCCTTAATGCCTTTGTCACTTATATCACTACTATATCTTTAGTCAATTTGTATGTAATGCCCTTTTGACTTTATTGTGTTGTACAATGTTCTGGTTATCAACTCTTGTTTACTGGTGAGAAGACATGGGCAAGGTGCAACAGCTGACCAAAGAGGTTGTTCAGAAAAGTCTTGTTTTGACTCCCTTCAGTTGGGGGGGGAAAAAAAGGAACACAGTCAAGGATCACTTCTCAAAACAGGAAAGTGAGTCAGAGTAATGGGCTTTTTTTTAGTACCAGTGAATGCTGGATTGTGTGTGTGTTTTGTGTGTGTGCGCGAGAGAGAACCTGGGCTTGTCAGAAAAATAGAACTTACTCCTTTACCCTTATGCAAACTGATATTTTAAAACAAGTGAAAGATGACTTCTCTCCCTTCTAGTTGGTGTCAAGGTTGTTCTCTCTCACACACACACCTGAAAAGCGATTCAATCCAGCAGTCACTCGTACTCTTGACAACACATGTGCACGGAATTGAATTTCAAGTAAATAATGCATACTGTATGTTCCAGATAGTATTTGTCCAAGCTATGGAAATTAAGTAAGGAATGCTAGATATTGACTTGAGCATTTAATGGAAGTTATGACAAGGTAAAGAAAACATCTGATGCAAGTGAGTGGTCATGTTCTCGCAGCTGGGTCCTTCCTTGAATTGGCAGGTGCATGATTGATGGGTACGATTCATGTATGGACATGTAGGAGCGATGAATACAATTGACCATTTTCACTTCACACAGTGGCCATTTTGCTCTTGCATCATACTTGTCATGTTCTAATGAGAGCGATGAATGATGGCCACTGTGTGAATATGGTCAATATTGTAGCAGTACATTCCGAGTGTATAAGCTTAAGTTCAAATCCTAGCGGTGCTGTTTGTATCAGATGATGTGAAATGGTTTGTTCTTTGACAGGGGGACACGATTTATGCCACAGTGGTGCCAGAATTGGACGTAAAGGAGCTTGAGAAAACTGTCAACCCTATTGTACAAGAATACTTTGAACACGGAGACACAAAAGAAGTCCAGGTAAGTGACGCAACATAAAAACATTTAAAAGAAATCTGAGATGCACCAGTAGCTGACAGGATAAATATCTCTGCACACAAGATAAATGTATAACTCACCCATACAAATCATTAACTGAAAATATTTGCTGTAATAGATAATGTACTATATGTTCTCAGCTTAGTTAAAACATTTCTTATTTTGCAATTTGCATACACATTTGCAATCTAGTTTAGCTGTTATTTAGATCAACTTTTATTGATTTATATTTTGATCATCATAGCGGTCTGTAAAAAAACACCACAGCAGATGTCTGTAAATCATAACCCACATCCATGATCCATCTTTTCCTTATTTTTTTTATCCATTTTTGGAAAGCTAGAGTTTGCTCTAAGGGCGTCACTGTTTTACTTTCCCACACTAAATTGAAATTGTCTCCTTTTGTTTAGATGTTACTGAAGGAACTGAACCTGGGCTCCAATAGGTTTGAGTTTTCCTCTGTGGCTGTCTCCCTGTCCCTTGAGGGGAAGGCCAGTCACAGAGAGCTTACCTCCCGCCTGCTTTCTGACCTGTCGGGCAAAGTGATGTCCCAGTCAGACATGACCAGAGCCTTTGACAAGATTATCCGAGAGCTACCAGACCTCATTCTGGACACACCAGAAGCTCCACAGGTAGGCCTGACTAATTGGCAGTGGTGTCCATATGGAATATGGAAGTAAGCACCCTCATAGGTCAAATACTTGTTCCATCCCGGATCTTAATTCCCATAAAGTAGATTACCATGCTAGTTGGTGATCAACATGTAAGAATACAAGATTGGTAAAATAAAGTAATTGAAGAAAATGAAGATGTTTATGTAAGACACCCAATGTGCAATAAAGTATTTCTCATTTAGATTAATGAATGGTTTTATCACACTACCCAACACAAAATATTTAGATGTTTAGTCGTGTTAGGCTGCTCAATGTCCATACCAGCATATTACATTTAGATGAGGAAATGGTTGTGTGACACAACAACAAATAGATGTTTCCCTTCTGTCATCCTCAGATGTTAGGTCAGTTTATTGCCAGAGCTATAGCAGACCATGCCCTCCCCATGTCATTCTTGGACCGCTACAAGGGCAAGGTGGACTGTGACCACGCCAGGTGAGCACAAACCTAAGCAAATATAACATTTAATACAGTTGTTTTGCCAATTTCCCTAAGATTGTAATTTAACGAACTGGCATGCTGAACTGAATAACGAAGTTCAAAGATTTATAGAAACTGTGTTGTCATTCACAATCTTGCAAATGCAGATTACACAATTGACAGTTTTACAATCAGAAAACCCCCCAAAATGATGATAAATTCACTCTGCCGGCCATGCAAGTAAAAAAACAATTCATTAAGTTCACCATGCCTTCAGCAATGTTTACAAAAATAGAGAAATATGTTTATAGAGCAGGGGTTTTCAAAGTGGGTGACGGGGCACCCTGGGGTGCCGTGACAGCAGTCCAGGGGTGCCACCAGGTAATTTAAACTTGAAGTACAAAGTTTCAGTCAGTTCTAACCAAAATGGCTATTATCTCAACGTTTTCCTCGCAACATAATCACTAAAATATCGCCATGTTTCAAAATGTGTACGTCTTTTGGTAAAGCAAAGCCCTGCTTCATCATACAAGACTGTCGCACAAAACTAGTGAAAACACTAGTTTAGTACATTTTATAGATGATAAATACAAAATGAACGGTTTTGGACATACAAGGTTTCCACCCGACACCGACGATATGCTATAAATATAAGGTGCTGGGAGTGAAAATTATAATGTAGGGTTGCCTCGGATTAAAAAAATATTTATGGGTTGCCCTGAGACAAAAAAGTTTGGGAACCCCGTTGTACTTGATTCCTTTCCTTATTTTACATGTTTGTCTGTTGTATGTCTGGCATTGTTCTCTCACTGCAGAGCGGCGCTGGACCGTGCCGCTGTGCTCCTCTCCATGAAGAAGGAGATAGTCAGGCTAGACAACGTGTGGGGCGTGGGTGGCGGCCTCAGACCTGTCAAACACCTTGTCAAAGAGGTAAGCCCCACCCACATTGGGCATAACACACATTTCAAACAAAGCTATATAGTGTTAGCCTAGTTCCAGACCCTGAATCGCTAGCCGCACCCCTTTAAAATGTTGTTTTGGCGATTCAGGGGTCTAGAATTGCTCTCATTGAAATGGCTTTCCTCGTTCGAAAATCCGTACGGCGAATCAGCGTTGTGAATCAGTGTCTTGTGATCAGCGTGGGTGGGGGTTTCCCAGAACTCATGCGCGCTTCCAAGTAAACAGCTGAAGTGCACACTGGGTAAAGAGCCACAGGCCAGCCCTGTACTTGCTTGCAGTGTTGGCAGAGCAACCTTCCCCTCTGAGAATTTGGATTTGAAAAAGAAGGGACAGATATCTGTCGGTACGGAAGTCCGGTCTCAACCTTATGTGTGCACTGTGCAGCTGCTCTCGCAACTTGTTGGTGGTTTAATCCTGGCTTGGATTTGGTTGTCGTGCAGGGAAGTATCGGAAATTCATATAAAATGTTAAAGTTGCGAAAGAGTATTATAATGAGGACAACTTATTTATCAGTGCTTCTGTGTTTTTACCATTGTTCAAACAAATGGTAGCCAAATCACACTCATGTTCATGACACGCCCCCACACCCCCGATGAGACGTGATCTCTCTCTCTTTGCATGGGCTTTGTGTGGGATTACTGTTCCCTGGACTAGGGCTGTCACGATCTGACATTTTACAAGACGATTAATTTTCACTCAAATAATTGACGATTTAATTGTGTTTTTGTCGTGGACAATTACATTTCTGTTTGGCTTTTAGGCTTTGAAGTTGCACATGGTAGATATGACACATAACCTAAATATACAAAGAAATGACTGACATATTTGACAACTTTACACTTAAAAAAGAACATTGATAGTGGAAATAGCTGATCTACAAGCTCAGAACGCATCACGATGCGACGCGTTGTGAGCTTGTAGATCTAATATTTCCTCTATTTTTGACTTTCTTTTAAATATATGAACATTTTTCAACATGGAAACGATTATGAAAAATAATCACGATTATGTCAAATAATTGCGATTAGACGATTATGTAATAATTGTGACAGCCCTACCCTGGACAAGACCGTTTTCTATGTTACTGTAAAATGTAAATTCATGTGTGTTGTACGAGAATGCATTATTATTATTATTGTTTAGGAAAGGACGTGTGATCACACCCTGTCCTGGGTTCTAGAATGTTACATAATAACCCCTCTGAAGAACTACCGCTGTCCAGTTTTGATTTCCTGCTTGGTATCATGCAGCTGCCCCTCAGGCAGAGCGGAGTGGGCTTGCATTGGGCTGTAGTGAGTAGGGCTGTCACCATTATGACATTTTACATGACCATTAATTTATTGTCATTCAAATAATTGCGATTTAATTGTGTTTTACATTTACAATTACATTTCTGTTTGGCTTGTAGGCTTTGAAGTTGCACATGGCAGATATGACACATAACCCAAATATACAAAGAAGTGAAGGACATATTTGACAACTTTACACTTAAAAAGAACATTGATAGTGGAAATAGCCGATCTACCAGCTCACAACGCGTCATGATGCAACGCGTTGTGAGCTTGTAGATCTGCTATTTCCACTATTTTTTAAATGTTTGAACATATATAAACATTTTTCAACATGTAAACGATTATCACAAAATGATTGCCATTAGGCGATTATGTAATAATTGTGATAGCCCTAGTAGTGAGCATAGGGTCTCTTCACTGCTCTCTTTTGTGTCTCACTGATTCTGCATCTTATGCACAGCTACAGTAAATCTGGAGTGTTAATTTAACTATTTAAAAATAATTGTTTACACTTATACACACGTTAAATAAAGACTCTGGAATTCACTGCATGTGACATCTTTATCCTGCCAAGCTGTCAGTCTTTCTATTATTTTCCTTTGTTACATTGAGCTGAGTTGAAGCCAGAGCAGGACCCACAACATCCCTAAGCCTCGCAAGCTAGTTTGCTTTTAGCCAACAGCACTAACAGATGCTCGTGGGAAGTGCTGGCCACAGCTCTTGTTGCTAAGCGACTATTGAAAATCGTGGTTGAAGCACAGCACTCCAGCTAAAAGTTGAATATTTTCAGATTTTGGGGTCTTGGAGAGTCCTATAGAAGTTAGACACAGAGTAGTTAATTACATTAACAAAAAGAGGAAAAAGGGGAAGACAAGCTCGACTTAAATGTACAGTCTGTTATACGAGGGATAATTAATGGTATGAAATGGATAGTAATTATTGAGAAATAAACCCCAACAGGGTGATTACACCCTGACGCAAAGCAGAGAAGTATTTTTGTAATTATACATAAATAAATAAAATAGAGTAGTAAATTCTTTTTTACTATTTTATTCTCCCAATTTAGTCATCATGTAATTTAATTCCCTGCCCTAGCCTCTAGAACAGGGCTTCTCAAACCTTTTTTATGCCTATCTTATCGATGAAATGATGAATAAATAATATTGTAGCAGTGCCCCAAAACACTGCCGCGACGGCGACCCTCCAGCCCGTCCGGGCAGCTGTCAGCTATGTCTGAGAGAAGCACCTTCTGCGATGTGTAAATTAAACGCAGGTTGTTGACTAAAATGCTGGTAGGCTTATTTTCTTTGCTTGCACATACAACAGATGAAATGTACACAGGACCCCGCCAGCGCCAATTTACCAGTGTTTATTTAACTCAGAGAGGGTACAAATGGACCCCTACAGGGAATTTACCCATTTACTTAAAGTAGCAAAAACACCAAAAACTGCTCTTTTAAGAGCCACCCAAACATAATTAGGCCTACAGATAAATATCATTCATCTGCAGTAAAATCAGTTCAGGGGCTTAACTTCTGTGTGTGCTTCCCATATTGCTGGTTGGTTCCCTGTGTGGGTTGGAGCTGGATGAATCGAGGAGTTAAGTCTTTGTTCCGTTTATTTATGTACAAAACACGGCACCTTCGCGCAGCCCACAGTTTGAGAACCGCTGCGCTAGAACAGGGGTCCTCAACGTTTTCAGGCCAAGGACCCCTTAATTGAGAAAGAGATGAAGCAGGGACCCCCACAGCCTTTTCATAGATTCCATATACAGGTAGTTTAATTGTTTGACTGCACAATCATCATTGTATTTTGGATTCATGTCAATTTGTGTTTTCAGATACGTATTTAGCCACTTGAATCGTCAATACTTAACTTGACATTTCAGTCTGTACTTAGTCTGCCCTTTTTCCCCTCTACGACAAACTTTACCGAAAACGTTGCCGAAAATAGCTGATCTACAAGCTCACAACGCTAGATCTGCTATTTTTGTCTAAAGTTCTCAGAATATGGATGCTAGGGTTCAAGTGGTTAAAGGAGAAAAAAAGCTTCTATCACACAAAGATTTGGAGGACCCCCTGTAGTAACTCTGAGGACCCCCAAGGGGTCCCGTACCCCCTGTTGAAGAGCCCTGCTCTAGAAGTATGTGCAGTGACAAATATGGCTCTCCAGCCTGGCGTCCCTCCCTCGAACAAGGCCAGTTGTGTTCGTTTTTAGACGCTTGGCAAGCCGGATGCACTGCAGTGGATTCGAACACCTAGACTCCGGTGGTGGGCAGCTAATATTTCCTCTGCACCACCCAAGCGTTGTGTAATGAATGATACTTGAGACCCCCCCTCTTCTGGACTCGCATACACCCATCATGCAGGATCTAATTCTTTCCGGGCCCTCTCCTAGCTTCCTATACTGATTCTTTGTTGTTCTCATTTCAGAAAGGGTACAAATTAACTGGCGAGTGGACTGCCTACTCCTTTTTCAAATGATTGAAAGGACTTTTTTTTCGCCCCCCAGGAAAGCTTGGGTTATGGCCTGTTTGAACTTCCCATTGAGTGGCTTGAAATTATACTGTGGCTCTGCTTAAAAAATGGAAATTCTGTGTAGGTCAGACTTTTCATAATGGCTGTACAGTAACCGTTTGCTGGGGTTCTTTTTTTCCAGGTCTTGTTTAGTTTATTACCACAGCCATTCTGAAAAAAAAAGAAAAACATAATTGCTCTGGCAAGGATATCACAAGTTTTTAATTACAAATCACAATCACAATCAAATCACAATCACACTTAAAAACACAGTTATGGTTTGGTTAGGATTTGATGGTGAGGTGGGCTACATTGTGGCCTCCCAGCTGAGGTGTGTGCATCCGTGTGCACATTTGCTCCTGTGTTTCGCTTTCTTTCCATTCAGTACAGTGCTAGAAGATGAAAATTCCGTAGGAGATTGCACAGGACAGACTTAATAGACTGATTTCCCTTACTAATGCTGTGGTCTCAAAATTCCATTGTGTAAAATACAGTGGATAAAACTGTATAAAAGAAATAAAGCAAGATGCACAAGATCCTATTATAAAAACAAAAGTTAATATACAGTGGCACAATGTGTTCCTGGTTTGTACTTGTAGCAGAGTTTAACATTGCTGAGGCAAACTATATCCAGGGTTTGGTGCATAGACTTCATGCCTCAAACATGTGGAGAGGCGTGTTTGATGTTCATAGGATTGCTAGCTCGTGTGTGTGTGTGTGTGTGTGTAACAGAGCTGTAAGAACGAAATCCGGGAGTTGAATACAATTTGAATTGTGATCTTCGAATGTTGAAATTGACTCCATTTCCTCCATTAATGTGTAATGATGACCAACCAATGTGAAAACAAATGCTTATATCATGTCACGCATGATGAACGATAAAGTTTGAGTGCCTGCACTGCACACAGCAAGTCGATATGAACGTCGTCGGTGCCACCCAATGCGTCTGTGTTGTGCACGCTCTGCTGTGCGCCTGTGTGTGTCTGGTCACGCTGAGACTGACGGGCCATGTTGGTTCCACGCAGAAGGCAAGACTCCTCCCTTTTCCCCCATAAACTTCACTTGAAAGTTATAAATGCAACTGTTTGCTTTGATCCGCTTTGGACACTCGACACCATTTGGAAACAAACTGCTTTAGAGAGCAGGGATGGCTCCAGTGCTGCGGGTGCCCTGACTAGCTCGAGCCAACTGCTCTGCCCAGCCAGTAGAGCTGTTGGCATGGAGGAGAAGTAGATACATTCGTTGCTCATCTCTGGCAGCTTTGGCTAGTAGTTTGTAGTCGTCCCATTCACTTTACTTTAGGCAGTAAATGGGTCATGTAGATGTTCAATCTTGATTCATTTCACATTAACGGCTTGAAATGTGCTACTTCCATACAGTCTGTTTCTTCACTTCGGGAGCAGCTTCGCTTGTCTCACTTTTGTATGCATTTGTATTCTGTGTTTCAGATGAATCTCCTGCTGAAGGAGTACCTGGTATCAGGCGTTCTGTCGGAAGCAGAACATTGTCTACGTGACCTGGAGGTGCCACACTTCCACCATGAGCTGGTCTATGAGGTTTGACCCCAGTTCTCCTCCTCCTATGCAATTAAAAGAGCCCTGTTATTTTGACCTTTAGTCCTATAATGTACCCAACTGGCCCTCAATGTAGGCCTGGCATACTGGTTAATTCCTTGACCTCCATAACTTATTCAGATCAGTGGAAGGAGACAATATGGTCTTGATTGTATGTATTTTCTGTTCAACCAAAGATTCTTTGCAACTATTTGGGGCCTTTTTTCATTACATTTCTTGGGACTTGCACAATATGCTCTGTGCATCTGGGTTTCCGAAAGGTGGTATACATGTTTCCCATTTCGGTTGATTTTCTCATATCTTTGTTTGTTTGACTCAACAACAGACTTTAACCATAAAGACATACTTTATGACATCTCCATAATGTGTTTCGGTAGCAAGTCTGCTGCAAGCCATCAAACAAAGCTATGGGAAAATGAACCACATGTGTTAGTATACCACCTTCTGAAACTCTGGACTACAGTTATCCACAGAGCCTTATCCACAGAGCCTGTAAAAAGATGCAGCACTGCCACCTTATGGTAAACCATTAAAATGCAGTTCATTATCAGTGATCATAACACACTTAGTTAAACTATTTAATCTAAACTAATCTAAGCCTTTACTGAATTTGAAACACAAAGACATCGGAGTTGCACATTGCACACATGCTGTCCTTGAACAAGACACTAAACCTCCAAATCCATAAACTATCATACCATGGGTCATGTCTAGACACATATGAAACTCATGAATAAAATCAGAAGTGCATTATGCTCTATTGTGGAAAAACAAAAGTCAAAGTTGTAGATGTTTTATATTCTCTCCTTTTTTATGTTTGTGATTTGATAGGCTGTGGTGATGGTCCTGGAGTCTAAAGGAGACACAGCCGTCCAGATGATGGTAAAGCTACTTCAGACCTTCGGAAAGAGTGGCCTCATCACTGTGGACCAGATGAACCGGGTCAGTCACAATCCAGGAAAATGTGGTTCTCCACCTGTGGAGACCCCAAGGGGGTCCCCAAATTCCCCAAATTATTTGGGGGGGGGGTCCCTAGATGATTAACTTAACTCATTGACTGCCAAGGCCCGAGTTTCCCGAGTTATTACAGTAGTCCCAGGCTGCCACAGCCCGAGTTTCCCGAGTTGGAAGCCATTTTGAAAAAAATATATTTTTATTTTTTTCAAAAAAATTTTTTATAAAAAATTTTCTAAAAATGCCTCAAATGTATTAGGCATGATCGCAATGCATGTTTAGCCCCATAACAAACACATCTCTCAAAATGTCAAAAATGGCTGTTTTGTCTGACTTTGAAGGCTTGTATCTCATGAATGCCTGAACGGATTTCCAAGCGGATTTTTTTGTTTGAAAGCTGTTAAAAAGTACTACACAGAATGGTGCATGATCTAGGCATGGGCGTGCACAATCCGTGCACTAAAAATTGATCCGTGCACTAGAAATTTAGGAAGGTGGCAGTGTTTGCTTTGTCTGACTTTGAAGGCTTCCATCTCATGAATGCCTGAACGGATTTCCAAGCGGATTTTTTTGTTTGAAAGCTGTTAAAAAGTACTACACATATGGTGCATATATGGTGCATGGGCGTGCACGATCCGTGCACTAAAAATTGATCCGTGCACTAGAAATTTAGGAACGTGGCATCCTGGTACTTGGCGGCCATCTTGAAAAGGGCATTCAATGAGTTAATGTGCAACATTGTTTTCTCACTCAACAGTAAACAAACCAACATAAAGTTTAAGTGCATAGAGGGTATCTGTACATTTCTAAAGTGACAATTTAAGGACTTTTTAACTCATTCGTAGTTTACGGCCGAGGAGCCCGAAGATTGTTCTATGTCTTTCACTGCTGGCTTCTCCTACCTGTTAACGCGGGCGCTCATCCAGTTCCCATCGTGCGTGATCGGACACTGCTATGCATCGTGTGTTCGCGTATTCCATCAGCTTCTCAGATCCTTTTAAATTTTTTCAATTGATCAATAAGTTCTCCGTCTGTAAGCCGCAGTGTTTACACAGAAAGCTAACGGGCCAAAATAGAGGACGGACCATCCGCTTCCGGTTCACGGTCTCAATGTTAACTGGTCCGCTCAATAATGTGTCCGTGTAGAAACCGATCACGGAGCATTAGTTCCGGCCTATTTTAGTTCCGCTTCGATAAAAAATATTTTTTTAATTAAAGCTTATTAAATCTTCGGGTTCCTCGGGCATGCAGGAAAGGGGTACAAAGGGGTATTTTTTTGGCAGAGGTTAAGTTAATACCAGAGTCAGAAATTGTGAAAATAGCCGATCTACATGCTGTGTTATACAAAATGTAATGCCTCAACTCTTAGTGCTCTTCAGGGTGGGGGGGTCCCCAGTTAAAGTATGATTATTTTAGTGGTTGCGGCCTGAAAAGGTTGAGAACCACTGCTCTGGGAAAATGTGGTTCTTGGGGTACCTGGTGGCTAAAACCAGTCAACCAAACTGTTTAATTCCAACGATCCACAATAGCAAAATGGCTCAAAAAAACAAAACTAAAATTGCCGACCTGCAAACTCACAAATTCCAAAAAAAAAGAAAAAAAACGCCAGGTTGAAAGTGCTTAAACTGGCACAATATTTTTTAATTTATGCTCCACCACATGACGGTGTCAAATGCAAAAATAGCAGACCTACGAGCTCACGACGCCCGTTGTGGCTCTGCCATTTTAAATGCGTGACATCGTCTCACGACCAATTATTAATCAGGCTTTAGATAAGACTTTATTGTGACAACGTTTCAACCTTCACTGAAACTGCGAAGGTCAAAAACATAAAACTTGGAACATTAAAAGCAAGCCCTACTTTTCTAAATAATGTCACCGCCCTTGCAGTTTGGCTCGGCACCAAAATAAAGAGATGAGCGTTAAATTGTTCTTGAACAATTATTAGATTGGAATTTAAATTGAATGACTCGTCTTCTCTCGTGTGTCTCAACTCTCTCTCTGCCCTTGGTTTCCTGTCTTGTGACACTCCCATCTGAATAAAGCAGGAAATCCCAAGAAAATTGATAATAAAATAAAATCATTGAATCATCTTGAATTACAAAAACATAAAAATAAATGTTTTTACTAATAAAAAGTTTTACATTAACTCTAGTCATGATAATCAATTAAATAAAACACTGAAAGAAAGAAGATGGCTTAATATATAATTTGATAGGACAATTTGCAAGAATTTAAGTGTCTACTATATATACAGTGTGTGTATATATATATATATATATATATATATATATATATATATATATATATATATACAGTGTATGTATATATATATATATATACACACACTATATTTCCATCTTCATACTGTATGTCTTACATACATATATTTGATGTTCTTTTTGTATGGCCCGTTGTTTCTGCTCCAGGGCTTCCAGCGTGTGTACGATGCACTCCCAGAGATCAACGTAGATGTACCTCACGCTCACTCCATCATGGAGACGTTTGTGGACCTCTGCTACCAGGAATCAGTCATCACCAAACAGCTGAGAGATGCCTGTCCCTCCAGGTTAGAGCATAGATAGAAGTATATACAATATGGCTGGATATGGTTTATATATTTTCATACCTGTTAAGCCAACTAGAATTAACCTACGGTATTATAAAACTGAACTTAATTCACTCTTTCTGGCCGAACACGAAAACATATTGGTGTTTTCCTCCAGCCCAGGACTTTTTTGAACATAGAGCTATATTCACATTCTGAAATAGATTCATTGGTTGGTTGAAAACATATATGTACAATGTTGGTCTATTATTGCATTTAGAAAAAGGACAATGTAAACAAACCTATTACAACCCCAAAACATAACATGCATTTTAAAACCTGACTTATCTGTTGTCTGATAATCCTGCTACTAAGAGTTGGTGAATTAGACAATAAACTGTTTTCTTAATTTTTTTTATTTATTTTTTGGTTTGTTTGGTGTACCCATTATGTTTTTTATCACTGATTGGACCTTTAATACCACTCTGATTTAGCATTTTAATGCTCAGAAATATCAATCTGTGTCAGCCTCTTAACTGTTTGTTTTTTTGTTTACTTTTTTCTCTTTCCACTAGAGGGCGGAAGCGCTTTGTCAGTGAGGGAGATGGCGGCAGGATTAAAAACTAATGAAGATGAGGAAGTGAAGGTGGGAAGGGAGCCTGATTTCCTGAAGTTTGGCAAACTGGCGCTCTTATCTCACTATTTCCTGTTTTGTCATCAGTAAACACAAAGCCACACACGCATAATAGTTTAAAGCAGCCCTAAGAGTGACCGGGGCGTTAAGTTGAGTTCCCTTCCCATTACTCTATTTTTCTTTGTTTTATTGAAAGGCTTGTAAATGTTCTTTATTTCTGAGGTTGCGGCCCCACCTGCCTATTTCTTCAGTCTTTGTACCTGTCAGTCACGGGAGGCTTGAGAGGAGGTGGGTCGGGAGTTCACTGGGTTCAATAAGAGTTGAATGTGGGTGATATTTGGCACTGGGGATGAAGGTTGTTATGGTCGTGCTTCTGCTGCACCTTTTACCACGTTTCTGCTCTGTTGTATCATTTTTGTTTTTGCATGTATTAAGCTCTTAAGCTACAGTATGAGCACTTAAATGAGGTAGAAGATTACAGCATTCTGCCTTTTCTCAGCAAACAATTGGTTATGTATCTCATTAACGAGGACCATGGCAATTTATTTTCTGCCTCAGATTTATTTGTAATTTCATTCAAAGATAATGTTCTTTGTGTTCTTTCTGGCGCTGCTGGTTTTGTGGCTTTTGTTTTTGCCACCTCAGCCTTTCATCTCAACCTATTTCATTTTGTAAAGTGCAGCAGTCAAAGAAAAATGCTCAAATGAAACAGGCTTTAGGGTTTTCAGATTCTTTCTCAGAGTGAGAATGGAATTGCCCAACTGTTTCGCAGAGCTGAGAATCTGTCGCTTTATTTTTTGTTTAACTTTTTGCAGACACAACATGGGAAAACTGCATTTTCTTTTCTTTTCTTTTTTTTTTCTTCAAGTTACTTGCTAACACAGTAGCAAATGCTGACATTTTGGTTTGGGTTATAACATCTCTGTTTAACTGATGTGGATTTCTCTGCCATGGTTTAGGTCCACTTAGCCTCTTGTAATGGTTTTGGCATTTACCTTACTTTAAGAGTGACCTTTCATTTTTTTTAACCCATTACCTGAGGCCGATTCTACAAATGCCTTCAAAATCTGTACTTCTCAAACCCCCTCAAATTATGTACCGGTATTTGGCCAGCGGACCCCCATCTTAAAATGTTTTGTTCCAGGGGCTTTTTTTTTTTTTTTTTCTAATCAAAATTATTCAACACTTTCAAAATGTTAAAAATAGATGTACAAGCTTGCACTCACGAGTGGCCACTGGAGTGGTTGATGAACATCCTCGATCACCAGTTTTAACAGTCCTTACTGATTCTAGGGCTGGAGGTAAAGCATGGCAGGAAAATACACACCACATCTTAATAATACTGTTTTCAGTAGTCCCCTCGTTCAGTGAGGTATTTCATTTGCGACAATTACTGACATTTTTTGTTCCGCTCCTGTATCGTTTTACAGGTATGTATCAAAGTCAGTTATGGTCAATGTGGGTATAACAAGATGTGATGGTGGCAGTTTATGGCCAGAGTTTCACTGTTTCACAGCCCATTGAAC
Organism: Nannobrachium achirus; assembly: GCF_963921795.1. Taxonomy (NCBI): domain Eukaryota; kingdom Metazoa; phylum Chordata; class Actinopteri; order Myctophiformes; family Myctophidae; genus Nannobrachium; species Nannobrachium achirus. The sequence goes on from NC_137812.1 coordinate 54,343,595, forward strand.
CCATTTATGGTACATTGACATTTAAAACCTATAGGATATCTGGCAATGTGTGTTACTGCACACCTGTAATGCCAACAAATGTAAATAACTGATTTAGGGGGGAAATCCTTTCTAAATGTGTAGATTTGTAACAATTTATGTTTCAGAAATATCCAGAGCGACCCACACCTCATGCATGCAGCTGTCAATTTTTAAGTAATGTGAGGCTTTTTTTTTGTACATTTCTGTACATACACAAAGTCATCTTTTTATTGACAGAAACTTCATTTTATTTTTCAATTTAGCAGACTGTTCCCAGTTTTGTGTCTCGCATAAGCCCACTTCAAAGTTGTATTTCAATAAAAACAACTTATTCCCCACTTCGTCGTCACAATTGTGATTTTGTCTTTTCAATTCAAAGGAGATTTATTGGTATGTACACTGTACATTTTGTGTGTGTGTGTGTGTGTGTGTGTGTGTTGTGTGTGTGTAACCAAGACTAGGTTGTTTACTGCATTGGTTCTCAAAGTGGGGTCCTTGAGGGAGTTCCAGGGGGTCCCCAGCTAAATGATAGATATAGGAATTTAGGAACCACCTGGACCCTTATGGGTCTGTAACTCAGAGTGTAGGCCTACAAATGGACACGGGTCTATTTGGTTCCATTTGTGCACTCGGAGTTAAATTATCCCTGGCTTTACAGTATAAATTGTGGTCCCATAGATGGAAATGCCATTAAATGGGATCAGTAGCCTAATGAATGGGGGTCCTTGAAATTAAAATGGTTGGGAATCAATGCTAGAGCCGTGCGTCCATGGCATACCTTTTTGAAATGGGGGTCTGCAATTTTGGGGTCCTTGACATGAAAAAGTTTGAGAACCTGTCAGGGACTCTCTAGGTTCCTTTATGGGGGTCTAAATTGACCCTTACAAGTCTGTAACTTTGACAGTGTACAAATGGAAGCAATTGGACCGTAACGGGTCCATTTGGTTCCATTTTTACAGTGTCAAAGTTGAGGGGAGACCTTCAAAGTTTGAGAAACAGTGGTATACAGGATTTAAGTCTGGTCAATAATGCCGCTGGCTAAAAAGAACCAAAAACAACAGATAGGCCTATGCTGGCTATAAAGACCCTTTTCGACTGCAGCTTTAGCACCACGCCACACTACACACCACACTGCACCACATAAAAATATCTACATTTTCCATTACACAAAAGCACCCCTATCGGTAAGAAACAAATTGACCCTTTTAACTGTGATTATAATACAATATAAAGTATTAATGTATTACTATGATAATTATAATACACTATAATAGATTATAATAGTGGTTATAAGTTAACACAATAATCTATTATCATGTATTACAACTATATCCTGGTGGTCTAAATGAAAAGTCAATGAGTGATCACTCAGTCATTATGATGTGCTTGGCCTAGCTCTGACCTACTCTAGATTGGATACTTTTTATTACCATGTTTAGTACCACTTTCACACCACTACCCAGGTCCTTGTAGTGGAAAACCTGGCACAAGTGGGCGGTGTGGTGTGGTGTGGACTGGAGTGGCGTGGTGTTGGGCCAGTGGAAAAGGGGCTTAAGTGGCTATATCTTGCTGGTCTGGCCATGCAGCGACGACCAGCCAGCAGTCAACACATCAACACATGCCGAGTACGTCATGGTGGTGGTGGTGTGGAGGCGGGCCAGTCTCCCTACAACCAGGAAGCAGCTACTACTAGTGCATTAGCTAGCAACGGATAATGAGCAGTTGAGAATATCTGTTACATTGGACAGGTGAGTAACAACAACAACACCATTACTGACATTTGTGTGGTGAACGTTCCCGTCACTGTAACGTCCTGCCTGCCGTGTCAGTCGTAAACCAGACCTCATTCAAATTAAGACACTGAAAACGTTGCAACGTTGGCATGCATCGTGCTAGTGGTAGTAAGGGCGGCTCGAGTCACGGCTGCTTGACTGTCACCGCGTGCACAGTACACTTGTGTGTGTAGAAACTGTGCGTCTTTTCAATAAGCCCGGTTTCCAATGAAGTCCTTCCAGATTGAGATTTAATTTATTACAATAAAATGCTGTGTGAGTACCAGACAACGTTCAGCTGGAGCCTAGCTGACCTGACAGACCAATCACATAACGCTTCCCCGGTCTGCCGCTAAGATTTGATATTCCAGCAACGTTATAGCCTACGTTATTATGCATTAATATGTATAAAACAAAATACCGCTACTAAAACAGTAACTTCATTTCTCAACGGATAGTTAAAAGCAAAACAATAAATAATTATAAAAAAGCTAGCAACCATCATATTTTATCAATATTGAAATAAATAATATTGGCCGGGTGGGCAGAGGCTTCCTATGAGGAAGCGACATCATCATCACAGCTTCTGAATACAGGAAACCGGTTTATTTGCATCTAGCAGGTGTCTGCTTTCCTGCTGGGTGGGAAGTCCTCTGTCCAATCGCATACCCCAGGACAATATTCATGGATTATAATATAATATTTGTCTCAACTATTTGACTGTAACTACCTATTGCTCTAGGACTATAACTTTTTGCCAGCTAAAGTGAACCTGTTTTTAACATCACAATATATACTAGTATAAATGGTAATTCGTTTCCCAGTGGATTCCTCACACACTATCAGCGCAACCACACTTGCAATTTACCAGAATTGCACCTTTCTAGTTACTATTTCATTTGAGTTGAAATCTGTCCCTTTTCTCAGCTCCAGTAGGGCCGGATGGGCAAGCAGAGGAAGAGGGTGGGGGCTGGCGAATCCGCTCCCCTACCGCGGAAAGATGAGAAGCCCACAGTGTTGCACCGCAAGGAAAAGAAGAAGAAGGTTGACATCGGCAAAGTATTCATCAACATCTCCATTGGCCTTTGCATCTTCAGCCTCATTTGGTTCTTCTATGCTCTTTACATGCGATCGGCCCTGGCCAAACGAGTGGTGACCCTTCACCCTTCACCCCGTGTCCTTGATGCCAACAGCACCAGTGCTGAGGTCTCCCCTGAAAGATTTTGGGGATCATATAGGCCTCAGGTATACTTCGGCATGAAAACCAGAAGTCCCAGGTCTCCTGTCACAGGTAGCTTGCCACTTCTTTGATGGTGTTCTTCCTTTATGTCAGATTTCTGGGTCTGTGCGCACCCATCTTTCTACCCAGGATACCTTTAGTTTTTTGGGTGGGCATTTATCACTATACATTTGCACACAATGAGAAATTTGTCTCATCCTAAATAACTGTTATGAGCAGTGGGAAAGTGCCATTTATACAGCACCTCGGGAGCAGTTAGGGGTTAAGTGGACACATTGTCTCATTTAAAGGGCAAGTTCACCCTAAAAATTACTATTTCTATGGTTTACAGTACTCACCCCATGTCTACTTGAGCCCATGACTACTGTATATCAATGCATATCTCAGTTCTACTTTATTGAAAATGATCCATTCAGAAGGATCAATGAAAGATCATTGCTTCCTGTTTACATGTTACTTGTATAACAACCCAACACTAACTAAAATGCTAGTTTTCAGCAAATACTACTTATGCCCAGAATCCAGTTGTATTACTTTATCTTAAAAGGTTGGGTGCGCATAGACAAACAGTGCTACACAAGCGAGAATGTCATATCCCTATCTGAAGTCCCTTACCAGCAAAGTTTAATAGACGTATCTGTCTCCCAGGTCTGATGTGGATGCGTCAGTTCTCAGACATGGATGTGAACCTGAGGCACACCTGTGAACAGGGAGACCGTCTGCCAGGCTATGGCTGGCTGATGCACGATGGCCTCAGCTTTGGAGTCCAGGAGATCCGAGACATTGATTTTACCCTGACCACAGAGTTTGTCAAGAGGGCCGGCGGGGACCATGGTGGGGATTGGTCCTGGAGGATCACTGCCAACCAGCATGTGAGGATAATAATTTGTATTTTAATTTTTACAATAGGTTCAAAGCATGTGTTGACTTTGAGCAATGTCCAGTCAGTCAGACAGCACGTATACAGTAGATTATTGGTTCTCAACCTTTTCAGGCCACGACCCCCAAAATAATCATATTTTAACTGGGGAGTGGGGACCAACCACCCTGATGAGCACTAAGAGTTGAGGCATTACATTTTGTATAACACGGTTCTAATGTGGAAAATAACCGATCTACAATGCCTCGCATGTAGATCGGCTATTTTCACAATATTTCAGCCTCTAATATTTGATAATTTGGCCAATGTTTAATTTGTCATTTTAGAGGTATTACAAGTCCTTAAATTGTCACTTTAGAAACGTGCAAATATCCTCTATACACTTAAACTTTATGTTGGGTTGTTTACTGTTGAGTGAGAAAACAATGTTGCACATTAAGTTAATCATCTTGGGGACCCCCCAAAATATTTTGGGGACCCCTCTGGGGGTCCCGACCCACAGGTTGAGAACCACTGCAGTAGAGTAGTGTACAGGCATGGGGGAGTGTTAGTATACTGCATGTGTGAAAGTGGAAAAGCAATGCAATTCACGAATGAGCATAATTTAATAAGAACATTAATGGCACATTTCTTCATTCTTCTGTATGAACTTAATTTTTCAGACAAGCTTTTTTTTATGTTTTCAAAGCTTCCTGTCGCAAACAAATGATAATCACAGGTTTTCACAGGTTTCCTTTGACCTTTTCTCCATCAGAGCTCTGCCCCCCAGGCGCCAGTCATCTCTCTGATGTTCTATGCGGCAGCAGACACACAGGGCTCCCTGGAGACCCACGTAGAGAAGAGTCGCCTGAGTTCCATCACTGGGTTCTCCGATGAACTTGGGAACTACAAGATCACCTTCCGCAAGCCTGTCACCGGGGACTCCTCCAGTGTCAAATATGCCAGGTATAATAATAATACTAGTAGTCTACTATAAAATGAAATAACCTCTGTCCGTCATTCTGTCTGATCCACATTTCTTTCCCTCAGTGGGTTGAGAGATTAATCTGAACTTGCACACAGACATTGACCATTATCATATGTAGAGATAATCAGGGGATATCTTAAAAGGTCCTGGAATAAATTCCTTACCAAAACATTTCTTCACCAATGTGTTTGTAAAGGTGTCTAGTAACACATCTCACAAAGACTGAAATTCAGTTTCCCTAGGAGAATCAGTTACAGCTGATGAAAGTTGGTGTCCCATTAAATTAACTATATAGGATAAAACACACCAAAATAAATATGCTTTAAGTAGCATGTGAGGGGTCAAACTAGGGGGTTTTCATGATTCTGAATCCATTGCAAGCATTTGTTTTGCACAAAAAACATTCCTTGGGCTAAAAACGCCCCCACAAAAATATGGTTTAGTGATGAGTCATCACTTTTCAAAGTTTTGGGGGAGCCGCCTTTACCCCAAGGAATGTTTTTTGTGCAAAACAAATGGTTGCAATGGATTCAGAATCATGAAAAACCTCTAGTTAGACCCCTCACATGCTACTTAAAGCATATTTATTTTGGTGTGTTTTATCCTGGATAGTTAATTTAACCCATTTAGGCCTAACCTATAGAATAGGGCTAAATCAGAAATTAGCCTACAAAACAAATATGTTGCTACATACTGTACATGTACTGTAAGCCCCTCCCAAACAGCAAAATGTGTTCCCGGCCTGAATGGGTTTTAATGGGACCCCAACTTTCAGCAGCTGTAACTGATTCTCCTAGGGAAACTGAATTTCAGTCTTTGTGGGATGTGTTACTAGACACCTTTACAAACACATTGGTGAAGGATGTTTTTGGCAAGGAATTTATTCCAGGATATGACACTATTTCTGAAGATATCCCCCGACTAAGAGTGACAAAGCCAATTTGCTGTTTATTGGTGTTTTTGAGAACTGTCCTCGTGGGCTATGGGATCTGTAGTTGTGGGTCGTAGAGTTGACATCATTAAGAATTGCCATTTTAGAATGGTATTGTAGTGGTAGCCATCTTATCTGAGTCCTGCTGAACTTGTTGTAAGGGGAACCGATGGTTGGAGGCATTATGTAATCTTTATGATCTGTGTATTCTTCCACCAATACATTAGTACTGTTATTCAAAGTAGTAAAGTAGTGACAACTGTGCCTGACTAGAATGAATACAAATGATAAAAGTGATTGCATGATTGAATGTGGTTCATTTTGGATTAGTCTAGAATCTCTAGATGTGGTGTATGTGTTAATTGCGAGCGTAGGTCGCTACTTAGTATGAAAACCTCCAGCTCATGTCCGTCTGTCTGTCCGTCTTTCTGTCACACCTCATGCTCTTCTGACATCACAATGATGCAAATGAATGGCCAAGACAGAATTAATTTGCACTGACCTGTTCTGACATCACAACGATGACTTGACCAGCTCAGCAGAAGGATATAGCTGACCTTTACTGACATAACAATGATGACTCGACCAGCTCAGCGTTCTCAACGGGCCCGGAAATTAAGGCCTGGCCCTAACAACTAACTGTGTCCTAACTGGGCCCTAATTGGGCCGGCCCGAGGCCTGAATAGTCAATATTAAGTCCATATAGGCCTATGGGCATTCCCAGATGATGACCTGTTAGAGCAACCCCACTAATATGGACTTATGGTCCGAAATGTGTTAAAAAATTCACAATTTTACCGAATTAAAAATGGGAAAACACAATTTTTTTCCCCATTATAAAGCTCCCTATTTGCACAGTAAAAACAACAATACAACAAGGAAGAAGAAGAAGAATATGATACAAATGTTTTCTATAAGAAAAGTGTTTTATGCAGTACGGTAGGATTGACATAATCATGTCATGTCTGTAATGTAACGCATCGAGGCATCAATGTGTAAACACGTAAATATAATATTAGATTGTACAGTAAATAATTGCACTGCAGTGTGTCTGTGTAAAGACGGCTGATTTAAGCGTTCCACTCATCAACCGAAAGCTCACAGTCAAGACAACTAGGCGGGCGTGACTAGTTTTGAGTTTGCAGATCAGATATTAACACCACGTCATCATCATCATCAACACCACGTAATCCTAGCAAGTTGGTTTTAAGCTATTTTTTCCTCTTTAAAACGGGATCGACGGGTGACGGGGTCTATTTTGGAAAATCCAATTTTCGCTGTTTGTTTCCCGATGAAGAAGAACCTTGTTTCTTTGTCAGTGTGTGGAGGACAGCAACAACAGCATGCATGGATGTTGCACCGACATTGGTGTCGGGGGCTTGACACAGAAACGTGTGACCGCATTGCATAGTTGCATCATGCATGGGTGATGTTACTCAGACATTGGTGTCTGCGGCTTTATCTGTGACAGCACGCTGCCTTTTCTTTTCTTTTTTTTATCATCGGCGACCATTCTGGTGGCTTCATGCTTGCTCTTGTTGTTGTCAGCTTGTTGTTAATGTTAACACTTGTGTAAGGAGGAGGTGACGCTATCACGCTGGAGTGGAGCGAGGCGCAAGCTAAGGCACGCGGACCCCCAAAGGACAAACGGCCACGGCCGATTATTCGAATTTCTTTCTCAAGTTCGAATCCCGTGCCATCGAACGAAGCTTCGAATATTCGATTTTTGGGGGTCAGCCTTAGTACGCACCCATGTGCGTGCGCCCATGTGCGTGCGCCCATGTGCGCGACTTCGTCCTTTAGGGTGAGGTCGCTTCTCTCCCTTAGGGCGTCTTACTGGTATTAGATGATGCCGGCCTCCCTGTTGTATTTTGTCAACAATTAGGCAAAATTAATGACAATATTATTACTAATATACTGTATATGGATATATTCGAGAAAATGTCAAAAGCCATGTGTGAATAACTCAATATAGAGCATCCGTCTAAAGAAAATGAGTGTGGAAAAAGATAAGGCAATAATGGCAGGAATATATTATTTTGTCAATGCCAAGAAAAAACTTGTAAAAGGCACAGGGGTAAAGTTCCTGTCTACCACCGGAGACTGTGGGTTTGAATCCGCCACGGCGCCTTCTGGTCGTCCATACGAGCACAATTGGCCATGCTACAGGAGGGAAGCCGGACGGGGAGGAAAATCTGTCGCTGCACCAGTTCCTCCTACAGGTTAGGCAGGGAGCCTGTCAGCAGGGCATGTTGAACTGTGAGGAATAGGGTGTTCACCCGCTCACGCTAACGTCCTCCCGGTGAAGCTCCTCACTGGCAGGTGAACCAGTAGGTGGAAAAAAGCAGTGACAAGGCCACACACACAAGAGTGTGGGGAATTGGCATAACGACTAAATTGGGAGGAAAAGGGGAAAAAAATAATTGGCTACTCTAAATGTATATATATATAAAACAGAACTTAAAGATTCAAAATGAAATCAAATGAGCAATATATGGGTAATGTCAAATGAAAAAGCAGTGTTCACCAGAATGAATTATGTAAAATGGTGGGCTTTAATAAAAAGCAGTGAAGCGACAGCAGGGAGGCAATGTGTGGAAGCAGCATGACAGGCAGTACAGAGGACATTTTCAAGTGTGTGTAGTACAGATGGCCTGTCAAAATTGTAATGAGTGCAAGTTCCTTGCACAAAACCAAAAACAATGTGTATTGTATCGTATGTTGCCTGAACTGCTTAACCAAAAATAAGACGGTAAAGGAACATGCAAATAACATCTATGGTATGTTGCATATAGGTCCTGTTCTAGAAGGATAGCAATTACATTGGTAATGTAAGATCATCCAACATTTTTATTAAAGAAATACACAAAATATGGACTCTTTGACTGAAAACAAAGTGGAGGTAGACCATTTCCAAACAACTGTCAGTTGAAACACCAATATTGCAAAGTTTCACAAAGGCCAGAGAAGACTAAAGCAGACTTGCAAAGAGAAGTGACTATTCATATTCAAATCATATTTCCCTTATTATTCATTATGCATTGATTACTAACTTTCTAGTTACGTTTTGTTTTTGCTGGATTACCTTTATGTTATTATTATTATTATTTCTATTGAATTGAGCTGGTTCTCAATTTCTACAAGCTCTAAATGTTCAAGTTTGAGGTCATGCAGTCTGATTGGCTAACCTCCCTCCAGGATCTTAAAGCAGCACTCTGTAACCTTTTAACAACTATATAGCATATTACTATGTCCCACAAAATTATTAAGTTACATGTTAATTCAATAACAATCATCCTTTCATAAATCTATAGGCACAACCATGTTTACACATCGTGGGTATGAGGTATTGCTATGATCCTAGAGCCACTGCCTTTAAAGGAAAATTATACATAATGCGATTTCTTTTTAATGTACTACCATTGTGCAAACAGGTGATTAATGTCCAAGGCAAGTGACAGTGTGGTCTGTTGCATTCTCTTTGCAGTTACAACTACCTTCAGACGGTCTCTCCTGGTTTGGAGAAGCTGACTGACATTGTGAAGAACAGTCTAAACCGCAGGTTTGTCTACAACCCCCCTTCTGGTGAGAAGAGGCATTACATTGGTCTGGACTCCTATAAGCCAACCCACCACCAGCACCAACAGAAGCCCACTGACACCCGGAAGGAGAGTGACTTTGTGGTTCACCAGGTGACCATCCAGACTCCTTTCCAGATTGAAGTCCTGTTTGAGTCCGAAAGCTTTCATGACCGGCCTAACCAGCTGGTGGCTTCCACCATGACAGAGGAGCTGGAAAAGAGGAAAGCTGCCTTTAATGCCAAGTTTGAGAAGACTTTTGGCCTTGAGAGCAAGGGCTTCAGTCAGGCTCAAGTTAAATTCAGCAAGGCAGCCCTCAGTAATATGCTGGGTGGGATGGGCTATTTCTATGGTCAGTCGGTGGTCCAGTCACACTACAACGAATACCCTCTTCTCTACCCCGATGGTACATTGTTCACTGCTGTACCTTCCCGCTCCTTCTTCCCAAGAGGGTTTCTGTGGGATGAGGGTTTTCACCAGCTGTTGCTTAGCAAATGGGATCCTCAGGTATCCCGTGAATCCATCTCTCATTGGCTGGACCTTATTAACGTTGAGGGCTGGATCCCCCGTGAGCAAATCCTTGGAGATGAGGCCCGAAGTAAGGTCCCTGCTGAGTTTGTGGTCCAGCGAAATGAGAATGCCAACCCACCCACCCTCTTCTTGGTCCTTCAGGAGCTAATTGAGCAGTTCTCTTCAAACCCAGATGCCGTGTCATCTCAGAAGACCTTTATGTTTCTACGAAGGCTTTACCCAAGGCTCAAAACCTGGTTTGAGTGGTACAATACCACTCAGTCTGGGCTCCTGCCCAACTCGTACCGCTGGCGCGGACGTGACAAGGATACTAATCTCTTCCTCAACCCCAAGACGTTGACATCCGGGCTCGATGATTATCCACGAGCCTCCCATCCCTCAGCAGACGAGCGGCATGTGGATCTACACTGCTGGATGGCATTGGCATCGGGTATCATGGCTAGCATTGCACAGCTCCTGGGCGAACCGCACCAGGAATATGAGCGCACTCACCGAGTGCTGAGTGACAACAGCCTCCTCAGTGAGTACCACTGGTCCGAGCAGCTCCGTGCCTTCAGTGACTATGGCAACCACACCCAGGCAGTGTCCTTACAGCAGGAGAAGGTATACGTGCCTGCTGGCCAGCCACGGCACCAGTTCCCCGTGGCGCGGCTAGTGCGCTCAGTCCGCCGTGCCCCCAAACTGCAGTATGTCAACGCTTTTGGTTACGTTGGCTTGTTCCCTTTCCTGCTGCACATCCTTGAGCCAAACTCGCCCAAACTAGAACACATCCTGAGAGATATGAGGGACTCGGACAAGCTGTGGACTCCCTACGGCCTCCGCTCACTCTCCAGGGCTGACCCCATGTACATGAAGAGAAACACGGAACACGACGCCCCTTACTGGAGGGGCCCCATATGGATCAACCTCAACTACCTGGCCGTGAGAGCCCTGCACCACTACAGCAACCTAGAAGGCCCATATCAGGAGAAGGCAGCTCTCCTTTATCAGGAACTCAGGACAAATATTATCAACAATGTTTACAGACAATATGCGGAGACAGGGTATATCTGGGAACAATACAACGATGGCACTGGCAGAGGCCAAGGAAGCCACCCATTCACAGGCTGGTCAGCCCTGACAGTTTTAATGATGGCTGAACAGTACTGAACAGATACGTTAGATCTCACCTCAAGTCTTTTTAGATAAAAGATATTGTCTCTCATTTGTCATACAAACATTTTTTGCTAATGAAAGTGTTGATGATTAAGAAAATGAAACTGAAATGTTCCTACCTTTGATATGAAAGCAAACCCCAAAGTCAGAGTCATGTTGTCAAGAGCATTGTTCATTTGGTATTAACCTCTAATGAGACCCTCAGGTTCCATGCAGACATCTTATGACATCAACCCATTCAGAACGGGTACACATTATTGTGTATCATATTTTATGCTTTAACTTTTGAAAAATAGCAGATCTACAAGCTTGTAGATCTGCTATTTTTGAAAAATCGTGAGAATTAGAATTTTGACCCGATTCTATAAGTGTCTTTTGAATCCTTCTAAGATTTTTTGAAAAACCTATGTTTCTATGTCAGCAATCTGGCCAGCCATCGTCAAAGAAAAGGTCCTTTTCACTTCAACTGGAGCTCAGTTAGTCTGTTCTTGAGAGACTACTATGTCAGTGGTTCTCAAACCTTTTCATGTGAAGGACCCCCAAAATGATATTTATTTGGCCACGGACCCCCATCTCAAAATATTTAGTTCCAGGGACCACCCAGAAGCAAAATTTGAGTTACAAACGTTCGCTTTGAAAATACATATATTCAAAGATTTGCACACATTTTCACGACTTTTTCAAAAATAGCAGATCTACAAGCTCGCGCCGCGCTGTGAGCTTGTATATCTGCTATTTTTCACTGGTTAAAGCATTCAATAATTCTAGGCCTAAATGGGTTAAACAATTATAGACCAGTTTTGGTTTGCATATGTTTCTTTTGGTATTTGGTAAGTCTGGTATTTCTGAATACTGTATGTGGTATGGATTGTGATACATGTTGAAATGGCCATTTTGTTTAATAGGAAAGAATAAAGGTAATGTGTAACATGATGTATAGGCCTAGAAATCTGCACTATTGGTTCAGGAAGTGTCTGGGAATTTGTTTCCCTCCCTCTGGTGGAAGAAATATATTATTTTGGAATTGTAGAAGATTATATACAGTAACCCCCCAGTTATTTGTGCAGCCCCATTGAACACATAATATATGGTTAATTTGCCATAAAGCTGTGCAGGAAGACTAGTACAGTACACCAGACCAGACCATGGACTTATTTGACAAATGAGTGCAATTTTTGTCTTCATGCCGTCTGAACTCCTATTCATTCCTTTTTGGTGATCTTGGAATGAAAACCGTTTGTATTTGGGGTATGTCAGTCAGTTCTGTACAACAGTGGTTTTGAAACATTTTTAATTTCAAGGACGCCCCTTAACTTGAGTGTACAAATGGAACCCACTCAAGGAACCCCGAGGGTCCCTGCACCCCACGTTGAGAGCCACTGCTGTACAGTGTTGGTTAGCTTTGACTGAATTGTCTCGGGAAGCACCAGTAAATTGGTGTGCCACAACTTGTGGTTTGAGTGCCAATGAATAATATGAAATCTGATTGTGGCATTGTTTTGTTAAACAATAAATTATCTAATTGTAATTATGTTTCTTTTGTGTTAGTTTAACATGTTTAATGTATATTAAATAGGATTTTACCTTCACTGAACATTTCAGAATGATTATGATTGTGTTATTGGCCAAGTAATGCATCATTAGCACTCCTAGTCACTAGTTTGGGTCCCGGGCAGACGTCTAATCTCTCTTTTGGGTCTTGAGCTAAAAAGTTTGGGAACCACTGAATTTTTTCTTTCTTTTTTTTTTTAAAGATTTGTTTAAGATTTGTTTTAGGGCTTTTATGCCTTTATTGGATAGGACAGTAGACTGACAGGAAATGGGGGGAGAGATGGGGAGTGACACACGGAAAAGGTCATCCGGATCGGGGATCGAACTGGTGACGCCACCAGCAGGCATCCATGCCTATATGCCAATGCCTAAGAGGTATGCACCTGGACCAGTAGGTCAGCGGGCGCCCCTGGGAACCACTGTATTCTAGTTGACTTAGGCAGAAATTGTTTTTGCTGAGGACATATAGGCAATAAGGCAGGGTGAATCAGCAGTGTTAGGAGAGTAGAGTTTATTTTCTCAAAACGTTGACTAAAAATGACTTGGGCAGAGAGTGATTTTGGAATGTAACAAGCATTCTGACAGGCTGAGGACAGGCAATGAGGCACAATGACACAGGGTGTGTTAGAAGAGTAGAGCTGGGCAGAAATGTCAATTTGAGCAAAACATTATTCTTAGGCAATTAACATCACTGACTTATAGGGTGTGGTTATTGCAATGATCTACTATCGTTTGCAAAAGCAAAATATCGTACCGTTTTGGCTTTGTATTGTATCGTTTTAAAATGCGGCAATCGGTATCGAATCGTTTTGCAATGCAAATGATTGTATGGAAAGTAAGTATTTGTGCCTTGTATTTGGCAATTTTAAGAGGGAAAATTAAAAAGAGGGGTCTAATTACCTTTCCATTCCATATAGCTGCTCTTGGTCTATCGATAAATGTGTGTAATCTCTGTGTTCTGTGTATTAAACCGTGTCGCCACCATGGTAAAAGCCGCATGCTGAAACAATACCGACATCACTGACTGATATCACGGAACACCATATATGGGCATAAACATGTCAGTCTGCATGCTGACATCACTGATACTAGTAATCCGCGAAAATCGCTTTTCTAACCTATAGACTATACATGTCAGTCTAACCAGTGTGGCTGGTTCTACAGACAGGGATCTCTATATATGGGCATAAAAGGAATTATATGTGGCCAATGTGGCCTCCATATATGGGCATTCTCAAACTAAACTGCGACCTATGGTTGTAATTACACAGTGTTGTCACCATGGTAACAGCCGCCTGCTGAAACAATGCCCAAATAATGTCTGACATGATGAAACAAGTGACCAAATTTGGAGATGACTGACATCACTACAGTGCCCACATTTGGAAATTACATCACAGACTGGCCTGGACATGGAACACCATATATGGGCATAAAAGAGAGCCAGACATATCTTACTGGTAGTATCTCTAGTAGTAGAGATACTACTAGTAAGACGCCTCAGGGCCGCGCCATATCTGGAGATATATATGCTTTGAGACCCCAAACATGCTTACTCAGTTATTTCGTTATGTGAAAATCCTATGAAGACTATCACATCTGACATCATAGATACAATCCCTTTTATTCCCATACATGGAGATCCCTGTCTGTACCAGCCACACAGATATGAACACCTACATCGCAATAAGAGATCTCCATATAATGTATGGGCATGAAAGGAACACAGACAGATGGATACAACTGGTATTGCACAACTGGGCGTCAATTGGTGACTATTCTGCCCAACGGGCACCGGTCTGGGTTCTCCAACATTAATTCTGAGACTCCTCAGGGACATTCAATCCCTCATATACTGTGCACACCCCCAGGCACAGGACTAGTCTCTTGAATTCATCCCGTGACCACCAGCACTTAAGATGTTCTGCAGAATCTTCCACCATCCAAGACGGTATCAACATCCTGAGCACACTGTGACCTTAAACGGTGCAGCTTGGCTCTTTCTCCTTTTGTCAGACCACAAACCGAAGGTCACTAGCTGACGTCAATCTGCTGCAAATTATTTGTTTATTTTACCTGCACAGTTTCCATGGCACATCATTGCTCACATCATTGTTGTGAGCACTTCGATTATCAAAAGGCACGGAGGGATGGAATTTTCTTTTCACTCGCTGACATACATTCTCACACTGAGCCATACAAGTAGCCATGTTTCTTATTAATACTTTGACATGACATAACCAGTGTCTCGGTGCAGGGAGCACTGATGTTGGCTCTCAGAGAGAAAGACAGAGAGAGAGAAAGAGAGGTGTGTGTGTGTGTGTGTGTGTGTGTGTGTGTGTGTGTGTGTGTGTGTGTGTGTGTGTGTGTGTGTGTGTGTGTGTGTGTGTGTGTGTGTGTGTGTGTGTGTGTGTGTGTGCGTGCGTGCGCGTGTGCGTGTGTGTGTGTGTCTTTGACCACTGAGTTCCACTGTCTTTCATGAATCCTTTCAATAGGATAGAGCAGATAGTAGCTTTAGTTTAAGGTCCAGCATGCAGTGCAGTAAGCTTGCAGGGCTAAATATAGTGCTCGACTAACTGCATTCTGGTAGTGAAGGCACAGATTGGCAAACAAAATCTCAGTAGCTTATATAACTAGCTCTATCCACAGACATTATTTTGTTCATCAAAATGTCAAATAGCAGAAATTGTTTGTCCAGAGTTACCCTGCATATTGCAGTTGCAATGGATGTGAGACTTGTCCCTTTGTACCAAGTACATCACTATGTAGTTACAGTACATCACTAGGTACTTACAGTACATCACTTGTTGCATGTTGATAGGTTCCTGCACATGTACATCATTGTAGTCAGTTAATGTATTCAGAAAATGTATTCAGAGTTTGAGCGTTCATAGTAACCCTTGACCGGATGTTTAAAGGTGCCTTATAGGCTCAACCAATAAAAACACCAATCGCATAAATGCGAGTTCCAGGGGGTCCCCAGCTAACCCTTATGGCTATGTAACTCTGAGAGTGTACTAAGGTCCCGTAAGGGTCCATTTGGTTCCATTTGTACACTCTGAGTTAAGTCAAGATTGATTTTACAATATAAATTGTGGTCCCAGAGATAGAAATGCCATTAAATGGGGGTCCGTAGCCCTAATAATACTACTAATAATGTCAATCTGGGTGTCCTTGAAATTAAAATGGTTGAGAATCACTGCTAGAGACATAAAACTCTTCTCTTATATGGGGGTCCCTGGCATGAAAAGGTTTGAGAACCACTGGTTTACAAAACAATAAGAATAATAAGAATGATTATTATTATAATAATATTAAATAAATAAACAAAATACTTGGTTTCAGAATAGACAGCAGAGCCCATACACGTTGTTTACCAGCAGATCTTGTACTGTCAGAAGCCTGTGCGATCAATACAGTACATCCCAGAAACCCAAAGCCCATCGTTCAACCTTTGACCTGTTAACACAAAACACATCGCCATGGGATTTGAGCGCTGGTGAGCACATCATCTGACTTTTTTTTACTGTTTCTCTCTGAGGAAATGGATGCTGCATCCCCTCAAAGCAAACCACTGTCAGAGGGAAAAAATGCATTTATTCCTTTGAAGAGTATGGCTGTTCTGTGTGACTAAAGCACTCTCCACAATCCAACCCCCTCACCCAAGACCCCTTTTTTCCACGGCGCGATGGGATAATAGCCAGGCGGCATCAGATCTAACTAATGTGACTGCATAATAAACAGATGAGTCAGGGAGAGGGTCCAATTTGCATATCATCTCACCCTATCAGAGCCTTTCCTTAGAGGAACATGTTGGCTATTTTGCGACTTCCCTGTAACAACTAACAGGCTTGTGCATACAGCTCACATACAGCTGTAGAATATTGCCCTGAACAGTGTGTTCATTATGGTTAAAAATAATAATTAATGGACAATTGAAGAGCATTCGTAAAGTTATCTTAATAGTGGATTATGAGTCCTTGAGCGCTGGCTACACTTTATCATGTAATTACTGAGAACTTATGCTAGAGGGAGCTAATTAATAAGGCATTTGAAAAGTTGATGGGGCCCTTATATTTTGAATACAGCTCAGCTATCATTTCACTGACAATAGAGAGCTGCATAGCTTTGCAGAGGTGTGAGTGGATAATTTTGTTAATAGTTCCATTTGGGGTTTAAGATATGATGGCAGGCTGTATTTGTAGGAAATTGCTGTTCATGGATCACCTATATGCATTCCTCACACAGATTCTGTGTGTCTGTACATCCAGGCTTTATATGTTCCCACCATCTGTGGGGAGCTGTTGGCAGTTTTTAGGTGCTATGGTAGTGTGCATATATAGTGTGTGTGTGTGTGTGTATGCCCATGTGTGTGTGTGTGTGTGTGTGTGTGTGTGTGTGTGTGTGTGTGTGTGTGTGTGTGTGTGTGTGTGTGTGTGTGTGTGTGTGTGTGTGTGCGTGTGTGTGTGTGTGTGTGTGTGTGTGTTATAGGCCAAATGTCCCCACAAATGTATAGTAGAATTTGAGAAATAGACATTGTGAGGATGACTTTTTTCTATTTATGCTATACATAGTTGTGTGCCTGTGTCGAGCAACAGAAATAGCAGATCAAGCTCAGAATGCTTTGCAACGTGACCAGTTGTGAGTTTATATTGTAAAAATGGCCTTCAAGAAATCCATGTCCTAAAATGTTAATGTCCTCAGAAGTATATTAATGTGTGTGCGCGTGTGTGGGAACCCTCATTTGGTTTAACTTCGTTTACACCAAGACAAATAGACAAGACATTTACCATGGTTTCCATTATGATCATGCTACAGTATGATGCTCATGTTGCATCATGTTACATACAGTATGATGGTCATGTTACATAAATGGCTATCTCCATCCATAGAGCTACAGTATGTAAAACCTAGAGAACGGATGGAAAATACCCAGCCATTCATTTCAATTAAAGTTGCTCACCCAGCACATGCTAAGAACACTCTCCTTCTGGGATTGCCAACACAGCAGGCGCACCTAGGGTTTCAGGCCATAGACGCATGAGCAGTTCTGTCCTTTATGTGTTGTAGTATGGGATTCCCAAGTTCTTTAAAGCTGTACTGTGGAAGCTGCTCAACTAGTGGTCAGTAGCGGTATTGCTTTTTTCGGCCGTTTTTCGCCGCGGACCACCGGAACGGGGGTCCGCGGACCACCGCGGCCGCCGCGACCCCCGCGACCGCCTCCGCCTCCGCCTCGCCGATACGAATCCATAGAGCCGTCTCCCGTCATTTTTAGACCAGGATTGAGGGAGTAGCATGCAAGATTCCTTCACCAATGTAAACACAGTTGCTAAGGGAAGCTATTTTCTGAAGAGACAGCAAGACTCGCTGTGATTGGCCGGTGGTGTATGATCGGCGCTGTGATTGGCCGGTAGTGTATCATGTGGGAGATGACATCATTTTGCCGGGAAATTCTCCCCCCCTCACAACTCATAGAAACATATAAAGAGAAGGCTTCAGAAGCTGAAAATAACAGAGTGGGGGTTCTAAAACTTTAGCGATTTAACAGTTAGGACAATTTTAAGATTTGTTTTATAAAAAAAGTTACATAGTATAACTTTAATATTTTGGACACAAAATGACTAGATACTTGTTGTTTGGTCTCAATGTGACTCGCTTCTCTTCTCTCTTTACTACTAGTTCTACTATTATCATCATCACCATCATCATCATTGTCATCTTCCTTGTCATCAGCCTACTTTGTATCATCGACATTATCATCAGGATAATAATTATCACCAACCCAATTGGTTTTTTACCTCCATCACCACCATCACCATAATCAGTTTTCATAGTTTCTGTCAGTCTAGTCATCTCCCTTATTATCATTCCCATCAACATATTCTTTCATGATAATCTGTTCATACTCATTATATTGTGTAACATACCTTCTTATATCCCTTTATACACATTGCATCCCACGTCCCTCAGACACAGGCCCCTTTCCCCCTCCAAGAAGCTTGCTGTTAATGTTTGAGCCCCCAGGTTGCCTTGGCCATCACCGGCTGCTGTGTCTGTGTGTATGCATGCGCTGGAGTGTGTGTGTGTGTGTGTGTGTGTGTGTGTGTGTGTGTGTGTGTGTGTGTGTGTGTGTGTGTGTGTGTGTGTGTGTGTGTGTGTGTGTGTGTGTGTGTGTGTGTGTGTGTGTGTGTGTATGCTGGAGTGTGTGTGCGCGTGTGCATGTGCGTGCATGTTGTGAGTGCGTGTACATGCTTCTGTGTGTATGCGTTATGTAAAGCCCACTATAAATAGTCTCACCCTGGATCTTTTGTCTTTACCTGATTCGCTCTTAGCACCAACATTTTTTATTTCTGGCCAGAGCTGTGGAAGCTAGTGCAATGTAGAGCTGGCCGTTACCATAGTTACTTTTGTTAGCTGCAAGCTCCCTCTCTCTCCCTCTCTCTCTCTCTCTCTCTCTCTCTGTGCGCGTGCGCGCGCGTATTTGATACATTGTAGAGACGGAAAACATGGAGAGAGAGAGTTGGGGAGTGACATGTACTGTATCAAATGGTCCGGCCAGCCGGGAAGTGAACCGGGAACCTGCTATCTGGAATTGGAGTCGTTTGGCTATCAGGTCGTCCTGAAAGGTGAAAAGTAAAAAACAACACAAAGGAGTGGCTTCCTATACAGGTTTACTACATGATGCAATTAAGCAATTAACATCCTATGATGCTCTGTGACATGCATTCAAATGTAGGCTGAGTTCACCTCGATGTTGAATCAAGATGGTAAGAAAAAGATTTAAGTGACTATGAAAGAGGTTTTGTTATTGGGGCACTGGATCAGTACCCAAGTTAGCCTAGGGAAGCAAATGATCCTTCCAACAGACTCAACTAAGAGACGACGCCTGAGAGCCAAGTCAAAGAATACTAGTCATTGTCCCCAATCCGAAAGCAGCAGCAACAACTAAACCAATCCATGCAGATATCCTCAACACACTTCCATCTACTTATTAGTTTTTATATATATGACACTCCAAACAATAACACCAGACCAGAATCCAGGCTATATAAAATACGAGTAATTGACCCATCATAAGTTGAACATAATGTAAAACCCACTTCCATCTACAGTAGAAGACCAAGTTGGAAGAATACCCCGACTTCACCATCCAATCAGCTTAGGAAAAGGAATAGGAGTCCAAGGAGGTCCCAACATATGGGCCCTATTTTCTTCCATGCTAAACCCTAAATCCCTGAACTTCTTTGCATTTTTTACTATTTTGAAAAACATTTTAAAATACTTCAAATAGTCTTCAAACAGCTTTTAAAAATGTTTTTCAAAATAGTAAAAAATCAAAAAAAAAGCAAAGAAGTTGGTGGAAATAGGGCCCCTGGTGTCAGATTTCACCCAGCAGGTCCCTGGCACCAACCTCCTAAGGACCAGACATGGCCCCTGTTTGGGGCAGCAGCCCAAGCCCACTGTGTGCTTGTGGAGAGGTGTAAACAATGGAGCACACCATTGAAGCTTGCCCTCTCCAAAGTCTGCCCTCCATGCAGACCAGGAGGCAACTGCTTAGCTCAAGCCAAGGACTTTGCATTTTTGCTTAATAAATTGGGGCATTGATGGCAGGAGCTTCAGTCATAGACTCATGGCTGGTGTTTCAATAGGAACAGTGAGGACAGGAAGCCCTTTTGGGGTTTTTACCTTTCAAGACGGGAACCCCTTTTGGCGTTCTTGTTGCTATGTACAGTATATAACATAATTTTTTTCCTTTTTCATATTTGAATAAATATGCTTTTTCTTTTTTTCTTTTTTTTTTCAGAAAGCTTAGGTCAGGATTTAGATGGCATTTTTAGAATTGACCTCAGTCCTAAATGGGTTAATTACATTTGAATTTCAATCTATAGGACACATATCAGTAAATAGAGTTTGCATTCAATGAAATAAGGGATATGGTTAGATCTGTCATTCTTCAGTATTCTCCACAAGCGGTGAGAGCATGTGTGGCGTAAACGAGAATGCGTCATTAGAGCACCTGGGCACCCCCTGAGTTAATGTCGAAGAGTCCTTGAGAAAGACTCTGAACCCCTAGTTGCTCCCGGTGAGCAGATTGGTGCCAGTGAGCAGATTGGTGCCTTGTATGTTTCCTCCGCCATAAGCGCCTTGAATAAAAGCGCTATATAAATGCATAAATGCACCATTTACCATTTAACGCTACAGGTCTGAATGCTTGACCCCTTTAGCGAGGGTGTCCCGGTAGTTCTGTTATGTTGTGTGGGGCATTTTTCAGGCAGAGGGGACAAGTGATGACACTTCTATCCTGATTGGATCCGGGATGCCAATGTCCCCATCCACAGGGAAAGAGGGTTCACTGAATTGTTTGATGAGTATCAAAATTATGTGAATCATAGATTGATTGATTGTTTTATTAGATAGCATATGGCGAAGGTCATTATGCTATGGCCTTTGCAGTCACCAGAACCTTACAAAGACACTTTATGTTGGTCTTTACTTTAATTTGTCACCTCAACTGTTTCCTGTGTTTGTTTTAAGATGTTTAAATTGGTTGTTATTTTGTCTCCCTCCAGGGGGTCATGTATAAATGAAGCTAGGAAACAATGGGTTCTTCATTACCTTTTCAGGACTTGGTGTTCACTGTGTATTTCTGGACATTTTGTCACATTGTTATTGCATGAGAATGGGAGAAACTGGCAGGAGTTGGTGTGTGATAGTAGTTGGCAGTGTTACATCCTAATTGATGAAACAAAAAATCATGACAAGAAAATTATCAAAATGTGTGTTTGATTGGCCTATGTTCTAATTTTACTGGCCTACAATTACTTACTTGAAAATACATCTTTGCGTTTCTGACACGTACGTGCTACTCCCTATTGTACCATCAATTGAAGTGAAATGAAAGCATGCCACAAAATTAACAAAGTGCTTTACTAAACAAGATAAGAAGTGCAGTAAGATAATAAAGAGATACGACTGCAAGGTAAAAAAAAAAAAAAAGAAGATGAAATAGCATCAATTAAAACAACAAGAGATGCAAAAGATGCAATAAAATAAACCGACGTTCATATAAAAGTAGGTCCTCAAAAGGTGATTTAAAACATGACATTTACTTTGCTAGCCATAGGCCCGTTGTTGGGAGTTCCTGCCAGTGTGGCCCCGGGCCCGTGGCCACAAAAGCTTGATCACCCCATGGCAATGAGGCAGATTTTAGGAACAACCAAGAGGGCCCTATGAGGATCTAAGGCTGCGTTCACACTGATATATATTGACATTATGGTCACTTTGATTTGGACACTGTATTATTATATTGATAGTTGTGCTTTAGGACACTTTATGTATATATATTCATATTATTCGTTCCCTTTCTTGATGTACCTTGCTCTTACTGTACTCTGTACTCTGATCTTGTTTTTCTTTTATCTTTTTCATACTTCTCTGTAACTTTGTAAATAACCTTATAGCCTACTGCTGTGCTGCCTCTGAGCAACTGATTTCCCCCCTTGGGATAATAAAGGTATCTATCTATACTGAAACTCACAGACAACCAGTGAAGAGGGGCGGCATAGCTCAGGGGTAGAGAAACCATTATTAGAGCACAAAGGGTTCCCGAAGGGTTCCCAGTTCGAATCCTGGCTCCCCCTGAGTTAATGTCGACGAGTCCTTGAGCAAGACTCTGAACCCCTAATTGCTCCCGGTGAGTTGCTATGTAAAGCGCCTTGGATAAAAGCGCTATATAAATGCATTTACCATTAAGAGCAGCAAGGATTAGAATGATATGGTTGCGTTTCTTAGAATTAGTTAACAGTCTAGCTGTACCAATCAGAGATGGGAGATCACTTTTTTGCTATAAGGTATACAGTAGTCTAGGCATGACAAAAAATTACTGATATCAAGGCCAAATGACAGGAAAGACCTAATACAGCATTTTCTTTTCATATTTCCTATGGTGCTAAATAATATATCAAGTATTAATACCTGACATGAGATAATGATTTAATTGTCACTTTTCACTTTTTCTATTAATAATTTCAAAACCTATACCAGCAGGTTGCTCAGGCCCAATAGCAGCTCTGTCAAAAGTGCCTGCAGAATTGCTATGGATCCTGCGGAGAAGAGGGCCATGGTGGGGGAGCCATGTTAGCTCAGAGCTCTGTGTGGGGGAGTCTGGGGGCATGGCTGAAGAATCACTGATGCCCTCAACTGCAGTCACGATTAGTGGAGAGCGGAATATATGATTCTAACCTATCCCTGCTGGAGAAGCAGAGAATACAGGCGGCTGGGGACCGAGGTGGGCGATGTGGGTAAGTATTTTTGGAACGCAATGGGAAACCTGCCACTGCCAACAGTGATCCAATAGGGGGCCAGGTACCGGGCTTCCCTAACCCACTCCCACATTGAGAGCGAAAAGGGAAAATGTGAGAGATGGTTTCTTCAAAAGGGAGAAAGAATTATGCTTCCACTCTCCTTCAGTCTTTCTCCCTCTCACTTCTTGCATTTCTTGATTGTCCAGCTTTTGAATGATATATTTGTAACATTGCATTACCCAACATGAGAGAGAGAGAGGGGGGGAGAGAGAGAGAGAGAGAGAGAGAGAGAGAGAGAGCATGCATCTTGGCAGCTGAAGCGAGTATCTTATATTTATAGCAAGTTGTGTTTCCGGCAGAGGTTTCTCTGCTCTTAGCACTCTCAATCCCCTTTTTTGCGGTTTCTTAACCATCTGCATTGTGTCCAGGCTTTAAAATGCAGCTGTTTCTATTGCCTGGGGAGGGAGGGGGCTTAAGACGTGACATGTTGTCACATTGTAATTGTGGGAGGGGGTAGGGTAGACACATTTCTCTGGATCTTCCTTTGCTTTATCGTGGGATTGCAACAAACTAATCTTATATGTATCTTGGAAAGTTGGAATAGCAGTAATGGAAATAGACACAGCTCTTGACGATGAATTTAAATTAATATGCATATGAAATGAATGTCATTATCATAAGGAATGCTCAGTAAAGCACTAAGTCTTAAATGTGTTCCCATATCTGTGTAGAATATTATTATTCTCTTTATGCATTGGCATCTGGCATTAGTATGTGCCTTAGTTAAGATCAAAGAAAAAGGTTGTTCAAAATAGTGATGTACTGAATGATATAGCTAAAATGATGTTATTTACATCAAAGGCAACTGCAAGGACTCTCTTCAAAATGAATTTAAAACATGTCAATATTTAAGATAATAAGTGTAATAATAATAATAATTATTATTATCATCATCATCATCATCATCATCATCATCACCATCATCATTACCCCTACTGCTATTACCTATTAGTATTGGACTGTCATTGACTTACTTATCCAACCCATTTCCTCAATCAGTCAGCTAGAATAACATGATCAATTATGTCAATTACAGTAGGTTTAACACCAGTAACAAGATGCACATCCAGCATGCAGCATTCATTTAGAGACCATTAGTATCTCTCAAGATAGCGGTTTGAGTTGTGTATTGTTAATCCATACTGAATTGTATTGCTTTTCACCACATATAGATGGGGTAATATCCATGATATTATGTATAGAATCAGACATAATTGTGTTGTTTTTATTTACAGACTAAATGTATGTGTTGTTATAGTAGCCTATGATGACAAGGGAAAATGACTGAAGGTTAATTAGAAACCATTAGAGAACTTTATGAATGGCTGAATCTCCATGACTTGCTATTGATTGCCATCGAATGACTTCTTAAGCTACAGTAAGGTGTAGGCCAAATCCCACTTTACAAACATAATGAAAGTAGCATATTCTGAGATTGGTTAAGGTTTAAAATAGGCTAACTAAGCCTACATGTGTGGTGAACTGACCATTATGTTGAATTGTGAGTGACAGAATAACATATTTGCCTATAGACTATAACTGCATGCTGGCTTACATATAATGTGTACATCATTTGTATGTAGCCTACTAGTCAACATTTAGAGTATTGGATTCTAGGAGCTCAAAGGAATAGCCTTTATTGGCTTTGGCTAATTAATAAGGCAGACGTAGCCTACTTGAGCCCATGACAATATCATTGTGTGTCTCAGTTCTACTTTATTTAAATGATCCATTCAGAAGGAGTGCTATGTCCTTTCATTATAGCAATATATGTTTCATCTTCCTCCCATGGCCAACACTTTTGAAGTCAATGTTCTTAGATCACGCCAGTAACTTTCATTCGTTTCACTGTCTCGTCTCGAGTGCAAGAAATGAAAGAGCCCCCCTCGCCTTTCCATCTCCCCATCACTCGCGCAATTTAAATAAAATGACAAACAATAAAGGCATTCTTTTTTACTTTTACAGGTGCTATGCAGTTGCCCTTGCACTATAATGTCAGTAAGTGGTAACATTACATAAATGCTTTTACTTTGGTCCTGTGCTCTGGCATTTATGAAGGAAAGAGAGTTCAAAGCCGCAGCGCCGCGGTCATCATAATAGCGGCTCGTGACGTGAACTCCCTGTGATCCAGTTGGTTTTTGATAGACTGAATTACCTTAAAGGCAGTTCCGTGAGACTAAACATCTCGGGGCCCTAGAATTAGAGGGCACATCAGAGGTGAAAACAATTTGTTCCCGGAGAATGTCAACGCCGCAAATGAAAGAGCATATATGCTAGGCCTATTATCACACTTTAACTTCAAAAAGATGACTCAATGGAATGCTCATTTGTTAGAGCCCCAGTATTACTGCACTGTATAGATCTTATAGCCTAGAACGTCGCTATTTAGTATGAAAACCTCCAGCTCCGCTATGTAAAGCTCTCATCATAATAGAACACTTTAATTACAGATGTAATCTGTAAAATGTATTTTATTCCCATATGGAAATCCCTGATGTCAGCAATATTAAGCCCATATCTGGGAATGCCCATTTATGGACATAGCCCATATCAGGAAATGCACATGTACATAATTGTGTCAGTTTCATGTGGTCTATGACGTCAAATATCTATGATGTCAGAAGTCAGTCATCTCCATATTTGGGAAAATATGGCCACATTTTGTCCAACTTAAACAACCAACCAGGTCTGTGCATTCTTTTGGTCAAAGTTGATCCATGCATGCCAAAGCACCAGCGCTCGCCCAGCAGTCTGCTGTCACCCAGGCGGATGCGTGCATGCACCACCCATGTGCATGCGCCCATGTGCACGCATCCATGTGCGCTTCTCGCCCTTGGGGCGTCTTACTGGTGGTATGACAATAGGTGGTGGGACTACCCAACGCGCACGCACGCACGCACACACGCACGCACACACACACACACACACACACACACACACACACACACACACACACACACACACACACACACACACACACACACACACACACACACACACACACACACACTGCTGGCCACAACCCTATCAGCTGGAGTCAGGCCACACTGGCGCTCTCCGTGGTGCTGAAACAGCAACTGGCAAAGTTTCCATATTGTCACACAGAACTCATAAGTCTATGAAAGAATAGGACCACTTCGGCGTGCATCCGAAAACAGGTGTGAAACTGAACATGAAATAAAAAACGATTCTGGGGCTGGGTGGGAAATGCCAACCATTGAACACCTCAGGGGTGTTATCGACTGACTCCTGAAAGGCAAAGGGATTCGCCCTCAGTGTGAGCGGTCACGTTCTCCGGCGACCTGGCAGCGCCGCGGTATTGAGTGGCTGACAAAAACAGAGCAGTTGCATATAGGCTGTACTCACTGTCAGCTCAGCTACACCTGAAATCGTTCACCTACGTCGTTCAAGGATGGAAAAAACGTAAATGTCAACAGTAGTGAGAGCAATATTGAAGAATCGCATAACATAATTTGTGAATGATGTCCGATAGATCTATACTCCCCAAGAATGTAACTGTCACAGCATGTGAATTAAAGTGAAACACATCTTCACACGTTGTCACATAACAGAAGAAGAGGGGATAGCCAGTGGCAACAGTGCAAATGTTATCAACATATAGCATGCATGCAGCCATGTGCATGCGTGGAATTTCCCATGTGGGACTACGGCTACAATAGGATCCACTTTGTACAATTATTTTATAGGAAAATAGCAGATACACTTTGAAGACATTTTCGCCATTTCAGCACTCAGAGATAGACCTACTTAGGATATAGCCTACTCTTTGGATTTCCAGGAGTCTTTCCGGCTATGGGGCTTTTAAGCCGTGACATCATTTTAGTCAGACCTCCAAGCAGTTTTATTGTCAATATCTGTCCCTCGCTATTTCAACAGATCCGAGACAAAAATAACGACTAAAGTATAATTCTACCACTTTCCTTTCAACAACAAAGAGAAGAAAAATGTGTAAATAGTAAAAATAGGCAAAAGTTCTCCTCTGCCTACAAAATGATGTCAGACTTAACAGCCCCTATAGTTTTCCCACAGCTGGGGTACCCTCTTTGCAATCACAGAAGCACGCACGCACACACACACACACACACACACACACACACACACACACACACACACACACACACACACACACACACACACACACACCCACACACACACACACACACACACACACACACACACACACACACACACACACACACACACACACACACACACACACACACACACACACACAGGTAGTTTTCAGACAGGCCTACTCAGTATAATGATGATGTTTACATCACAAATAATCTCAGACATAACAGACGTGGCGTGGCTGTGGCGCGCTTCTTCCCCTCTTTACCTGGTCACGGCCACTTGTTGCAGCGTCAAAATCCATCACTCCTTTTCGGGGGGAAGCCCGTCACATCCTCTAGTCCATGTATGGGCATGAAGTTTCCACGCAGCGGGGAATCCTCTCACTGGAGGTGATGAATGGGGAGGAGGGCCGAGAGAACAGCCAAGGTGTATATAAGGAGAGACAACGGTAGTCGCCGATCTGACATTCACAGCAACAGATATCGAAGGACCAGCAAACCCGACAAACTAATTAACTGGACGACAAGGAATTGTTTTGGGGCTGTTGTTGTTGTTGTTGTTGTTGTTGTTTTTACACCTTTTGACATATTACGCTCCTTGGATAATTTGTAAACCATCCGTGGTGAAAGAAGAATTTCGCTTTTTTTTTCCTTTTTAGTTTTTTCTACCACCCACTTTGGAGATACGGACTTCTTATATGCTCGCAATTATGTTGAACAACATGGATTTGAATGCCAAGGATTCTTTCTACCCACAGTTTGACAGTTGCAACAGTTCTTCCATGGGAATGGAAAATAACGTGCGGAAAGATAGCAAGGAGGTCTACGTGGATGCAGAGCGGGGGGTACCTGCTCAGTTTGGCCATGGTGAGTTCGCATATACTGCAACAACAGCGCACGAGCTGTAAACTGTGCGTGCGTGCATGCATGCAATGAATCAAGTGCACTGTGTCAGATGTGGGGATTTCAATATCAGCTTAAAGAACTTGGTTGCTTACTTGGCACCTATAATGAGTGTGATAAGGCGATCGTGCATGTTTATGTAACGGTGCATGCCATGGCTGCATGCACCCTGTTTCGTTTCAAGTGCACTGATTGATTGTTATCAGAATAAAACGATGACAAAGTTGTCTTTTTTTTTAATTATTCTACAGAGGGAGCCCCCGTCACCCTCAAAACCGAAGCATCCAACTCAGAATTCGCTTTTAACTCCTGCGAGAACCCAAAAGACAGCTACACCACCCCCTCCTCTTCTGTCGCCTACTCCGGCAGCTTCTATGTGGAAGCATCTCAGGGGGCGTCGTGCTGCACAGAAACGCTGCTCAACATGATTACAGAGATCGTTGGCATATCGACGGTGCCAATCACTGAAGCAGGCCTACATCAGAGCAATGGCAGCAGCCGTGGAACGTATCCATCGCCCTCGCCAGGGGAAAACGGCCATGACGATTTTGGGGACCCCGGTGCCAAGAGGCACCAGTCCTTCAACTCCACGGCTCCTCCCGTGTACTCTCCAGAGCAGACCGCGGGCCAGGCTCCAGACACGGCCTGCTCACAGCTCAACTTCTGTGCCTCTCAGGTCCCAGACCCCAAGGCCGTGGAGCCAAAGTCAGAGGCCGCTTCTTTCCCCGTGGTGGTCAAGAACGAGTTTGAGAGCAGCTGTTACGAATGGGGTACTTTCCCCAAATCTGAGTACATGGACACGGGCTTCCAAACCGAGTCCTTCCCGATGTCGAGTGACTTCCCCCCCGAGCAGCAAATGGATGTAAAGGAACTCTTAGACACATTTTCCCCTATTTGCCCCAACCCAGAGATGGAGTTTAATGTAGAAGGGGGCATCAAACAGGAGCCATGTTTCTCTGAAACTTGTTCCCAGAGCTACTCCAGTCCTATATACACTAACTACCCAGCACCAATGGGCCTGTCATCAAACCTGAAACCAGTCACGTTCCCCGTTGAACGCCAACTGCCCGCTAACCAATGTGATTCCTCATACACGCCATCTGCTGTGCCGAGCACCATAGACTCCATCCTGTATTCTTCCTTATTGCCAGATTCCTTTGCCCAAAGTTACACCCGTGTGCCGAAAGCCCCCCGCGCCAGAAAAGCCCCAGCCGCCGGTAACGGCCAAGCCAAAGAGAAACCGTTCACCTGCCCCATGGAGAACTGCGACCGGCGCTTCTCGCGCTCGGACGAGCTCAACCGGCACATCCGCATCCACACGGGTCACAAACCCTTTCAGTGCCGCATCTGTTTGCGCAGCTTCAGCCGGAGCGACCACCTGACCACTCACACCAGGACTCACACCGGCGAGAAGCCGTTTTCCTGCGACGTCTGCGGCAAACGGTTCGCCAGGAGCGACGAGAGGAAACGGCACGGGCGCGTGCATCTGAAACAGAAGGAGAAAATGGAACTAAAGCCACAAGTGATCAACACGTGGCCGTTCACTCTCCCCGAGGGAATCTGAGGAGCCCAATGACGTCCACAGTACAATGGCCCTGGCTGTGTGTGTGTGTCCACATTCTAATCTTTCCGTCTTGGAAGATGAAGCGAGCTGAATCACAACACTTTTGTCAGTGTCTCGGCGTTTGTGGTGTGCCTGTGACACGTTTGAGAAGGTTTTTTGCGAGAGGGGCTTGAGTGGGGTTAGAGGGGTAATTGCTGTCTAGTCTTTATCGTGATCTGCTGTTGATGCTGCTGACTATGCAATATGCATAAACTGTTAAAAACAAAGTGGGTTACTAGCACATCAACAGTGACTTGTTGCTGTTCCAGCGAGCAGAAAGCAAACGCCCCGTGCATTGCATGGCTATACTGTTCAGCACCGCTTAAGCTGGACAGCTCCTGCCTCAGCAAGAGAACCTTTACCATCCGCCTTGTTAAACTGAGGATGGATTGCACTTAACACTTAAAAAAAAAGATTATTGAGTTTCTACATAAGATTATTTTATTTTGTGCTTTTAGAACTTTTAGAGCAATGATTTGGAAAATGGTTCGTAAAATGCATGTTTATGTCAATGTTCCTTTTTTTCTTTCAATGGCGTACAGGCCAGTCGTTCACTCCACATTGAACGATAATGACAACGTTTGTTTATGACATGATTGAAGGAGAACATTTTATTGGCTTTGACCATAAGCTGTCAATCTTTTGCCAAGATTTGGTGTTTGTTTAACTTTTTATTATTTGGCTGTCATTGATATTTTTCGTCATTTAGTCCCTTCGTCATTTAGTTCCCTGTGTTGTGTTCCAATTGTATATGAATTATTACAGTTGTGGAAAATATAGCCTATCATAAATGGGAAATAAATATATTTGTAGGAATGTACTTCTTTGTATTTTTATAGCTAACTGTATATTTCAACACTTTTGAACTCCATTTTTAAAGGGAAAATTGCATTCTTACTCAACAATAAGGGCACAACAGAGTATTTTAAATATTACGAAATTGATAAATTAAATATATATATCTGTTCACTTCTCTGTTGATATAAATTCGTATTTCATTGAACTACTATCTACCTGAAAGGGACCACACACACACACACAAAGTACACTTATAGACTACAGTTGGTGTTATTAGTTTTCTTCATGATGTGGTTTTACTTTATAGTATGTACATTAAGTAATGTATAAATCAAGCTGGAGATAGCAGAACTATAGGATACAAACATTACTTTGAAGTAATCAAGTAGCACACATTGCTGCGAGTTTGTGCTGTGGAGGGTTTTTAACGTGGCTGGTTGGGGTATTATTTCCCTGGAGATATATTCTGAACTGATGTTTCACTTTAGCAAAAAACGAAATGGTGAGAGTTTGGTGAAATTGTCACTAACAGGGTATTGCAAAAAAGGGATTGAACTCGCCTTAAGTTATATTAACTATTTAAATAAAGATGTTTTGTATATAACAGTTTCTACATTATGTTAAATGAATATTGATGTTGTTATTTTTATGAGAGGAAAAAAAGGTTTATGAATAAAAAGTAATTGTTTTCTTGAACCAGCGAGCGACTGCTCCTTTCTCCTTTTTTTTAATCTCCAGCGTATTTCTCATTTCATAGCTCAGTCCCGATGACTCACAATAGGCATTTGACTCAAACACATTGAAGCTCCTCTCGGCTTATTCAAACATCACATTTTGGTAAATTAAAAAACGCAGCAAAGGTAGAGAAAGTCAAGAACTCCTCTACCTCCCACATTCATTTCCAATTCAGTGTCATGTTTTTCGGCCATTTTGAATATTCAAATAATAATAAATCGCTGGGCAAGTCCACACAGGTTATAGCCTATTCTATGCATGAACCTATATGCATGATGTTTGAGAAAAGATAAGAGATTTTGTTCACAAATTTACGAAATGATTTGGCAATCAACTTTTCACAAATTATTTGTGTAAACTAAAGGATATATTGTCATGATACAATGATAAATCCATTTGAAATGTGCTACATAAACCAGAAACATAATAATATCTGTCAAGTCGCTTGGTTGGTAATACCTTGAGAACACAGTTTTTGCCCATAGAAAAGACAGTCTGTTTCCCACAACGCCTTGCATGTGCATTGGCAAAAAAGTAAAAAAAGAAAAAGAAAAAAAAAGGCAAAACTAACATAGATCATGAACAATGACAGACATTGGTCCATAGGGGGCGTTAATTTGACGAGTCCGCTGGTCATCAAATTATTGGCTTAGGAATGCAACAAAAACAAAAACATCACCATGAATTCAAAGCTTCATTGGGTGTGTAACCAATAGAAATATGTAATTTCTTCTTTTTTGTGAATTACTCCTTTAACTCCTGCATGTTGTCACACAATGCCACAGACACTGAGACAGACATTGAGAGCCCTTTTCAACCAAGTGCTTGGTCAGAACTACCTATAGTATATATCTCACTCCACTTTATGTTTTTTCTTTTTTTTTTGGGGGGGAGGAGACTTCTGTGTATCACACCGGTGGCGGAGGAAACCATGCAAGGCACCAACCTACTCACCGGGAGCAATTAGGGGTTCAGAGTCTTGCTCAAGGACTCTTCTACATTAACTCAGGGGGAGCCCAGATTCGAACTGGGAACCCTTCGGGAACCCTTCGTACTCTAATAACGGTTTCTCTACCCCTCTACCCCCCGCCGCATGGACCACAGGTACATGCAGGGACATGCTGGGCCCCTGATTCAGCCCGGGAAAAAGAGTTGTAGAGACCCTCATTGCGCGCTATAGGGAGAGATCTCTCTCTATAGCGCTGCTGCTACTCAAAGATTTGCCATTTCAGATCATGACAGGTGACAAGCCAGTGGGCCAATTACATGAGTTATATTTTGTCATTGTAGGGTGGAAACCTTGTATGTCCAAAACCATTTTAAAAATGATTTAAACTAGTGAAAACAGCCGATCTACAAGCACACAACGTCTCGCACCGCAAGGTGTTGTGTGCTTGTAGATCTGCTGTTTTCACTACTTTTGTGCGACAGCCTTGTATGATGGAGCAGGGCTTTGCTTTGCAAAAAAAAATACAAATTTGAAACTTGGAGATACAAGGTTTCTGCCCGACAGTGACGATTTACTTTGTTGGCCGCCCAGCCCCCAAAATGGAACAAAGGCCGCCATTTTATTGAATTTATTTTCCTAATGGCCGGCATGAACCGGCCGTTCGGGAGTTGTCCCGCTTTTCCCAATGGCCAGCATGTCCCTGGTTACATGGCTCAGCAGTGCATAGGCCTACCCATTATTTTATAGAGCTGTGACACTTTGTTCTGAATCATACAGTGCTTTGGTGCTTTGGTCTGAGTCAAATCCCCTTCAACAACTCCATCATCACTGTCCTTCGCCAGGTGTTCTTTGGTTGAGAATCACTGTAATGAATGAAGGACACAGACATTCGTAATCGTTGCACAAAGTTATCCAACTGACTTTAAATCAGCCTGAGCCAATGGTGAAGGCTGTGTCTATAAGGATAAGGAGAGCACTGACTGACAAATGCCTGGTGCTCAAGTTGTTACCCATGACGTTATTTATTTATTTGGCATTTTGTTACGCTTTATTTCACATACCTGTATGTCACTGTAGAGAGGCAGGACAGCAAGGGCAGAGAGAGGAGAGCATGCGAGACAAGCTGGGTCAGATTCAAACCCAGGTCTTCGCACTCACAAGGGGCATATTATGTTCTGTGCACTAATGGTCTGAGGCGCCACCAGGCACCCCCATCACTTTATTTATGAAGAAAATATATAAAATATTATTGCATCAACACTTTAAATAGCATTACACACTGTAAGTGAGGAACTGCCCCGGCAAACGGAATGGTCCTGCAGGAATTCCCCAATCTCATGGGGAGGGAATTGGTGCGTAAGCTGGTTGCTTACCTCTGAACTGTGAACCATCAAAGGATACTGTTTGCGTTCTGTGTTTTGGTTCCTTTGCACATGGACAAGTGTGTCCCCAGTTGTGAATTTTACCACATCTTCTGCAGCAATCGTATTACATTGTATTTAGGGGTGGCATAGCTGAATGTTTAGGAGCCCGCCTGGGTAACCTTAGTGTCCCTGAGCAAGAATCTTAACCCCTAATTGCTCATACGCTCCTTGTGGGCAGCTAATCAGCTGGGTTGGGCTGAAAATACAGAATTTCCTTCACAGGAGGAAATAGGTATCTATGATGATCTATGATCCATGTTTGAACGTGGTGAATTCCATCAACAGTGATGTCGCCTGTGGTGGCTTGACACTGATTCGTAAACGTTTTTCCTTTGTTCCACTGCTCATCACTTCCTGCTTTTGGCTTTGCATCACTGAGTAAGCAGCAGTAGATATGAGCCACCAGTTTGAGAAAAAGTATTTTATCACATGAGAAAATTCAAAGTGGGATCCCAACACACACACACACACACACACACACACACACACACACACACACACACACACACACACACACACACACACACACACACACACACACACACACACACACACACACACACACACACACACACACACGTTTCTCTGGCTATGTGCTTGCATGCATGCCAGTTTCTTGCAATCTGCCATAGTGAGGCAAGCAAGCGGGTGGCCGGCAGACGGGCAGTATAGCAGGGACTCCTTGGCACTGGTATGTATAGGACACCTATGATGTTGTGACGCAGCCGGTGGGCACAGCACCCATGTTGCTTGCCCACGGCAGTGCGTAAGCATTTGCGTTGTCTTTAGCTGACATATCAGCATGAAATACACACATTCTGTGGTGATACACACATTCTGCGCACATGGATAGTGTGAATTCATTCTCTACCGTCCATCACTCACTCATCATCACTGACAATGAAATAGGGGCCCAATGCTGTTCATGCGTTTGTGTGTGTGTGTGTGTGTGTGTGTGTGTGTGTGGGGGGGGGGGGGGGGGGGGGGGGGAAATTCATTCCCTTATGCATTGTGTTAGTTGGCTAGCATTGTCCAGTGAAGGATGGTTGAGGTTTTGAATTGCATGCTGTGCAGTCACAGTGACCATTATCCAGACACTTGAAGAGTGAAGAGTTATTGAACTGTGACTGCTGATGGAATCCTGCATCGGTGCGACTG
The DNA here is from genome assembly GCF_963921795.1 of Nannobrachium achirus. Taxonomy (NCBI): domain Eukaryota; kingdom Metazoa; phylum Chordata; class Actinopteri; order Myctophiformes; family Myctophidae; genus Nannobrachium; species Nannobrachium achirus. The sequence goes on from NC_137812.1 coordinate 54,378,252, forward strand.
AAATCCTCATTTGCATACTGATAAAATGGCTCTTGATAGATCTGTACATGAAGTGCTGTTTGGACTTTACATCAGCTGTGTCGTCCTTATTGCACATCTTTGACCAGATGAGGCTTTTATACTCACGCTCCAACATACCACAACCCACTTCCTTTCCGCTGACTGACATTTATAGGTGCGACCACTATACAATGTGTGTAATTGTAGAGGCCATTAAGTAATTGTATTGGAAGGGCTCATGACCCCTGCTGAGCACCTATGATATCTCAGAACATGTGACCCTGTCCATCTGCTGTGAGCAGTAGCCCATCAAGTCCATTAGACCCCTTGCCATCACTTTACTAATGCAAACATGTTAACCTTAGACTGTTTGCATTGGTATTTTACCCACTTCAGTGGTTCTATATGATTTAAGCATTCCATGTTACGAGTGAGGAAGCTACAACCAAAATGCATTTTGACTCTTTTATTGTCTCATCCAATTAATCGCATGAGTTGGGATTCCATCTGGATAAGTCAATGGGTCTATTTATCTGCTGTACCAAATGAGGCTTTTGGCACAGGATTAAATAAAAAAGAATCTGTCTAAATGAAACAGAGAAGGGGATTAGATGGGCTTGAAACCGTTGGATCAGCATCACAGCAGAAGATGTGTCCTTACATGTACGTTGCTGAAAAAGACAAACATCGGTTTGCAGTAGCACGTGAATAAAGTTAGGCTTTTGTGTTGTTTAGCCTATTATGTTATTTTGTACAGGATTTAAAAATATTAAGTCAGCTGAGGGCAACAGTTTGAAGAAGACCAGGTAGTCTACATCTGTCATGTCAGGTACTGTATATATATACCGGTTTCAGGGGTTTTCAAAGTGGGTGACGGGGCACCCTGTGGTGCCGTCAGATAATTTGATAATATTTGGAATTTATTTGAATACTTAAAAGTATCATTTTAAACTTAAAGTACAAAGTTATTTTCAGTCAGTTCTAACCAAAATGGCTATTATCTCAACCTTTTCCTCGCAACATAATCACTAAAATATCGTCACTGTTGGGCAGAAACCTCGTATCTCCA
>NC_137812.1:54384320-54496820 GCF_963921795.1 Nannobrachium achirus
GCACAGACACAGACACATATGAACCCTAGCATCCTTACTCTGGGCTGAGCGTTCAGTGAAAATAGCAGATCTACAACCTCACAACGGTGAGCTATTTTCTATGAATGTACGCGTTGTGAGCTTATGGATCAACTATATGTTCGGCAAACAATATTTTGTATAAAGGGATCAAAAGTAGAGGGCCTGGTATAGACCCCTGGGGGACCCCAGTCAGCAATGTATATATTGTTAAATGCTTAACTATGCTACCTTTATGACAATGAATCTGATTTGCTTGCTGCCAATAGAGTGAACCCTGACTCCCAATGCCAGCAATGGGAGGATGTATTGTAGGTACGGTGGAAACAGAGCCAATGGACTTTTTAAGATTAAGGCTGGACAGTGGACACATCTGAATCATTTGCCCTGCTGCACCGCACCCAATCATGTTGGATCCTGCTGTTTGTCAAGGTGCTCATGCGTGAGTGCAGGCCTTTATTTCAGGTTTCCGCAAGTTTATTTTCATGTCATACTGAAATTAATGACAACCGGTGGTGTCCTCAAAAATCTACTGTAGGCTTTGGAATACGGCCAACACTCGGCAGCAACACCAAGTATAGCATGAGTCATATTAGTCAATGGACTAAACATGCCAGAGCGTATGGTACTTTAATTAATTTCAACATGCTGTGGGTATTAGCCTGCCTAACACGTAGGGTTTATCAACTTCCCGCTTTTTCCTTAGATTATACTTAAAGATGGGGTGCCATGATTCTCCCCCCCCCCCCTCCCCAAAAAAAACATGATTATCAGGTATTGTGATTATACAGGAGGAAGGTTTTTTCCAAAAAAGTGTACAGAAAGAGTTAAAATTTGTTTTTTATGTGGCCACACCCACCAGTTCATTAAGTATGCCTGGTTGTCATGGTGGGTGGTAACCCAGCTGAAGTTAGCCACACCCACAGTGTTGGGTGAATGGTAAAAGCGGAGGGGATGATTATATGATGTCACTCTATCTGTGTTTTTGGATCGGCACGTTTGACCCACAAGGTGGCAGCCTCGAGGAAGAAACCCAAAATACAAAGGGAATACATAATTGCTCATAACAACTACACCAGGGGGTCTAATGAAATACTGTCAACCTCCTAGACACATGAAAACCAGAAAAAGTACAAAACTACGGCACCACCTCTTCAAACAAACTTTGAATATGTTCAGTAACCACTATGTTCTGTTCATTTGAACACTTACACTGGCTTCCGGTTAAGATCTGCATCACCTACAATCTGCTCCTCCTCACCTGTAAAGCTCCATGCCCTGGCCCAGACCCACAGTACTTGTCTCAGACCTCCTCCATGATTACCCCAGCGCGGAACCTGAGGTCTTCTGACTTGTGGCTCCTCTCCATCCCTCACACCAATAAGTGGACCTTCGGCGATAGAGCTTTCAGTGTAGCAAAAAACCGTTGGAACTCTCTCCCCATGTAAATTTGCCAAGCACCAACATTGGACTCTTTGAAGTCTGCACTGAAGAGACACAAATAGTTTATTTTTGTTGATGTAAAGCGTACTTAGGTTAGAAAGGCGATATATAAATTCAGCCTGCTAGTTACCTTACCTTTACCAATATGTCATCATCATCACAGTCCTTTCTCGATCAGTCAGCAGAGAAACCCTGGGAGTCTACTGAGCTCAGATAGAGAGAATCTAACCACCGTTCCCATAAGCCTAGCTTGTTCCTGCTGCCATTGTGGGAATGGCTTGTACTCTGCAATTCCCTAGAATGAGTTATAGTGTATCACACAGACAGAACTTGCTTTTTGATCTCAGGCACTGTGGAGCATTGGAAGCCTCTAAAGAGACATTGTTATTCTAATTGCCTTTTAAATGTATGAATCAGACCATTATACTACCCATTTGAAAATAAAATAAAAATCTCTCTCTCCATTCCTCACCCCAATTCCCCATCTCATGTTGCAGATAATGTTTCAAGTGATCACCATGAGATTTGGTCTGAGGCAGCGGTGTTGGCAAAATCGTGAATTAGTCTCTGATTTTGACTTTGCCTGTGGTGGCTTTGGATGATATGTATTAAGCAGCCTAATTTATTCTTCGTCGCATGATGGTTTCCCTCACAAAAAATAACTGTTGAGCGGTACCCTCATGTGATGAAGTTAAGATTAGACTTCAATAGCACAGCCAGACCTTTTATTAATCTCTTCAATCTATCGATCTATAATATTTTTGTACTTTTATTTTCTCAGGGGGACTGACAGGTCGGGAGGCGAAAATGCCGTTTTAACCTCTGTCTGTGTGTGTGGGTCCATCCGTCCGTCTGTCTAGCCATCTAACTCACGTTGTGAATCTTTTGTGTGGACTGGGCTTTAGACTGTCATGGAACTCTGGATCAATTAACAATTGATCCCACTAAGCACGCCGTCTAAAAGTGTTCTAATAGTGGTATAGATTTGAAAGTTTTTTTGTTGTCTAAACTTAAACTAGACGACTAATAGACGTCTAATAGTCGTCTAAATGCAGACCGTCTATATTTAGACGACTATTAGACGTCTATTAGTCGTCTAGTCTAAGTTTAGACGACAAAAAAACGTTCAAATCTATACCACTATTAGTGGTATAGACGGCGTGCTTAGTGGGATGAGGCAATTGAGGTCGAGACAATATTCTCGGTGGTGCTTTAATGTACATGATATCATGGAGAGAAGTACAACACTCAGGTTGGTGGTACGGAAGTTCTGTCAGGAGCACGGCTCAGATCATAGTTATACTAGCTGCTTCAAGGACTAGCTGAACCATAACAAGATAGGCAGTACCAAAACATTAGCTATCAGGCTTAGTGTAGACATCTAGGTACAAGATAACAAATATCATAATGTATTATCGATATTTATACAACCAGTAAGACTCCTAAGGGCGAAACGGCCCATGTCTTTGATAAATATATTATTTGTAAACAACAACACCTTCTTATTCCCCTATGAGATACAATAATCCATCACAAAGAAATAAGACAGGAGAGTGATTCAGAGTGAGAATGGAATGTTTACTATGGAGAGAGAGGATTCAAGACAGGTACAGTACAGACATAATGGTTCAATGGTTCGTGCTCTCTCTGACAAATGATGTTTTAACATGAGTTTAAAGGAGGACTTCACCACTTTTCAACATATCTTCATATAATAGGTCTTTTGTTCATAATAAAATAGTGCATTCTTTTTCTACTCGGTCCAAGTTTCCTATAGGAGAGCTGTGGGAAGTTCAGAATCCATCGTCTTGTGACATCATTTTCCACAAAAAAAATCACACTCGTGTGAACTGAGCGGTGGTGTGTGTGTGTGTGTGTGTGTGTGTGTGTGTGTGTGTGTGTGTGTGTGTGTGTGTGCAACAGCGCCCCTCCCTTAACATGTGTGGTCAGAAAAGGTTACTGCAGGCTACGGATACGGAGACAGACAGACAGACATACAGACATACAGACAGACAGACCCACACACGGCCACGTATAGGAGCGTTGTGACCACCGCTCAAAAATTAATCAATATTTTTGAAAAAAATATTTAGATTTTTATTATCGCGAGAACAATGGCTTCCACTTTAACATTGCAACCTTTCAGGAATAGCAAGCCTGCAGTTTCTATTAGCTTGGATTCCCAATCGATGATGTCACAAGACGATTGGTTTCTGACCTGCCCACAGCCCTCCTCTGAGAAAATGAATAAATAAATAAATAAATAAAAAAGCTATTTTTTAGTGAGGACCAATTATATGAAGATAGGTTGAAAAGTGGTGAAGTCCTCCTTTAAGTATGGTCATTTGGTCAGTCAATGGATGACGTTTCAACAGTTCATAGGATGTTTCTTATCCACAAGTGGGTTCCATATACGTGGCAAAGAGTTCATAAGTTCCTGAAGGGATGTCCTTCCCTGGTGTCTGCATGACACCAGGCTGAGGCTGAGCCTTATAAACCAAAACAATTCTCATTGTTTTAGGTACAGGCTCCATGGCAGTAGATAAGGCCTCATTTCAGAGACCTTGTGGGTATGGCACAGTCACAAGCTGTGCCTTAGGGTCAGGTGGTCAGTTGGTCATCAATAGGAATTGATAAAAAGATGATATAAACCACAACAAAGTACCTAACAGTCTTGGCCATCTTTCCAAAGGGATTTGTTTCCCCGGCCTCACAGGGATCTCCATAAATGGCAATAAAGGGGATTTGGTTCCCCTGACATCACAGTGATTATATATTGGCATTCACAGATATATGGGCTTAATATTGATGACAACAGGAATCTCCATGTGTTGTCATACAGACAGACAGACAGACAGACAGACAGACAGACAGACATACGGTCAAGATGTGACGGTTTTGATAGTAAAATGCGACCTACGGTCGCAATAAGCGATGGATATAAAGGTTAGATATAAATAGAAAAAACTGAGTTTTGATATTCCTGTAAAAAACATTTTTAACGTAACCCTGTGAAAATAGCAGATCTACAAGTTCACACACACACACACACACACACACACACACACACACACACACACACACACACACACACACACACACACACACACACACACGCGCGCGCGCGCACACACACACACACACACACACATATAGATTGACTATTTTCTTTAAGAATACAGGTGTGCCATGAGATTTTGACTTGGTCACAGAATGTTTGAAAACCAGTAGAGTAAAGGACAAAGGAGTGGAGAGACTGATATATACTTACTGTTTCTGGATGAGACAAGAAGGATCATTATGGGCTTCAACATTTTACGAGGAGTGGAATGTTGCAACAACACTTTTAAATATATGCTATATCCCTTCCAAAAATGCTAATTATTGAAATTGTGCTCAGATGCACTATATTTTCAATTAAATCCATCAAGACTTGGAACAAGTGAACTGGAAAGCATTCAATGTTTCATTCAAGAACACTTTCACATGCAGGGCACTTGGGTGTTGTGAGATTTTAACCTGTGACCTTAGCCACTCTGCAACTATAGCAAAGTACCCATGTGTCAATTTAAACCTGAGAGTGTAAAGATTAAAAAAAAAAAAAAATACAGAGTCATTACTCTGTAATATATGATTTTAGCTTTTGGTCATTTTCAATTGAATGAAAAGCAGCTGACATAAAGACTTACTGAAACAGCAGAACTGGAATTATTTATTGATTTCTTTATTTTGGCATTTTATGTTAAATTTCAGATAGGACAGCTGGGCCCTAGGGTAAAGAGACAGGAAACCAAAGGCCAGCGAGAGAAGAGAGACATGAAAGACAAGATGGGAGTCTGGTAAGAGCATGGTATGTGCACCTGATCTACCAGCCACCAGGCACCCCACAGTTGAAATTATCAAGGCCAGCATGCAGCCTGTTGCTAATGATCTGCTACCTGTTCTACGTCCAGAATGCAGTTGCACACGTGGCCTTCAACCTCCCAGTCCCAATAATGTTCACGTCTCCCCTCTTGTAGTCCCTTCATTGGCTTCTGGTTGCTGTGAATGGTGAAAATGTTTATTATTTGACAATTTGGCCAATGTATGACCAGTTTTTATAGTATAGTTTTTCTTTCTTTCTTTCTTTCTTTCTTTCTTTCTTTCTTTCTTTCTTTCTTTCTTTCTTTCTTTCTTTCGCTTAATCTTTTTTATAAAAGTTCTTAAATTGTCACTTTAACTGTCATCTATTAGGGACCAATCTGCATGAAACTGCATGTGCAGATTGTGCACGCACACTCCCTGGAGGCCAAATAAAAACCTCTGCCCCAATTGGCCTATTATAGCGCCACCATGGTGGCTGATTTTTGCAAAATAACTTTTTTGTTAACATCAGCAAATTGGTACACATTATCTCAATATATGTGATCAAGAATGCAGCCCAATTTGTCATATTCCATCCTGTGTGGCTAAGATAGGCAGGTTTGCAGGAGTGACCTATTTTAAACAAAACTTTGCACAAACATTTCCACCATTTTCCCACTCCCAAATAAGCCAGATTGGTGCACCATACCGTATCTCTGTATGTGATCAAGATGCATAGTCTGTTTTCAATGACTGAATTCAAACATTTCTGGACCACAATAACCTACCTGGCCAGGTGGAGACCTAGCCTAGTAAACGACCAACTTCCGTAATCCAGTAGACAAATGAAATGGTTTCCGGAAGAGGGCGGGTACGAGGCTAGTGGAGACCTATGCTCTGAGGAGAATATTTTTCTAGTTTTATTGGGTTTTATTGCGTCTGCACTATACTTATGTGACTATTTACCCTGTTGTTAGTTAGGGTTCATGCTATTTACTCTAATTTATCACTTTTAAGTCGCTCTGGATAAAGGCCTAAATTGTATTAAACAAGCACTTTACTCATGGCCTACTAACTTTGTGCTTTGATCTTCCTGAGTAAAACATAATTTAAATTATTCTGTCACTTCTCCCCTTCCATGATAAACACACACACACACACACACACACACACACACACACACACACACACACACACACACACACACACACACACACACACACACACACACACACACACACACACACACACACACACACACACACCTTTCATAAAGTCAGCAGACCTCCATGATGGCTCTGTCCTGCTCCCTAATGACAGAAATGGATTGAAGAGCTTTTTCATGTCTCCTGAACAGCTCAGTCCTCTTATTATGGCTCATAGTAGCCTCACATCAAATAACCTCATTATTCTCAACAAGGGAAGGAAAGCGCAAGGTGTGAGACAGACGGATACTGCAGAGTACAAATGCAAACGGAACTTTGTGGGATTGATATGTGAGCGAAATACAGAGGCCAAAAAGACCACTAAGACAACCACTAGGTTCCAAGTGTGGGTCAGCTTTGTTTAGTCTTTTTGCAAACAAACTGGAAAATGAAACATTCACTGACTGCACATATAATGTATACACTTGCACACACACACACACACACACACACACACACACACACACACACACACACACACACACACACACACACACACACACACACACACACGCGTGAGTGCGCGGACACACACACACACGCACGCACGCACACACACACACACACACACACACACACACACACACACACACACACACACACACACACACACACACACACACACACACACACACACACACATACTGTAAAAGTGTAAATCTTTGTACAGTAATATATTAAACACACTCATCAACATGGATCTGTCCCATTTCCAATATTCCCTCCTGATTGCCTATGATTGCCTTCTAGAGTTTGTGTATGTGACGTGACGGTCGCTTATCTCCCGATTAGGGAGTCTTACTGGTACCGGTATATTAAATCACACTTTTGATGATACAATGTTATTGTAGCTAATCATTATCACATGAATATGTAAACAACCCCTATTGGTATTCATGGATTTCAAATGGCATGATTCGCATTCATGGATTTCAAATGTATTGCTACACCGGCCATGTTGAGGACCAACACATGTTTCAATTACTAATGTTCCCATGTCAATCAAAACACATGTGTTGGTCCTCAATATGGCCGGTGTATAGGACTACATTTGAAACCCGTGGATATAGTCAAATACACAAATTAGTCAGACAGACAGACAGACAGACACAATCCCTCAACCTCATGCTTCGTGCTTAATGTCTATTGTCTAGTAATTTTGTCATAACATAGTCAACATTGTCTGCACCTGCCAAGCGAAGAGCTAAAGATATTCTACAGTAAAATCCATGACCTCTGGTGAGTGAGTGATCATCAAAGCCGAGTAATACGTTTTAATGTCACCATCATATCAGCTCTCAGACTAATTACAACTGTGTAAAGTTTCCCGTCATTTATATAAAAGCTTCTATGTATAACTTAATTGACTAACAGGAGACATCCATTTTGACAAGGCTAGGTCAAAGGAGGGTTGAGGTAACTGACGCACGAACAATGCCTGTTAATTGTATTTACATGCAAATGCATGCAAACACCCCTGTAGCTTGTTGTCATACCTACAGTGAAAACCCCCCAAATAAGTTGCAGTGAAAATCACAAGGGCCATACTTGATAAGACATACTCTTGTTACTATGGCAACATCCATGGCTGAAGCTAAGAATGTGGAGATGTGGAGCGTTGACATTTGTTGTGTGTTACACGGGGCTTTGCTACAAGAACCATGCGCGGTTATAGAGGGAGATTAATGGGGTCACAATTAGTAATTTTTCACAGTGGTGTTCAGTTAAATAGCTGTTTTGAATTGTCAGTACACACAAAGAGCCACTAGCTCTGCCCATTGAATGAGATAAATGTACTTGGTGCACTGTAACCTGCACAGATACAGTATGAATTGTGCTGCAATGAATAAGTCTAATAGTATACCATCATTTTTGCGAATGACGTGTTGTTTAAACGTGTTCTATCATACATGAGCATGCAGACTATTCTTATTTTATGGCAGAACTGAGTTAGCATGATGCAAAACGTAACTCTGATTACAGAAAGTAACTTTTACTCTTCGAATAAGTCAAAAGATAGTGTTATGATACAAGCAATTCCTCCTGGGTTGCCAAATTGAAATGGCAGTAGCAAATATGCCGTAGAATGTGGGACTATAATGATTAATCATCTGTTACTTCAACACATAAATCTGTACAGTAATGTGATTCTCATACTAGTACCTTTAGCTGGACTAGAAATAAATGGGAAAATAACCAGAGGGTTTATGGATGAGTTTCATTGGTATGCACTGCAGTGAATGTGATTTTCAGCCTTTAGCCTATAATTCATCACATTCCATCCACTTAATGGGTATAATTGGCTCTTGAGGTAATAGATGGATATGGGCCGTGCCCGTGTTACTGTTTGTGTAGTTGTTTAGTTGTTTTGCTAACTCTGCAAACAAACTGGAAATTAAGTGAAACAATCACAGACTGCAAGTATAATGTACTGTACACACACATACACACACATGCACGCACTTGTGTGCTCACGCACGCACGCACGCACGCACGCACGCACGCACGCACGCACGCACACACACACACACACACACACACACACACACACACACACACACACATACACAAAAGAATTGTGCCTTTAGCACCTTTATCCAAGGCGCTTTACAGATATTGTGCATTACATTCACCCATTCATACACCAATGGCGGAGGAAACGACGGAAGGCACCAACCTGCTCACCGGGAGCAAATATGGTTCAGAGTCTTGCTCAAGGACTCTTCAACACTAACCCGGGATTGAACTGGGAACCCTTTGGGAGCCCTCCGTGTTCTAAGACGTCAACTCTACCGCTGAGCCACTGCCACTGCCACACACACGTGCACACACACACACGCACGCACGCACGCACGCACGCACGCACGCACGCACGCACGCACACACACACACACACAACGTAGGCCTATTGAACTTCCTGTCTCACACCCGTTGCAAATTTGGGACGGATTTGACATTTGACACAATGGGACGTGATGTTGACAAGGACATGATTATTTACCATTCTCTGTTGATCGGTCTGAAACTGGAACAGCACTGAATCGGTAGAAGTGGACTTCGCACCGCTCGCCCTCGCCAGTCGCCACGGCCACTCGCTCACCTAACGGCTCACTCGGGGAGCACTTCCAAATTCCAGTGTGGGTGGGATTACCGGGAGAATTGTAGAATGACTATGAATTTGTGTGTGGCCTTATCTTGGTTGCACATTCATTTTTCTGGGTTCTTTCCAAGTAGCTGGCCTACTTTGGCTTTGTTCAGTCTCTTCCTACCAGTGACAATTTAATTGAGCATTTATAATTAGCAAGACGTCCTGTTAGATATGGGCTTAATATTGATGACATCAGGGATCTCCATATATGGGCATAAAAGGGATTCTGTTAGAGTGGTTACCATGACAACATAACATACAATATCTTTTATGCCCATACATGGAGATCCATGTCTGAACCAGCCACACAGATATGGGCCATGTCTTGGCCATCTGGCCAGTGATACAGTATATATCGATGACATCAGGGATCTTCATATATGGGCATAAAAGGGATTCCCGGGAATACCCATAAGGACTTTTACATAGGTGATGTCACCTGTGATATCACCTGTGATGTCACAATGATGTGTCAAGGGAACCACAGTGTCAGGCGTGACCTTCAGAGATACACGGATACCTGGACAAGATGTCCCGGACATCACAGTGACATCAGTCAGAGTGTCAGAGTGGCAAACCCATAGACCGTAAAAATGTTTTACGGTCTATGGGTTTGCAATGTGTATACGTCTACACGCGGACAAGCTGTGACGTTTCTCATAGTAAACTTTCGCAATAAATATATTTTATATTTTTGTCAGCTCACATAATAGTGCAACTTACAATGTGTGACTGGATAGAAGTTCAGTCTTACTTCGAGGATTCCAAAAAGGACACAATTCTTAAAGGATAGTTCATGGACACATAGCTCTTCCAAGCATAGGCGGATAATCAGACAATGGGTCCCTGAGTACAGATAGTAAAAGGAAGGAACACTCAAAGCCAACTAAACAAGAACTAGAAACAACATGGACGGAGCTTCTATGTTTTGCACTTGATCTTTGGATTTCTCCCTGAAGGGTCAATATTGAGTGGAGTTCTCAGTCCCTCTAAAGTCCTTTAGATAAACCAGGGGATAAGCACTCTTTGTCTCCGCCAGGCCAAAGGCAGGGGGAGACTATGTTTTGCACCCTGTCTGTCCGTCCGTCCGTCCGTCCGTCCTTCCGTCCGTCTGTTCGTTTGTGTGTCCGTCCGTCCGCCCGTCTGTTAACCAGCTAATCTCCGGGGCCATTGGCCCGGTCGCTGCCAAACTGTGCACACACACTCCCTGGATGCCAATTCAGAACCTCTGCCCCACATTTTCACATGGGCCTGTTCTAGTGCCACCATGAGGCGTATTTGTTTGACAGTACTCCTACAGATTTTGTCCAAAAATCACGCAAAGACAGTATCTCTAGTCATGTGATCGACATGGATCTGTCCGATTTTACAAAATGCCTCAAATCATGAACGCAGCGTGCAATTTTGGTGAAATTGTGCACGCACATTCCCATTAGGCAGAGGAAGAAATGGCACTTTCTCAAATCAGCCTCATGGTGGCGCTATAACAGGCCAATTTGTGTTTTTACCTATAACTCCACTGATCAGTGTAAAACTTTGTATATGCGCACTCCCTAGAGGCCAAGGAAAAACCTTTGCCCTGCATTTTTCACATCAGCCTTTTATAGCGCCACCAGGAGGCCAACTTATGTAAAACAAATTCTTTGATATTATTCCTTCAGATTTTATCCATTTTATATTTTATATTTTATCCACGCAAATCGGTACCCATGTATCTCTATATGTGATCAAGGCGGATCTGTCTGATATTTCATATTCCATCCTAATTGGCTAACATTGGTTTACAAAGTTTGCAGGATTGGTCCACCTTGAACAAAATGCCTCAACTCATGAACGCAGCTTGATTTCCAAGAAATTCTGCACACATGGACATTCCCACAAGGTCATGGAACAGATGCCACCCTTTTCACATTGGCCTGTTATAGCGCCACCAGCAGGTCGACTTTTGCTAAACACATTTTTGGCACAAAATTCCTCAAATCATGCATGCAGTGTCTGATCGCTGTGAAAGGCAGAAGAAGACATGGCACCCTTTTCACTTTGGCCTTGTAGCGCCACCAGGGGGGCACAATTACATACCTGACCTGTGTGGCCTAAACGCAAAGAAGTCCAGAAAGAAATTATGACTACAACAAACTACAACACGACGTAACTTTATTTTTCGTAAAATAATGCGAATCAATTAGTACATTCTCGCTAGTCATGGGACGAGTTTAAAAGATGAACATAACAAATGATTATTATACCAAAAGAAATGAAACAATTATACCAATTTAAACCAATTTCACACATTTGGTTTTCCGGTTTGGAAACCGCCTGATGACTTAGGTGTAGGTTATTTCCACTCCCGACCGGATCAGAAACCCGAAAATGGTACTGACCCCAGGCTAGTCTTTCTCCAGGCCCACTTAAAGCCCAGTTTTAGCCATTGAATGCCCATTATTCTATTTCAGAGAGATACTGTTCTGTACAATAGAGCTATGCACACTCCTGTTGATTTCTGCAACACAATGTCATACATGTCAGATATTTCATTGAGGTATTACTTAGTTTTGATCATTCATTAGGCATGTCATGTATCTCAAGGTAATTGTTATTTAGCCTATATGCTAAGCTTCCTTTCCTGGAATATTACTGGTGCCCCCTGCTGTTCAGAAGTACAACTGTATGTCATGGCCCTTACTGCATACTAGGCTATTCACAAAATAAGCCTGGGTTTCCGAGGCTACACAGCTGCAGCTTCATCTTGATTAGTGTTTTTAAGAATATTGTGTGTGACATGACCTATTGAACTGACCTACTGAACTGATATTGGTCATCATTACATAGTAATATATGGTCGCACCGCACGTGATAATTAGGCACGTGATAATTAGGCGATTAGCCTTACCAAGTTGACATCTTTGCTTGATCACCATGGCATGGCTACCTGTTGTTTTCCGCATAGGCATTTTAGTTTATCATATTCAGAACCGACATCATCATTCTAGACGAGAGTCAACAGTCTTTCAATTGACATCATCAGCATGCTTCATATTGTCGAGCTTCAGACAGGCGAATAAAAGAGGCTGCCCCTTGCTGCCTCTTGTCTTTCCATTCAACGCTCTCTACAGTAGCTTACATCGTTGTACATCCTCGTGGCCAAAAACTAAAATAAACTCTTGGCAAATTGTTTCCCTGTGGCGAGAAAAAAAGTCCAACATGTGTTATGGTTGCTAAGCAAACGTGACTAATAATATCCTCGCGGGAAGGTTTGCATGAGCCCAGCAAAGCGGAGCACAGCACGTTTCAATCTCCACCAATCTGTAGAACAAAAGAACTTCACCACTGTAATTATGCCCACAATGGCTATGTCAGTCTCTTCTCATAAATATGGAAACGGAGGGATGGACGAAGGTGTTCAATCTAAAATTATAACGGTTTTTGAGAACTGCACAGCATCACTTATTCTATCAAACTCTGTTGAAGGGGTGGAGTTTTCTAAATCTTTTGTAGGCATTATGTCAATCTTTTTCTTGACATGTCTGGATGAATTGTAGAATGTTAGAGCCTTTTAAATGTCAAATTAAATAGCCTAGGGCATTAGGCCTTATTTTATTAAAGGACAACTTTGTTTGTTACAACAAGGTTTCGTATTTTAGATTGTAATAAGAGAAAAGAAAAGATGAGTGTTGAAATGTTTTCATTTAGGTTACTTCTTTCTATCGTTTTATCCATTTTGGTGTTTGATTTAAGTGGGTAAATATGTGTTTTTACTTTTTAGACACATTGAGCCGACAAATTGTTTAGCCCCCATAAGTCACACCGAAAGATTGCGGTGCATGTTGGGAATGGGCTTATTGTGTCTAAAAAGACATATCATCTTTTTTTTTTTTTTTTTTATCTCTAATTACAATCTAAAATATGAACCCTTGTTGTAAAAACGAAAGTTGTCCTTTAAAGAAATTCTAAGTTATTCCACTAGGCCTATATGTTGAAAGCATGTTGAGAGCACTTAGGCTATCCATAGAGGCTATTAGGGCATAGGCTACCGTGTTTAGACGGACTATATGTGAATATGATCAGTCAAACCACCAAAGGGAATTGGGTTGAAGTTATTGCATGCTTTCTTAATATATAGCATTACAAAATTAAGTTTCCTCACATTTCTGTCTCAATATTTCGGTGATGAAAATGGGATGGGATTGGCATTGGTTGTATCTCTCCATAGAGTCATTTAGTGCCTATAGGTTTAATTTAGCCTATATGTGAACTAACAGTCATTAATAGTAAAAAAAAAAAAAAAAAAAAAAAAATCATATTGAATTTAACAAACCACTATTTAGGCCTATTCAATATCATGTAATAATCCCAAATGAACAGGTTTGTGGCACATAAGCCTACAGTCACTGTATGTCTGGGATTTCCATGTAGCTATAAGCTACTAAATATCCATATAATCTTAATTGTTCTTCACAACTTAACTTGGGCGATGTACCATAAACCTATTCTCAAATATTGAAGGTATGCATGGTGTACCTCCCCACTTTGACCACTAAGTGGTGCACCAGCGACACTAATGAACACAGGAGGGCTCGCTCGCTCGCACGCACGCACACACGAGGCTGCCATCTCCCCTCATTATTATCGTTACTAGGAAAGTTGAGAGGGTCAGAGAATGAGAGGCAGGTTATAGTGGAACACACATAGTTATAGGCTAGTATTGCCAATACGGAACAACAGAAGGTCAGGATGACCAAAGTATCATAGTGTAAACAGCATGCGTCATGCTTGTTCAATCCCATGCATGTTCCTTCAATCCCTATCAGATTTTTTTTTTAAATAAACAAAACAATACAGAAAACATCCAAATTAGGCCCCATGTTCCCTTAGCATCACAGAAGGTCGTTTTCCATAATGTGCTCCCCTCTCCCTGAAGGCAGGGAACCAAAGAACAAGGCCGGACTTCAGTGCCATAAGCAACTACTCTTGTGTGCCTCATTAACTCATTAGTAATAATATAAATTATTTATAATAATAAATAGTTGCTGCAGAAAATAAATACCGATCATCTTGCGGTCAGATAAATTATTACACAAGAATTACACATATAAATCATAATCATAAATCATATAGCCTACATAACTAATAATAATAATCTATCTATAAATGCGAGAAGTCTCTGCGTGTCTGTCTGTCTGTCTGTGTGTCTGTAATCCGCGTATCTCGAGAACCGTTCGTCCCACCGGCTTCAGATTCGGCACGCGCGTTCCCCGCCACGGCACGGAGTGCAGTGCCGGGTCTCGACCCGACCCGACGCGCGGTTTTCCCGAACCGGCCCGAAACGTTCGGAATCTCCTTATGCGGGGTTGATTGTTGACATCAGGCTGTTCCGGAGGAAATCGGCGAAAGCTCTAACTCATTGTGACATCACTTCATAAAAGGCTCTGACATCACGTACGCCACATGAGTCAACAAAAAATCTCTGAATATCTCCATATATAGCATATATGGGCATAAAATGGACGCAGAATCACAAAGATCTCCATATACGGGCATAAAGGGACACAGACAGACGGATACAGAGATCTCCATAAATGGGCATAAAATGGACGCAAATGGCATATATGGGCATAAAATTTACGCAGAATCACAAAGATCTCCATATACGGGCATAAAGGGACACAGACAGACAGATACAGAGATCTCCATATATGGGCATGAAATGGACGCAAATAGACAGATATCTCCATATATGGGCATATGGGCATAAAATGGACCCAGAACTATATCTGCAGTGATCTCCATATATGGACATAAAATGGACGCTGACAGACAGACAGATAACAGATATCTCCATATATGGGCATAAATGGACACAGGCAAACAGATGGTCAAAACGGGTCCTATGACAACAGGTATAATGGGGTTTGCATTAAAGGGCGGGGCATTCATTCCCTATTTACATCGTTCCCGAGTTGGCCAGGTCGCCGACTAGACGCTGGGCCGCCCAAGTATTATTAATAATAATAATACACCAATTTAGCTGTGACTCACGAAGGGTTATCATACCAAAATATTATCTACAGATATAGAGCTTCTCAAAAATTATAAGTAACCTTTGCCACCTTTCCGATAGCGATGCACATGGACTATGATAGATTTATCAAAAACACTCTTTTTTCTGGTGACTTATACTAACCTCCTCATAAGTGAGCTGGCCATGTTTTTTCGATAACTTTTTTCATTTATTTTTAATATCTTTTTTTATTGTGTAAATTTTTTACATTTTCCCCCCAAAATATTAAAAATATATGAAAAAACACAGCCATGCTCACGTATTAGGAGGTAAAGTGTGCTGTGCCTGCCATGCAATGGCAAAACACCGGCCGGGAATGGTGTGCTATTACTTTTTAGACGGCCAATGGGGATGAGCTCTAATTGCTGAAGCCCTCACTGTCTTCCTATTGGCTGGGCTTTAAACATCCATAACTCCAGTTTGCAGCATGGTACCGTCTCGAAACTTGGTGTCTGGACTTAGACGGCCGATAGGAACGAGCTGTAATTGTTGAAGCCCGCCCCCTCTGTTTTCCCATTGGCTGGACTTTAAGCATCCATAACTCAAGTTTGCAGCATGACACCGTCTCGAAACTCTGTTACTAGACTTAGACCACCAATAGGGACAAGCTGTATTGCTGAAACCCCGCCCCCGCCCCCTCTGTCTTCCTATTGGCTGGGCTTTAAACATCCATAACTCCAGTTCCCAACATGTTACTGGTCTCAAACTTGGTGGGTGGTCCCACAGACCCAACCGCTAACCTCTAATGCTAATGATAATGCTAACCCTAAAGCTAACTGCTACCGTTAACCGCTAATGCTAATGTGTAAAAAATGCTAATGCTAAAGTAAAAAATGCTAATGCTAAAATGTGGAAAATCGCACTCTTTCGAACGACCATCATTTCGACCGGAGGGTTAGGGTTAGAGTCGGGTGTCGAAAAGATGACATGTAGTAACAGCGACACGCTCCCGCTAAAATGTTAATGCTAAAAATGTTAATGCTAATGCTAATACTAAAAATGTTAATGCAAAAAATGCTAATGTTAAAAATGTTAATGTTAATACTAATGCTAAAATAGCTAATGCTAAAGCGAATATATGTCTAAAACTTATCTTGCAAAAAACATCTGATATCTGATCTGAAGAGAACACACATGGGGTCGAGCCTGGGAACATTCTGAGCCACATAAAATCCAAAGGTCTTACAATTTGTCTAAAGAAGCTCACCTGGAGATACAGTAGATACAGTAGATAGATCTGGTCCCAAGAGGAGCTATTTCCATATCAGGCGGTGATAGCTCCAGTCAGAATGCTCTGTGTAGCAGACTCAGAGAACCAGGATTTCAGGCTGTCTGAGGTGGTAAAGAAAGACACTGGCTAGCCTTCCTCAATCGATTCGTCACAACAGTGTGTGCATTTTCCAAGTCCTCAGTGATATGCACACCAAAGTAAACTGCTCACCCTTTATATTGGTGTGTTGAACATAAGGAGTTGTAGGCTATGGTTGTAGGCCTTCTGCTGTTGCGTAACATGCACAACCAACTCCTTTTAGCCGGGGGCGTTAGGGATATTTCGCGCTAATCAGTCTAAAAGTGCCAAATTTTGCACAGATAGCTCAGGGCATGCTCTAATGATTCAGCTAGGGCACCCGAGTCGGCGACCTTCGGTGTCGCCACAGCGGCCAAATCAAGTTGGGCGCCAAAACTTGACAGAAACAAAGAAGATAATCCAAGCTTTCTGTAGAGTTTCACGTTGTTGTACAACAGGTCAGGAAACGTCTCTGTTCAGATGAATGGGCTGTCAAGGGTTGGTATTGCAAGTCTAGATGCCAGAGAGCATTATAGCGTCTCTAAGAGTTGCTTGCAGCTATAGCTCTGCACGCAACCCTGCAGGCTCTGATGTTGTTTGGTGGCCGAGTTTCTTCATGTTCAAGGTTGTTTGTTTTTGTTTATAAAACTGACCTAAAAACATGGCTGTCCTCAAATTATAATTGGACTTAGTTCATCTTATTCCCTACTATTTTGCCCCCAGATTGTCAAACAACACACTCCACCCTCACCCACCCCCTATTTTCCTGCAAATCTGTTATATTGCATTTAGTGTTGTTGCTGATATCTAATGTATTGTAGGCCTATGTCTTGATGATCAATTGAGCACAATGGATGACAATTGAAACTAGAGATACTGTTCCTACGAAACAGTGTGGGCTCGCTTGTAAAAAATATATATTTTAAAAACAATTGTCCCTCCAATTGTCTCATCGAAATATTAGGAATATGTGGCAAAAATATACGGCAGAACTCATTAAATATTCCCCCCCAAAGGTGACGTGTCAATTGTCAACCAATAACCCAGCTAACACCACTCCCAGATTTTCCACACCTTACACCTCATTGGCTAAGGGCCCTGCCTTTATACTGTCTGCGATGGAACTCAAATACAACCATGCCACCTCATTGGCTAGTGGCTCTGCCTTTCTACTGTCTGCGGCGGAAAATGCCAACTGTCTGCGGCGTGTTCTCGCCTTCGGCGAGCCCACAACAAGGTTTTTTTTTATATTAGCATATTTTGTATCTGTACTATTTTCCAAACTTAACCTAGAGTAGGCTATTAGCCTGAAATCTCCAAATTTGGGCACAAATGTGACATTTGCTGTTTGTTGCAGTAGCATGCAAATATCTCAAACCTTTACACATTTTCTGTCAAATCATTGGTGTGTCCCTTAAAGGCAAATGTTGTTGAAAATGTAGGTAAATGTGTTATTATATGTGTATCAATAATTGTGTTACAATGAAGACACACACGTTAAGATGTTAGTGGTTGAGTGATTGACAGCTGATTGGATGTTAAAGAAAGAAAGGATGAGAGGGAATGGGATGCTTTCTCTCTGTCTGTCTGTCTGTCTCTCTCTCTCTCTCTCTCTCTCACAGACACCCACAACCCCCCCCCCCCCCCCCCACACACACACACACACACACCCTTTCTCTCCCTCCCTCCCTCCCTCCCTCTCTCTCTCTCTCTCTCCCTCCCTCTCTCTCTCTCTTACACACACACACACACACACACACACACACACACACACACACACACACACACACACACACACACACACACACACACACACACCTTCTCCACCACTTTCTCTCTCTCTCTCTCTCTCTCTCTCTCTCTCTCTCTCTCTCTCTCTCTCTCTCTCTCTCTCTCTCCGTTCGTTGAACATTGTCTGAAAGACCCCCGCCCCCTCCCCCGGGTAGCCTCACTCTCGGGCCTCATATCCAACAGCACCGACAAATCCTGTCTCTGGAGCAAAGAGGTTACTTTGGTGTCAGTGTCCCTCTCTCTCTCTGCCTGTCTGTCATCCATCCATCGCTCTGCTCTGTCCCTGTCCCTGTCCGTGCTGCACGGTACTGCAGGCCTACACTGGCTCATTCTGCTGCAGAGTGGGGCGCGTGACGTCAACGGAGTGCTGCTGGAGCGGTTCCTTGGGCTTGAGCGAAAAAATGGGGAGAAGATTGCGAGGTGAGACAAGGCTTTTTTTTCTCCCACCCTTTGATACATTGCACATGTAACACAGCTCACAAATGCGCGCGTGTTTTTGCGTATGTGTCATTGTGGGGTGTGTTACATGTGCGTGCGTAGAATTGCCATTTCGTGGACACTGCCCACTCTGCGGTTCATGCAGAGGGGTTTTTAAATAACGCGGAACGTGGATGCGAGCGACAGGGCAAATTCTGGACGTTCAATTCGTCTTTGAGCCAATATGCAGGATATGGGCGTCCGTAATAAATGTTATAAACGTTGTGATTAGGCTCGTTATTATTAAGCTAGCCTGCTACATTTTTGTATCCATTGATTGATGTTCGGCATGCTGCTCGTCCACACCCACATCATTCATGTGTTGAATGTGATTGATCGCGGGTGCAGGGCAAATATGAATACTAATAGTAATAACCCATAGCCATAGCAATTATACTGTCAGTTGGCATTGATGCCTGGCTCTGCGTTTTATAGATGCAAGGGACCTTGACTGGCCTTTTCCCTGTAATATAAGCGCGCGTGGATGATCCAGATTTAGGTGAAATGCGCCTTTGATACATTTTCTTTGAATTCTACGACTAACATGATTTCATACATAAAGTTCGCCAAAGATAATCACGACCATATAGCCTAGCCCTGCGGTCATTTTATACGTCGGTCGGGCAGTGAGTGAGAGTAGGCCTAGTTTGGCAATTTGCCCCGCGCACGTTGTGAGCCTGCCTGAGGGGTAGGTCTTGAAGGATGCTCCCCTGGGAGAGTTCAAACTGAGGTATACTGTGGTTAGGCCTAGCCTATCTTCTCAGACAGAGTCAGCTCGTAACGTTGCCAAATTTGACAGAACTGCAGTGTGACCAATGACCATGCACACCGCATGCCAAATTATGACTGATTTGTTGCTGGGCCTGATTGAACTATACACAAAAGCACAAAACATGCATAGGCATGATCACATGCATCGTGCATGGATATTATGCACTTGCAGCAAACTGCTCTCTCTCTCTCTCTCTCTCTCTCTCTCTCTCTCTGTGTGTGTGTGTGTGTGTGTGTGTGTGTGCGTGCGGTGCGCCGTGCGTGCGTGCGTGCGTGCGTGCCAGCGTGCGTGCGTGTGTCTCTCTCTCTCATTCCTGTGTGCTTTGCTCTGGCAGTATAAGATGTGACAAAAGGCAGACCATTCAAGCTGAAGTGAGACACTTTGCCAGCCAATAACTCACCCAGCAGACGCTTGGAAGGATAATAGCGGTCACATATGGTTTGTTTCTGGAGAATGGGATCAAATTCTGCTGCCTGCAGCCAGGTTGACCATTCAAACAGATGTTGGACGTTCTTGTCAAGTGGCAAAAGTCCTCTGTACTGTAACGGGATGCAACTGAGACTCATTCACGCAGACCGTAGTCTCAAGTAGTCAGACAAATGGAGATCTCCGCCTACCGAAACGTCTGGTGACATTTAAATCCAATTTGGGGCCTTAGAACAGCAACGTAACAAACCTACGCCTACTGCTTTGGTAACCAATCTCCTTAGAGCTGCTAGCCCTTTGGGGCCCTAGGCAAACATGTATTTTAGCTGGTTCCCACAGCATATTCTTGATGACTGCATGGCTTTATGGTCAGATGAAATCCTGGTGTTATTCCCATGGGCATCACTCACTCTAGTATCTGGGCACTGATCCCCTGCGTATCTGAAAGACCAGACCCATTGAGAGACTACTTCTACCTTGAGCCAACCCAGACTAGCTGGGAGAAGGTGATTCCTGGGGAGAGGCCTAGTAGTAGTCTTATTAGTTTGTTTTGAGAGGTCTGCAGTTTTGATTTTAGTGACATTGAGATGTCATTGAGAGTTAGTGAACCATGAGGTGCAACCATTAGCGACTTTAAGCAAATGACGGCTACGGCAACGGTAACCGGAAATGATCAGCGCTTAATAGATCAACCTGCCGCCATCGCAGCCGTCTGTACTACGCCAGAAGCTCCCTTTCCATGTTGCGCCTTAAAACGTCTGCTGTATAGACGCGTTGCCATGGGAACCAAGGCGTTCAGTAAAAGTGGTGGGACCCCGTCGCCAACGGCTGTTGCTTAACGTTGACTGCTGCGACGATTACGTCATAGCAGCCGTACTCCGCCTGGCGTTTCCGTCCTGAAAATCGTCAAGCTTAAACTGCCTAATGTCAAAATGACATTGAATGAGGGCTCCAGCTAGGGTCTTCGTTGCACTCGTGCTTTTATGTCAGCTCCACTTGGATCTCAGAAACAATTTCACACGTGTCTCCCGGTTCGGGTCCGCCATTTGAAAAGAATCTCGGAACAATTTCAAGGGCTCATTAGGGTACTAAGAACCTAGCGTCACCTGGGGTCAATCCCCTTTTAATCAGGGTATATCCATATACGAGCAGCCCCTGCGTCTCTGACTAATCACATCACGATTGGCTCACAGTTTCAGGAAGGCTGCCAGCCAGCCACAGTGCACAGAATCTCTGACTGTGTATCTGTCCTCCACTAAAGAACCATTTGAACGATTGACTAACTTGGCGTTTGTATTGACAAGGATCTTTGGGTGTGATGTGCGATCATGTGCCGAGTAGCAATTCAGTTGGACCAGGGGTTGTCCAGAACCATGTATGGAGATACCTAATGACAATGTTATGGACTTAAAAGAGTCTAGAATATCTTGACTAGACCTTTAACCACCAAATTGCACCTCTCTCTGTAGGTCATCCTATGATGACATCTCAATCCTGCATACATCTGGCCAGCTCACCAGTACTATCCGCCAGTGTTGATTTTGACAATATAACATACAAAGGTAACCGGTCTACTCGTCTACGAAAATTTTTCGTCAGTTTTATTTAACAAAATCAACAATGCTTTCCACCCCTGCATCTTTCTTTAGTATGTCCACTTAGGTAGGTGTTGGACTCCCTTGCAGTCAATGCCAGTGTTGGCTCCCATAACACAAGCTTGCTGGCTGGGAGCTTCCAGTGTCTGTGGCTGTGACCGATCAGCCTCATTTCCCAGGCTGATATCCTCTCACTCACTCTCACTCCCCCCATACAGATGCTTGTTGGTAACATGTTCCTTCTGGTTGATGTTTAGTACTGCACACAGCATGGTGGTCTTGCACCTATCCAGGGACTTCTGTAGGGCAGGCTTCAGAATTCAGCATTCACAATCATATCCCAGTGAAGAAGCTGAGCTTGATATGTACAGTACTTTGTTGACCGGGGTCACCCAGGGGTCTATACTTGGTCCCAAGCCTTTTCCCTTTACACCAATGTCTTTGCCGGAAATAGACGATCTACAAGCTTGTGTTGAGTGCTTAGAGATTAGCTATTTTCCCCTAATGTTTGCCTGTAATGTCATGTCCAGAAAAGGGATGCCCCGGTCCATTTGGTTAAGGCAGTGGGCAATATTGCGTATTAACTTACATTTCCACTTCCAGCAACTTCTTCAGGGACTCAAACCGGTGACTTTCTGGTCACAAGCCTGCTTCTCGGTAGCATGCCCTTCACTGTTCCAACCACAAATGTCATTAAATAAATGACATTGGTCGCAGAGGAAATTCCCTTGAGTTATTGTGAGGCAGCAGTGGCATTTGAAAGGATAGTTCACAGGACTGCACGTCCTATTGAATATTTTATTGCTTTTTGTACTATCTTTAGTGTCAAGTGTTCCCAAACTTCCCAGTGGTGTGTGTGTGTGTGTGTGTGTGTGTGTGTGTGTGTGTGTGTGTGTGTGTGTGTGTGTGTGTGTGTGTGTGTGTGTGTGTGTGTGTGTGTGTGTGTGTGTGTTCTCATCAACAATGAATACACAGCAGGCAGACAGCCATGTGCTCTGCCAAAGAATCTCTGAACCTCTTTCTGCGCTTTGGATGTCATTTTGATGACTTCTAAAGATTTTCTGTTTTATACTGTACTGGAGTGAGACAGGAAAGAAAGGTACTGTAGGGTGACATGTGTGATGGTTAATTCACACTGCAAGAACAATTAGTGCCTTGTTGATTTTTGCTCTAAAACGAAAATCAAAAAGATTTGTTATTTGATTTTCCATTCCTAGTTCCTACCCAACAAATCAAATTATACTAAGATCCCCAGAGCTAGACGTGACATTTTAGCTTGAAGCGATATTTGCGCTTTGTAGGTAGACTAACTTGGGTAGGTGAAATTAACTTTATGGTGCTTTTGGAAAGAAATCAACAACAGACAAAACCCTGGGAGCGTTTCGCTGTTACTACTGTACGTGTCATCTTTTCGACAGCCAACTCTAACCCTTACCCTAAACCTAACCTCCGCGGGGTGAGTCGCTAACCCTCTCGACGCTCCTTTGTCGAAATGACGGGCATTCGAAAGAGCGAGATTTCCCCCAAAACCCCTACCACCTGACTACTCAAGAATCTCTGTTGACTCTCTGACCTTACATTTTCAGGGTGCAGATCTACTACCAGGGTTGTCCCCAAAGCTATTTATTAGGGTTTTGGAGATTCAGGTTTTGTTCAAACCTTGAAGCTTTGAATTTATTTAGGGGCAGTAAGTGAATATCACTTACTGCCCCTAAGTAAATATCACTATTGTTCATTTTGTTATATATAATGTTTTGTTCAGTCTCTCCAGCTCTTTTGTAAATAAACATTATCCAATCAGGAGGGAGAACTTGGAAGTGAGCAGACAAAACTCTAACTGGAACCTGTACACAGAGACATTAATTGGTTGAGCCACTAGACACCCACTGCTCAATCAATTACATTCTATCTATGGATATCAGATGGTATCAGCTATTCATGTTTGAAAATGCAAAAAAGTCAGATAGAGCTCGTAGTGAAACATGTTGTTGACTGTCCATTTCGCTGATCTGTGTAATAATGAGTGTCAGTGTTCGCTAGCATGGCATTTTTATTGTTCATTGGCTACTCTCACTTGACTGACCTTTGCTGCGTTGGTGCAGATAAGACAGAGACATTCATCGATGCAGTCACCGCCTCCTGGGATGTTTGTTCTTCATATCGCCTATTATGGAGATAGCTTTTCGCACCACTTTTCGCACCATTGTCCCCAGCCCCAGGAAGGTATTAGACCTACCATTCCCCCACAATGCAGTTTTCATGTTGTGTTTGTACGCTGGCTCTGTGCTTCCCTCACCCTGGCCTGTAGACATGATGTCAGGCTTAAATCTACATGTCAGAAAGAGAGTAGCAACAGGACTGGACATATGTCTAGACAGGAACTAATGAGTGATCCGTCTCTCTGGAGGTGGGCTTTAGAGAAGGGGTGAGTGCACCAAGGCAGGAGGAGGAGAATCTCAATAGAGCAGACATCATACTGCTGCCAGGAGGTTGGCGAGTCACGGTCTGTCTGTCTGTCTGTCTGACCGACAAAAATACTCCCCTTGAAATGTAGTCTGTCGGGATTCCTCCAACATGTGTGTCTTTACATCAGTTCACGTTGACGTGCAAGGTGCCATGTTATGTTAATTATAGGGATGGGACATGAAAATTATATGAAATTTGATATCACGATTATTGTGACAAAAGAAATCGCGATTTAGGTTATTATCGTGATAATCAAAATCCATTTTCCTGGGGCGGAACATTTGCCAAAAAATTGCCGATCGGCTATTTTTTGGGCAGACATTTGATAGAGTTTGGAAAAAAAGACTGTCAAGTACGTACCGTATATAAAGTACCTTTTAACAATAGAGGGTTTAAGTGGTACCGGATATGCAGCTCTGCAAATAAAAGGTCAATTGATCCCAGTGCATGACGGAGGACGATTATCACGATAAATTAAATCTCCACGATACGATTAATGTGAGAGTTTTTTATCACGATAAACGACAATATCACTTATCATCCCGTCTCTAGTTAATTAGTAGACTTTTATTCATGTTAGCCCCCAGTATTATTTATCTTGGTGTATATTTAATTGATTAATACAAAGGGACTCCCACAGGTGTTGTCCCAATATCAGCAGCTGTATATAGTAAACACACATCTGTAATGTGGAAGAAGCTTTGTAAAATGGTGGTGATGCCCAAAGACAGACAGTGGTGTGGAAGACCTTTGCCCTAGTACACACCAACGGGTATTACGGGCAGTGATGATGATGATTGTAAAATGGCAGCCATGGTCTGTCCAAATAAACTACATCGATCTTAGGCCTGTTACAGTATGTAGTAAAAGACGAAGGAGCCAGTGTTCCTGAGCGTTTCGTAGAAATCTTCTGCAAATGTGTATGTAGTGTGTGATGATGATTCATGGGTAATGGTGGATAATTGCTTCTGTGAACAGCTCCATGGATCAATAGGAGGCAGTGGAGAGGCAGGGAAATGGGCTCGCTCCCAGGCCAACATTTGTCATCTCATTCACTATTCCATCTTGATCCTGGCCAGAGTCATACTAGTCATGGACATTCTGGGTCACTGCATTCAGAGATGTGCTAGCCTTAATAGCCTTATTATTCTACTGTGTTCATTGGTTGTTGTTGTGATGTCATGCCATTAATATAGTTTATTTCATTAAGTCATTTTCTAGTTTATCTATGACCATTTCTTCATATACAATAACATATAACTTCACTAGTTTAGACTTTGTTTAAAATCATGCTTGCCAACAATATACATTTTACATTGTTTACCCCTCAACATGCGGTTCCAGTGTGGGTTTGATTAAATGTTGTGTTCATGATATATGGCATTCTTTGTAAGAAATTACAGACAGTATCAAAACCCTGTTTGAAACACATTGCCACACGACTTCCGAGATAATTTGTACTTAATTTGGAGAAAGAAAAAAAGAAAACGTTTCTACAACAAACAGTGACATTTACTGCTCCTGTGAGGCAATTTGTGACAATAACTGGCATTCTTTATAAAATAGATCCCACCAGCACATTTTGGAAGGCTATTATAGCCAATCAGAATAGATTTAAATCCTCACCTACCTGGAAAATTTACCACCCCATATGATTGACCACGTGTAGTATGCCTTTCCCCACCCCTTTAATAATAATATTCTTAATAATATTATATATTACCACGAAAAGTGCCACAATGGCAAAGACGGTATCTCTCTCTCTCAAAAAATAAAAAGAACACATTTTTCTTTTCAACAATTTATTATTATTTTTGTATTGTTTTGTTTTTAGTTCTGTATGTCAAGTCAATTTAATTTATTTCATGATTTGAATTTTTATTTTTCCCTACTTTTAAGTGTATGTTACATGTATGTCAATGTTTACTATGTGTACTGTTTGTATATTGTCTTCTGTGTTTGTGTGTCAAAAAATGGAAAAAACCCCAAAAAAAAAATATAAAAAAAAAAAAAAAAAGAATAGATTTAAATCTAAAACGACCTGGTATAGCAGGTATATACAATCTGGTAAAGTAAAATTAACGCTGAGGCGTTGTGTGCTTGTAGATCTGCTGTTTACACTACTTTTGTGCGACGGCCTTGTACGATGAAGCAGGGCTTTACTTTGCGAAAGAACATACAAATTTGAAACTTGGAGATTCAAGGTTTCCACCTGACAACGACGATATGTGAAAAGGACATGCATTGTGTGCTGGCTTTTTCCTCACTTTCATGACATTATTGAGCCGTGCACCTTAAAACTTGAGTGTTGCTGTCCTTCTGCTTTGCAGTCATTTCTCTTAAAAGTAAATTGTTACCTTGTGTTTACCAGTGATAAAATCCGACCTTCTCATATGGTTTGAAAATAAGATGTGAACTGACCTACTGAGGAATTTGTTCGGTGAAAGTTCAGAGAAATTAGTGTATTTAATTCTAAACATATTTGGATGGAGTGTATTCCTTGGCCTACTGTGCATGAAAAGGTTGCTGATCTGTCCAGCAGTTTCCAAGATTAGCTGACAGACAGACAGACACACAGACACAGGTACAATGGCGAAAACATCTAAACCAGGGGTCTTCAACAGGGGGTCCGGGACCCCTAGGGGTCCTCAGAGTTACTACATGGGGGCCGCCAAATCTTTATGTGATAGGATAATTATTTTAAATTAACAACTTTAACCCTCGCATCCCTAATCTGAGAGATCTGCTATTTTCAAACATTTAGTACTTTTACTTTTGGAACTTTAAGTACATTTTGATGCCAATAATTTCATACTTTTACTCAAGTACATTTTGAATTCTGGACATTTACTTGTAATGGAGTACATCTACAGTGCAGTATTGATACTTTTACTTAAGTACAAAATGTGAGTACTTTTTACACCTCTGCCTGTTGGAGATATAAATCCACCAAACCATTTCATCCTGTGAGCTGTTGTCAAGTATTCCATACCACTGTTACCCATTGGGATGAAAGTTGTAGTTGTCTGTCATAAGGGAACGTGCCCTGAATGCTGTTCAGCGTGAGTAGTTTTGGACCGCCCTCTACTGTCAGGTGAGAGACCTTGAGGTTGTATGCTCGGGCTGTCATGGGAGTCCCCTAGCTTACTCAGGACTAACACACTTTGACATGGCCATGGAGAAGCTTAGCAGGCCTGGGGAGATTTCACTAAAACTCTCTTCAAGTTTACAGAGGAATCTGTACTGTACTGTACTGTACTGTACTGTACTGTACTGTACTGTACTGTACTCAGAGGCGTCACAAGGGAGGGGTGGGGGGGAGGGACTGAGTTACTAGGGCCCAAGGTGGAGGGGCCTTAATTATTTTATACTTTTGCTATTGAAAAATAGCAGATATACAAGCTCACAGAGTGCCGCGCTGCAAGCTTGTAGATCTGCTATTTTTGAAGTCGTGAAAGTTTGTGCAAATCTTTGAAAATATGTATTTTTTTTAAGCAAACATTTGTAACTAAAATTTTGCTTCTGGGGCGTCCGTGGAACTAAATATTTTGAGATGGGGGTCCGTGGTGAAATACATATCATTTTGGGGGTCCTTCACATGAAAAGGTTTGAGCACCACTGACATAGAAACATAGGTTTTTCAAAAAACCTTAGAAGGGTTTTAAATATTCAAAGACTTGCACAAATGTTCACGATTTTTCAAAAATAGCAGATCTATAAGCTCACATCATTTCATATCTCTCATTGTGTAGCAGGTGAAATAATAGTGAATTTAAACTGGACATCCGGAACCCTCTGAAGGACCCCTGGGGGTCCCTGGACCCACTTTGAGAACCACTGCATTATAACATATCCGTACAGGAAAATACTATTTAGAAGTGTAAAATCTGACCTAATTTGTACATTCTTCTCACTAATGTTAAATGATGACTGAGAATGTTAAGTTGTACTGTAACTGCATTAGACTGGCTCCAGGGCTAGTTGATGGATGTGTTGTACTTTGTGCATAGTAATGGAATTCTATTGGAAAGACTGCACCGCGGAGTTGTTAGAAGGTTAGCGTACAGGTCTCTGGTAAAGATGCACTGATAGTAATTCTTATTCACGGCACTAACACCCTGAATTCATTAAAAAGAGAAACATGCTTCAGGCTCTAAGTAATATTTCACATATTGGAACTCTCTTGCTGTGGTCTTCTCTCAATATGGCCTGGCTTATTCAATCCACTGATGCTGTCTAATGTATATTACTATTCAGCAATATCTGGTTATCATATTCTTGACAATGATTCATTAAAAGATAACGACAGAAAAGGTTCAAGAAATGTTGTATATAAGATTTAAAAAAAGAAACATGTATCTGATTTTGAATTAAGGGTCTCCCTTACTGTTAATATACAAAATAATAATGCTTCTGTTTGAGATGGGGTGTTACCGTGTAGTAGGAGTAGGAATGCAAATTTGTAATTTTTTTCCTGTCTGATTGCCGACTCTCATAAACCAATTGAGAACCTCTAACACGACTAGAATAAAATGTGCTAATTAGAACTTCAATCTTATATAGTTGTCGTGCATAGCACTTCATTGCATCAGTCATCAAACTACACAATTCGCGATTGATGCAGGGCTAAAATATCGATTCAGATCATAATTTGATTGCTTTTGTAATGAAAGTCCTACAGCAGTTGCAGCTTGTCAATACTGAACCTCCTTTTTCTTCCTTAATTGTGCAAGGTTCCAGTTGTTTCAGTCTTGTCTATACCGGTATGTCAGTAATCTGCCATCCGGGCTGCCTCCAAGGGTTACGTTAAGGACAGAAATTACTGTATCCAATTAAAGCTAAAAGCAGCATGGATGATGGCCTTAACCCTTGGCGCATACTTCCATTGAGCGTTACTCAAGTTACCCTTGTTTTACCTGTTTGAAACAAAGTATTTATTTGCTCAGGTTAGGCAAAACATAGCGTATTCTCACATTTCTCAGTAAAACAAACATGTGTGGTTGCACAGGTGAACTTGTCCCCAGGATGGTATACTATAGCCTATTTTTATTCGACCATGCAACAAAGACATGTTTTTGCATTAGTAAATCAGTTACTGTTTAACTGAATTCATTGATCAAAATTCCAAATGTTGGTTAATTATCAAACGTAAAATTATTATTATCCCTAATTATTGACCTGGGAGTTCCAATAGGACGCAAGCTGTCTATGTTGAAACACATGACCAACACCTCCATCAGGGTTGGTCAGAATCTGGGAACACTGAGGAGAATGGCAGCAGTGTCAATATGCCTCGCTGAGCTGTATGAGTATTCCACCTACTCATCTCAGCCTGCTTGACAACATTCAGAAAAAGGCCTTGAAAATAGATGGAGTGGACCATGTACAAAACATGTACAAAACGTGCCATCCCCAGCCTTAGTCACAGTTGACAATCTTATACAAAATGCACACCCATCACTTCCCCATGGACCTCCAAGATATGCTCCCTCCACCGTATATCAGACATCACACCACCGCCTATGCACAGCCACACCAGACCATGTTTTCTCAATCTACTAGGCTCTAGAACAGGGGTCTTCAACAGGGGGTCCGGGACCCCTAGGGGGTCCTCAGTGTTACTACAGGGGGGCCGCCAAATCCTTGTGTGATAGGATAATTATTTTAAATGAACAACTTGAACCCTCGCATCCCTATGAGGAGAACTTATGCCCAAAATAGCAGATTAGAACGGCTATTTTTGGCAAATAGGTTTGGTGTAGAGGTAAACAAGAGCAGACCAAGTATAGAGTGAAAGGTCAAGTTTACTAAGTATCGACGATTTAAGATTCTAAGTGGTTAAGTGTCAAACAAGTCTGTGAATCTATCTATGAAATCGATGAGAATCTCCATCACACATTTATACAATATGTAGAGGGGTCCCTCCCTGCTTCATCTCCCTCTCAGCTAAGGGGTCCTTGGCCTGAAAATGTTGAAGACCCCTGCTCTAGAACACGGTCCTTGGACAGAATGGGAGCGTGTCGCTGTTATAGCTAAGCAGATTAATGGGTGATTTCAAAAGAATCGTTCACTTTGTGATGCAAGCATGAAACTTGGTACATATACACTTCGAATCCCACTCTTTTAAAAAATAGCGGTAGCCAAGCAAAATTTCAAGATGGCGGCCCCCGAAATCCAAGATGTCCATCCAAAAATTTAGTTTTTCCTTTATAACTCAAATTGCATTGATTTTAATACCCATAAATGTATTGAAGTTGAATATAAAGATGGGCATTGTGGATGTTTTGGTACCAAGTACATGTCTGTATCTATTACGGATCTTGAGATACAGCATATAGTCGGAGTAGATTAATAGCTAATTTCATAAGAATCGTTCACTTTGTGATGCAAGCATGACATTTGCCACAAATGCTCTCTAAGGGACCCTCTTATGGAAAAAGGCACTGGCCACTCAAAATTCCAAGATGGCGACCGTTTTCTTCAAGATGGCCGCCACCTTAGCGGAGCAGATAGTGAAATGATCTATCAGGACGTCATACAAGCATGAAAAGTGCCATGAACCGTATCCATACCTCACTCAGACACATGAAATGTGAAGATGTTCCCAAGATGTGTGTTTTGCCAAATAGTTTTAATCGCATTTGCAACTGCACAGTGCTGTGCAGACAAAACCCAATTTGAAACATTTGCACCTTCCGCTGCACCCTGATTTGCAGCCACATTTGGTGAGTTCTTGGCAACTCTCTGCAAGTGGTGAATTGGCTGTCCAGAAGATCTGCCATCCTTCACCAAACCAGTCCCAGTCAGCTGAACTCTCTGATTCTGGCTGACGCTGGGTGGACTGACCCCATATGCTGCCTGCCTGATACGCAGCACGTTTAGTGTGTTGAAGCAGAGCTGCTCTTGTTGGAGGTTCGGGCAAACATGTCCAGTCTAGCTTCATCCACACTAACAGCTGTGCTTGATCGATCATACATAAGGACCACAAACCGCTCCAGTGTCTTCAGGTCAACTTCATTAAGTTCAATGGGATATTGGCTGAGTTTGGTGAAGATGGGAGAAACCTCTGAGCAAATATCCCATGTTTGCCAGGCATACTTTTTGCCTTTATTGCGAAAGGTGGATACCGTATCGCAACCAGTAAAGGCATGAAAGAACAGTATGCCTTTTGTCTTTTCTGGTCCAATACAGCGGTACAGTTCATGTACACCAATCCACCTTAGACTCTGACCATGACCAAATGCAACCCACAGCTGCTGGAGACCAAGGACCTGAAGTGAGGGAAAGATGCTTAATCCTATGACGAGAATGTCAGTATCATTGGCCTTGATCAGGATGGCTTTGCTACCCTCCTCTGTGGCATGCCTGGCATTACAAAGATCTGTGTATCAGCTACTTCATGGAAACATTTGTTTAGACTAACTGGTTCCAGAGGTGCTCAAGACATCTGGTCCCTTGGTTACAACAACCATGTTTGGCACAGTTATTTGTGCAATCTTGTCAGCCAGAAAGTGGAAGAGGTCTGTCTTGTTATCATTATGTCTGAGAAAATTGTGCCAATTTGAAGGAACTTTATTTTTGTTTGTCACTTGGCGTCGACCTCCCTGGCCTTGTTTCCATTTTGAGGCTTGATGGACTGTACACATCAAAGACAATGTGTGTAATCTTATATTTCATGGCATAAGCATGTATTGTAGGTAGAACACCAAGCTCTGCGTCAGCCAGAATCACAGAGTCCAGCTGACTGGGGATGGAAGAGGTTTGGTGAAGAATGGCAAATCTTCTGGACAGCCAATTCACCACTTGCAGAGAGTTGCCAAGAACTCAACAAATGTGGCTGCAAATCAGGGTGCAGCGGAAGGTGCAAATGTTTCAAATTGGGTTTTGTCTGCACAGCACTGTGCAGTTGCAAATCGTCACATTTCATGTGTCTGAGTGAGGTATGGATACGGTTCATGGCACTTTTCATGCTTGTATGACGTCCTGATAGATCATATCACTATCTGCTCCGCTAAGGTGGCGGCCATCTTGAAGAAAACAGTCGCCATCTTGGAATTTTTAGTGGCCAGTGCCTTTTTCCATAAGAGGGTCCCTTAGAGAGCATTTGTGGCAAATGTCATGATTGCATCACAAAGTGAACGATTCTTATGAAATTAGCTATTAATCTACTCCGACTATATGCTGTATCTCAAGATCCGTAATAGATACAGACATGTACTTGGTACCAACACATCCGCAATGCCCATCTTTATATTCAACTTCAATACATTTATGGGTCTTAAAATCAATGCAATTTGAGTTATAAAGGAAAAACAACATTTTTGGACGGACATCTTGGATTTCGGGGGCCGCCATCTTGAAATTTTGCTGGCTACCGCTATTTTTTAAAAGAGTGGGATTCGAAGTGTATATGTACCAAGTTTCATGCTTGCATCACAAAGTGAACGATTCCCTCATTATCCTGCTTAGCTATTACTACATGTCATCTTTTCGACACCCGACTCTAACCCTCACCCTAACCCTAACCTCAGTGGAGTGAGTCGCTAACCCTCCGGTCAAAATGATGGTCGTTCGAAAGAGCGCGATTTTGCCGGACAGAATCTTACACACTGCTGTCTAATGAAATAGCTAGCCTCCAAGCACAGGTTATTGGACTGATTACAAAAGATGGTCTGGTGTTGGAGTACACAGTTCGGTACCTGTTACCACAATACTAATAACATTAGATATTACAATCAACAGGTATAATGTAAACGGGCACCGGCCTACTCGAGAACGATGCCAGTCAGGAACGATGAAAGTTGGGAATGCATACTCCACCCATTTATGAAATACCCAGAGTACCCTGTGCACTACCACTACCATGCAAGCAATCTTTTGCTCATACGGCGTTACAAACCAATTGTTTTAAACTTGAGCAGTATACTATGTATCGGAAAACATAGGAGGTGCGAAATAAGCAGTTAAGTAACAAACTTTAAACAGCACTGCATTGTTGCTGTGTGCTGACTGACGCCTGTCGTTACATCCCATAGGCCGAGGGAGCGGGGCGTTTGGCTTAGACACACCCAGCCCCTCTTTCACTAGAAATATGCCATGATATGGTAAAAAGCCATTTCAGCTGGTCTTTAAAGAAGGCCTACTACTATCGATGTCCCCTTTACTCTTAAAGCTGCTACTGATAAATAAGGGGTATAAGGGTTATTATTATCACTTTGAAAACAAGTGTTTCAAAATAAGCTCTCTCCCTCCTCTGCTGCTGTTCCCACTGAATCCCCCTTCGCATAGCTATCAAAACATCTTACTTGCACCCAGCAGACTATAACAGCCAAAGGGAGCAGTCTGTTTCCGTTTCAAGTCAAGAGTTTGTATCTATCTATCTATTTATGTATTTATTTATTTATTATGTCTGTCTGATTCAAACCCTTTAAGCCTGTTTCAGATTTGGCAACATGTAATTGCAGAAAAGGGTATTTAAGACTTGCTGAGTGGTCTTGGCAGCTGTCGCAGATTTCAGTCTTTGAGCGATAATAACTACACGACTCTGACTTTGAGTCGGCTGATAAAATCAAACATTGATTTTGTGGCGGACCTGGAGTGGACGGTTGGTTTGTTTTGCAAAATCGTGGATTTGAGCTCTTTCACATTAGAGGATAATTAATGGGCTTCGGTCACAGATCTGACTGCTGAAACCAGGCTTAAAATCGTGGGAATTCGTGCCAATTGCGAAAACAGGCTTTACTGTAATGCAGGGGTCTTCAACAGGGGGTCCGGGACCCCTAGGGGGTCTTCAGAGTTACTACAGGGGGTCCTCCAAATCTTTCAGTGATAGAAAAAAAAAAATCTACTTTTTTATAACCACTTGAACCCTAGCCAAAGAGAACTTTAGACAAAAATAGCCGATCTACAAGCTCACAACGCCTCGCGCTGCGAGGCGTTGTGAGCTTGTAGATCGGCTATTTTCAGCAAAGAGCTTTGGTGTATAGGGTAAAAAGAGCAGACTAAGTACAGAGTGAGAGGTCAAGTTTATTAACTCATCTGGTGCCGATCCCGAACTAGTTCGGCTTTATTTCAATCCAATACAATCTTTTTTTTATTAATTCACTTACCCCGAGCTGCTTGTAGAGTCGTGGGTGGTCCTGGCTCGCTAGCCGCTAGCCAGTTAGCCATTCTACTCTGTCCGACGATATATTCCATTAAAAATGGTTTAAAATACATTTTTGAGCTCCCCAATGTTCACCCGATGTTCGGCGCCGCTTCCGATGAGTACACGAGTGTGCCGATCCCGAAGTAGTTCGGCTTTATTTAATTAAATGAATAAAATGATAAGAGGCCTTCTGAAGCCTGGCTTGATTTTTGTAGCTACTAGCCGAAAGCTAACAACGTCCCGGCCGGCCGTAATTTGCGAACGCAATCGCCAATCTCCGCCTAATCCAATGAAGGACCGCATCTTTAAAGGCTTATATCTCTTTTTTGTGTTTTTGGAAAGCGGCACGAGGTTTATTTACGGCGAAATCGCCCAAAAATGATCTTTTAGATGACAAAATGGGAATAGCCATTCTGTTAGCATCTTCATCCGGGACATTTCCATGCAGTGCATCAACGTGAGCACGTCAGGTCCTGGAAGCTGAAGTCCTGGAAGCTAAAGCGCTCGCCTATGAGAGATGCGCTGGCATTCTTTGGCCCCTAGAGGGCGCTGGCACGCAAAGAGTTAAGCATTAACAGTTCAAGTGGTTAAATATATTAAAACACAAATTGACATGAATCCAAAATACACTGATGATTGTGCTGTCAAACGATTAAACTATGAAAAGGTTGTGGGGGTCCCTGCTTCATCTCTCTCTCAACTAAGGGGTCCTTGGCCTGAAAACGTTGAAGACCCCTGCTGTAATGAACCAGTGCCAGATAGAATCCCTTACTGCTGTGAGCCCTCTTACAGCACGTACACTTTATGGAGCTGTCATTAAGGTCTCCATTGACTCTCTGAAAGCTGCTACAGCAGCAGCAGACAATACAAGAGAGGTTATTAGAGTTGGTCATTGAGGGGTCTTTAAAAACTAGGTCCTCCATTCAAAGACTGTTCCAGAGAGATTCACTCTAATGCTACACACAGTCCTTCATGAAAAGGGGAACAATGCAGCTAATTAGGGGGATGTTATCGGGCATTGTGAGCCATGATAAATACAGTCATGAACACTACACAGCATTAGGGCTAATCTTTGTTGTGCCACCATGTTGCCTAAATAACTGATGAAGTGAAAAAAGACTTCCAAATCTTTCCAGTCGGTTGTTTTCTTTGTCAAAGCTGGGTGATCTTGATGGCTCTGTCGGTACAGTATGTCTGTACTGTATGGTACAGTATGTAGTTGTCATTGTTGGTTTCATGAGTTCAAATACGGCTGACGACCCATGTCTTGCATGTCACCACATTTCCTCAATTTCCCATGTGGTCTTTTAGTGCAGCCGTCATCGGTCTCCACCATTTCTACATTAGGAATGGCACTAATGGACAGTTTTGCAATTGGTTAGCCGACATCATTTAGTTAATTAAAAAAAAGGTCCTGTGCCGGGGGGGGGGGGGGGGGGGGGGGGGGTGCACAGTATCTGAGGGATTGAATGTAGGAGTCTCAGAAGTAATGTTGGAGTTATGCCCATATATGGTGTTCCATGTTGGAGTGCCCGTTGGGAAGATCTTTATGCCCATATATGGTGTTCCATGTTGCAGATCTTTAGAGAGAGGGCGAGATCATTTAGCGACCTACAACCGGGTCGCGACGTGGTCGGTAGTTTTCAGCGACCGGGTCGCTAACTCGACCGACTGGGACGGTAAAACCACCGACCGGGAAGCTAGAACCACCGACCGGGACGCTAAAACCACCGACCGGGTCGCTAAATCGACCGACCGGGACGCTAAAACCACCGACCGGGACGCTAAAACCACCGACCGGGAAGCTAATTCCACCGACCGGGACGCTAATTCCACCGACCGGGACGCTAATCCAGCGACCGGGTAGGTAAATCCACCGACCGGTGGTCGCTTCCACCGACCACCGGGCTACTAACCCTAACCCTAACCCTAACCCTAACCCTAACCCTAAACCTAACCTCAGTAACCTTACCTCAGTTAGGCTAACCTGCCACGCAACCTCCCGACCGGGTCGCTAAATCACCGACCGGGTCGCTAAATCACCGACCGCGTCGCTAAATCACCGACCGCGCCGCTAAAGCGAGC
The DNA here is from genome assembly GCF_963921795.1 of Nannobrachium achirus. Taxonomy (NCBI): domain Eukaryota; kingdom Metazoa; phylum Chordata; class Actinopteri; order Myctophiformes; family Myctophidae; genus Nannobrachium; species Nannobrachium achirus. The sequence goes on from NC_137812.1 coordinate 54,421,083, forward strand.
GACCGGGTCGCTAAATCGACCGACTGGGGCGCAAAATCTTCCGACCGGGTCACTAGATGTACCAACCGGGTCGCTAAATCTACCGACCTAAAACTGCAGGCAGGTCGGTAGATTTAGCGACCGGGTCGGTCGATTTAGCGGCGCGGTCGGTGATTTAGCGACCCGGTCGCTCGATTTAGCGACCCGGTCGCTCGATTTAGCGACCCGGTCGCTGAAAACTACCGACCACTTCGTGATCCGGTTGTAGGTCGCTAAATGATCTCGCTCCTACTGGATCTTTATGCCCATATATGGTGTTCCATGTTGGAGTGCCCGTTGGGCAGATCTTTATGCCCATATATGGTGTTCCATGTTGGAGTGCCCGTTGGGCAGATCTTTATGCCTATACATGGTGTTCCGTGTCCAGGCCAGTCTGTGACGTGATGTCAGCATGCAGACAAACGGATATCATGGCGGCGAAACTGTGTAGTATCAGTGATGTCAGCATGCAGATGGTCAGACAGACATTCGCTAAATTAAAAGTTAGATATACATATAATAATAATTAACGTGTAGCCTAAGGCTGAATTACAGTTATCACCTGACACCTACATACCCAACCCGAAATGAAACATGCATGCATACAGAATTAACGTTTATCAGAATAGTAGACATTTAATAGGCTCCTTTATTGAGTCCTTATCTATGCAGCTCAAATGCGGTAGGCAACCTACACAGCTTGATCCAACCTGGGCTACTGGCTGCTTGTAGGTTACATATTTTTATTATGGTAGATTAACAGGTCAATGTTTTTTGGTATCAATCTCTGTGCACTGTGGTCTGTTGTTCACTCCGATGGCACAGCCATGGACATTCCTGGTGCTCACAGAATGGCTAGGGTAGCCGGTCTCAGACAATAAACAATAATAAGGATTAAGATCACAGAGGCTGTTAACGTTCCTCCATTTTAATGGAATCATTTCCAGGGGAGGGAAACCTCTTTTAAGTAACTACGTTGTTTACTGTCCCATTTTCTTTTAGAGTAACGTATTATGTCCGAGGAGCACTGCATCACATTAGCATGATGTTGCTCGTGCACCTGTTGTATTTGAGCACAATTTTGCAAAGTTTATTTGTCAACTTTGTCATCGTCCCTCTTCGTGAAATTGTCCCAAACCGAGCAACAACTTGTGCATTTCATTTTCTCTTTCCCTCTCTCTTTCCCTCTCTCTTTCTCTCTGAACTAGTAGAACAGTGAAGAAATGTATTATTATGCAAATCAATCAATAAGCTGATAAGGATATTTGGCTATTTTAAATAAACGGCTAACCAGCTAATCGCATAACTGTTGACTAGCCTGGCTTGGCCAGACTATACTTATGCAGCGAACTGCAGTATAGCATCCCCACCTTGTTTTAACATGGGTGGATTGTCTAGCTGTGCTAGGCAAACTGTTGACATCCCTTATACAGTATAGGTTCAGAAATATTATTGTAACAAATAGAACAAAGATTATTTTAACTAATGCAAAAGTGTGAGCACATGGTTCTTCCCTGCAGGATCCTGTAGCCAGTGTTTAAGGACCCCGTTATCTAAATCTAATCACTGCCACCTGCAAATGCAATGTCCAATTGTCCATTTAGATGGTTTGTTAACCTAACCAGTGACATAGGGCTTAAAGACTGTAGGTTATATCACCTTAGTAGAGTTAAAGAAAGGAACATTGCACTTGCCATGGGGATGTACCTATTATATAATGTTGGCCTATGTGTGTTTGTCAGTGTCTGTTTCTTTTAACTTGAGCCTATAGTGTTTTATACCATGTGCCCGTGTGTGCACGCATCTCTGTACTTGTTTCTCGGTTTGTTTTTGTGTCTGTCTGTCGGTACGCAGCAGTCCTATCTGCCTGTCTATATTGAGACATTAAAGTCGGTCCTCTGGGACACCACAGCTGCATTCCATTGGCAGGCTATGACACGTGGCCACCAAGCCGCCTTACTTCCTTCCTGGTGCCCAATTAAATCCCTCAGTTAGCCATGTAAAGCAGATGGAAAATCCTGCTGTCTACAGTGCACCGACTGTGACTGAAATCCCTCTGCTTTAATAAGTGGGTGTGCCTTGCTAACCCACTGCCAGTGGTGCACAGTAACAAAGTACATTTACTTGAGAATTGCGCTAAAGCGTTCGTATTTTGTTATACTTTCTCTCTACTACATTTCAAATATTGTAAAAGAAAGAATATATATATTTCATTTGTTTAATGATTTTCCTTTTCAGACTCTGTATACAGTAACTATTTCATGATACCGTATATGTCTCCGGTTGTACATAGACCAAAGGATGACCTTTTAAGAGCACACGGTGTGTTTCCTGTATAATTAAAATACAGTGTGTGGAACTGCTGTGCAATTAGCCTGGGATCAATACCTTTTTCGGGTTTCTAATCCAGTCTGGACTTTACACCATCAGGCGACCGGAACCTCCTGTGCCTCGCTCTTCCAAAATGATTCCTTGGTTCGTTTCTTTTGGTGTAACAATCGGTTCGCATGTCCATTTTTATTCTAACTCGTATACTAGCAGCAAGTAGCAAGAATAACAAGACTAAACTAATTAATCCTCCACGGTGGAAATCCTGGTGACGCAAGGTTACTGTGCGTTAGTGTGCTCACATTCTATTTCTTGAATTTCTGTTCAGCTTCCATGTACCAGTACCAGTGTGCAGTACATGTATTCCCATGGGGGGCCGCTCTGCATTCCGTCATGCTGCCATTCAGACATTGACTTCTAATTGTCTGAATGGTGACACTTCCATAGAGGTTAGGGTTAGGGTTAGTGTCTGAATGGGGGGATGTCCTTTCTCATGTTCCTTAGTTGCGTCACAGCAACACGAGTTCTTGTACCACTTTCACCAAGACTGTAATTACTGTACAGCTAATGCACTTGGTGAATAAATCAACTGATTCTAGAGGTAACAGTCTAACATACTGAAATGTGCAGGCATAGTCTATTGATACTGCTTCTTTTCTCACAGCTGCCACTGTTACTAGTATCCAGGAAATAGTTTGTGTGCAGTGTTTGGCAAGTTACTGAACTTTCAAAATGTAAGAATAATTGATATGACATATTACTAGTTATTTTAATTTAATAAATTAAATTAAAGTAATATGTTACTTTACAGTATTACTGTCTGTGTAGAGTAATATATTACTTATTACAGGGTACATTTAGCATAATTTCACCAAAATAACTACAAAAGGGGACCATACCTACCTGTATGTTCCCCAGGTTCTATGTTCCCCACTTCTCACCTAAACTTAACCTAAACCTAAGGAAAGATCTCACTCTTTCTCTCTCCCCTCTCTCTCAGCAGTTTTCTGTTATAGACTAATATACCGGTAAGGCTAGCTGTACATAGATACCCTGGCCCTGTTACAGATATTGTCCAAAAATCATGCAGATCGGTACACAGTATCTCTATAGCCATTAAATGAAACAGGTATTTCTTACATTGATGTTCCTACATATTATCATGCAAGCACCAGTTAAAGTTACTTTCCATCCCTCATATACTGTGTGCACAGTGCACACCCCATAACCCACACACTGCACATCATTTCGGAGCTCATATCTTTGAACGGGTAAGGGCTAGTATGTGTAAATGTTGTTTTACTTTTATTGACATTGAGAGTGGCAACACGGATTGGTCTCCCCAAGGGTCATGGCATGGTCCAGCGACTGTGGCACATGCTCCATTCCCACCTTGAACACTGAAAGGAAAAAGCCAGGGAGGGACAGCAGTCACTGCTAGTCAATCACCATGCTGAATTAATTGTATTCTTCAAACCAGGGGCATCTGTGGCTGGCTAATTGGCTGACAGCAGTTATTCTATTTTCCTCGCTGTGGTGGTCACTGTTCACGCTCAGTGTCTAAGGTGTTATTGGCAGATGGAAAATATGATTTTAATGGACCTGCCATAATATGTTGAATGCAAATGTCTAGCTTGCTCTTGAGAGTAGAGTTTCACCAGTGTTTGAGAGCTATACAGTATTCAGCGGGGGGAGATGGGGAAGATAACGGACATATTTTGTTAGCCTCTGTTTAAAGTTATACCATGTAACTTTTTTTATAAAACAAATCTTAAAATTGTCCTAACTGTTAAATCGCTAAAGTTTTAGAACACCCACTCTGTTATTTTCAGCTTCTGAAGCCTTCTCTTTATATGTTTTCTTCTTAGCAGTGACAGGGGCGGGATTTCCCGGCAAAATGACGTAATCTGCATCATCTGTATACGTTGTGTATACGTTGGCCGATCAGATCGCAGATCATACACACATGATACACTACCGGCCAATAACCGACTCTTCAGGAAGTAGCTTCCCTCAGCAACCAGTGTTTACGATGGTGAAGGATTCTTAACCTCTTTTTCCCCAAATCCTGCTCAGAAAATTACGTTCTAGGGGGGCACGGTGGCGCAGTCAATAGTGCTGTCGCCTCACAGCTAGAAGGTCCTGGGTTCGATTCCCGCCGGGGGACACTGTGGGTGCTGGGGGCGTGTTCCCTCCTCCGCGTCATCAGTGCCCACACCCTAGGTGGGGTTGGCAAAAGGGCCTTTCTGTGTGGAGTTTGCATGTTCTCCCCGTGTCTCCTAGGGTAGATACCCTCACAAAAACATGCAGTAATCCTGGTCTCTATAATGCCTCCCCCTGGCCAGCCGGGGCGCCTGATGGAGGGGAATGGAACTGGTTGGGATAACGTGTTCCTTCCACGCGCTACGTCCAACCGGGGAAACTCCCCCTGTCAGGTGATAAGAAGCGGCCTGCTCACTCCTCATGTATTGAAGGAAGCATGAGCTCAGTTCGGGGCCCTCCCCAGGTTGGCAGAGGGAGAGTAGAGCCCAGGATTACAGCTTAGGCAATTGGCACCGGGTGAAAAAATGGGTTACAAAAATCGTGGGATAAAAAAAAAGAAAAAAAAAGAAGAAAATTACATTCTACCACTCCATGGATTCGTATCGGTTGCGGTGGTTTGCGGCGCCGCTCCGGTGGTCCGCGGCGGTGGTCCGCGGTGACTCCGTGCGAAAAACGGACGAAAAAAGCAATACCGCGACTGACCACTAGTTTAGCAACTTACACAGTATAGCTTTAAGTATTTAATGCATTCATTGAACATCTTTTATTCAACTACGATTTGATTCTGACTTGTTTATTATGTAGCATGTCCTCGTTGAGTAACTAAAGTTATTGCTGTGCAGAATGCATACTGTATATGCACTCACAAGCAGAATTGATGCTCTAACACAGCAAAATAGAGCACCAGAATGAAGTGTTCATTTTGACACTTTGTGTTGCGGTGGTTTGCGGCGCCGCTCCGGTGGTCCGCGGCGGTGGTCCGCGGTGACTCCGGGCGAAAAACGTGCGAAAAACGGACGAAAAAAGCAATACCGCGACTGACCACTAGTTTAGCAACTTACACAGTAGAGCTTTAAGTATTTAATGCATTCATTGAACATCTTTTATTCAACTACGATTTGATTCTGACTTGTTTATTATGTAGCATGTCCTCGTTGAGTAACTAAAGTTATTGCTGTGCAGAATGCATACTGTATATGCACTCACAAGCAGAATTGATGCTCTAACACAGCAAAATAGAGCACCAGAATGAAGTGTTCATTTTGACACTTTGTGTTAAATGAACACTCCAGATTTGACTGTTTATGCACTGGTATGGTATGTGGAATTTTGAAAAAGTTCTTCAGTTATTGTGAAGTTTAAATTGTCATGTTTTGTGACCAGTGATTGTAGATTTGCAATGAATGAAGGTTCATTAACTGGTCTACTAGGGGAACTCGTGTCTATACTGACATCTCATTAACTTTAATCTCTGAGATCTTGGAATATTGACAACTTTTTAATAGCCACTACGCCAATGTCATTTTAGGACTAGATTAGGGAGAACTGTTTTCTCAGCAGTAATTCTAAACTTCAACAGTCTGTTGACCTGGTTGCACTCATACATTTCTAAAAATAAGATCTGCCCCTCCTTTATCCCCCTGAAGAAGAAGCTTTGCCTTGCCCTTTACTGTACATTATGCTGCATGTTAGTCCTCTGCATCAGATGCCTTCAATGTGACATCCAGACAAGTTTATTTTCTTAATTTCGATTGCATTGACTTTGTTGCATTATCAGGAGAATAGTTTAATTTGCCCTCGAGTTGTTTGTGAGATGAATAAATAAAACAAACCCTATCCTTTAACTGAGTATATAATACTTTGTATTGAAAGATGAAGCTGTAGCTCCCTCTAATAACTTTCTTGTAGTATTATTACAAGAAAGTCGGGTGACTGAAAAAAAAATCACTTCCACTCTGACTGCATTTATCAGTCAAATTGACAGGTAAATTATCTCCCTTTTGGCCCAGGAGAGCAACACCTCCTCCCCTGCTGCCAGCGGGGGTTCTATTGTCTTCCAAATGTGAATTAGCATTTCAATTGACCTCTCAAATGGGGAGCACAAAAGGTGTGAAATTCTCTCCTTGCTCCTGGGAGGGGGAGGAATGGGTGAGACCTGTCTTTATGACCGATAACTAACAGTCGGAGTGGTATAATGGTATATCATAGGAAAAGTTTCAGAAGGGGAAAAAAATTAGAACATATGTCTTGAGTATTTAGGAAAAGTCATGGAAGGGGAAATTTCTTAGACCTTCACAGGGAGAGTTATTGCACTTTGCGATCTCAAAGTCGGTCAAAATTACCTGTTAGTCACCCGTGTGTTAAATAGTCACGGCATGTAAAAGTAAAATTTAACTCTTATTTCAAACTTTGTCCTTGATGTAAGACAGCTTATGTAAGGTGCTCATCTGAAATCGGATTGATTTCATGTTGCGACTATAACGTATCATGCAAGGTAGGTAGCAGTTGTTCTCCTGCTAAAAAGCACACAATCATAGCCTATATTGTAGTGTAAACCAACAGCTCTGATATGACCCTTTAAGCCAAAGTACAATTCGGCATCATTAATGATTTCTCTGTCATTTGCTCTGTTCTTCAGGATCTCAGGCAAAGGAACCGGAGGGAAAGGGGCAGAAGTAAGAAGAAAAGAGCCTTTTCAGAAGAGAAGGATCATGGGCGACCGTGGTGTTTGCAGCTATGTGTGACTACATGATCAGGTGGGACTCTTCCATCTTGCCTCTGGGTCCCAGCAACTTCCCCTAAACACTGCCTTATCTGCTGACCTCCCCTCTCCTTTTCTCATCATGAGAAGATGTACCTGGTGCTGGGTGGGCAGTGAGCCCTCATACCGGTGCTGTCTCTGTGCTGCGTGAGAGCCCGCCTCCAACGCGCACTCCTCCTTCTCCCGGGCGGTCGGTTTTGGCCCAGAATGGCCTCTTTGGACCTGCCCTACCGCTGTCCTCGCTGCGGGGAGCACAAGCGCTTCCGGAGCCTGTCGTCCCTGCGTGCCCACCTGGAGTACAACCACACCTACGAGACACTCTACGTCCTCTCCAAGTCCAACAGCGTGTGTGACGCTGCCGCCCTGCTGCCTGCTTTAGTGGCTGAGGGAGCCGCCCTCCTCACCTCCCCGGCCGCCATTGGCAATAACAACGACCCGTTTGAGCCCCTGCGACCTTCCGCCACTTCGTTTTCTCGCTTTCCCTGCCGCGAGCTTCCCTGTCCGGACGAGCTGTGCTTGAACCCGGCAAACACCAACGCCGCTGCCCGGTACCTCCCCAACCTGGAGTTTCCCCTGGGGGAGATTCTAATGAAGAAAGCAATGACGTCCACGGACCCCGGTCAAGCCGGTAACCCCAGCAGCACTGCCGTGGCGGTGGCTGCCAACGTAGCGGCCAGCGCGGTCGAGGCAGCTTATGAGGAAGGACTTGCCAGGCTGAAGGCAAGGGCGTTTGAACGCCTGGAGCTGGACGAGAGACTGGAGAAACTGTCCGAAGAGGTGATTATTTTATTATGTTTAGTGGAAATGCCTTTCAGCTGTAAATACATCTTTACCTTATCTTAAAGTTATACCATGTAACTTTTTTTATAAAACAAATCTTAAAATGGTCCTAACTGTTAAATCGCTAAAGTTTTAGAACCCCCACTCCGTTATTTTCAGCTTCAAAAGCCTTCTCTTTATATGTTTTCTATGAGCCGTGAGGGGGGGAGAATTTCGCGGCAAAATGACGTCATCATACTACCGGCCAATCACAGCGAGGGTTATACACTGCCGGCCAATCACAGCGCATCTTGGAGTGGGGTCGCTAGGGCGGCCATATTTGTAGTCTCCCGTGTGTCTCTATACTCGGGTGCACGGTGAAGCATGGGTGAAGGAGTGTATCTCCGGAATGGCTGAACGCACAGGAACCAGGGACCCCTCAAAAGATAGATCTCGGCGAGGTGGAGGCAGACGCGGGGGTGTGAGAACCGAAAAACGGCCGAAAGACGCGGACGCGACCGAGGTTTGCTATAGAGCTACTGACCACAAGTTGAGCAACTTACACAGTATAGATTTAAAAGTATTTGAAGCAGATGGTGCAAATGACTGGTTACTAAATGCAGTGACATCTTTATTATATTTTGGACATCATTGCAATTACCTTTCTGCGTCAGCAGAAGGAGACAAGGACATAAATTCATTGATTCTAGCCTTAAAGCCACTATAAACTGATATTGTTATTCTGTGTGTTCAATTCTAATTTCAAACTTGTTTTCAGTAAAATGGAGCTGCTCAGTGGCACTGGCAGTATAGTGACTTAGCATGATTTTAAATGTTTTTATTTCTCCAAAAATGATGCTTTAGCTAATTCAACATAAAAGAGGCGGAACCAGGGCGGGACAAGCCTGCTGGTTGGTCAGTCAGGGACCAACCAGAAGGCTAACAAAGGATGAATTGAAACTTGTTCCGTTTCAGTTTAGTTACAGTTTAGGCATTTAGCAGACGCTTTTAATCCAAAGCGATTTACAATAAGCAGATAATACATCACTATAATAAACAAGATAACATGTCAGAACATCAACAACAATATAAGAAATGCATATGAATTTCAATCTAAAAAAACAATATAATCAGTAAAGAAAAAAGGATTCTAAAAAACCTAAAAACAAATGCTAGCTAGCTTCATGTAATGGTCATTGAGTGTTTCTGTAGTGCTATGGGTTTAGGTGGAGTCTGAAAAGGTGAGTCTTCAGTCCACGGCGAAAGCTAGCGAGTGAGTCCGTTGTTCTAAGTGCGACAGGGAGTTTATTCCACTGCTTGGGGGCCAGGAGGGCAAACTGTCTCGTACGAGTGGATTTTTGTCCTGGGGCTTTTAGCGAGGGTTCTGTGTCCGTTATGTTATTCCGCCAGTATATTCTGCTTGTTTGCGTGTTGCAGGTGGAGCAGAAGATTGCAGCGCGCGTGGGTCGCCTGCAGGTGGAGCTGGAGAGGAAGAGCTCGGAGCTGGAGCGGGCCAAGCACGAGAGCGACCGTCTCAGCCAGGAGAAACAGGAGCTGGAGGACAAGGCAGGGGAGCTGTCCCGACAGGTGGACGTCTCCGTGGAGATGCTGGCCAGCCTCAAGCAGGACCTGGTCAGCAAGGAGGAGGAGCTGAACCACAAGCAGCAGTGAGTGCTTTTCACATCATTTACATCAGTGGTTCTCAACCTTTTCAGGCCGCGACCCCCAAAATAATCATATTTTAACTGGGGACCCCCCCCCCACACACACCCTGACGAGCACTATGAATTGAGGCATTACATTTTGTATGACACGGTTATGTGAAAATAGCAAATCTACTTGCTCACAACGCCTCGCGTTGCGTAGCGTTGTGTGCATGTTTATGGGCTATTTTCACAATTTCAGCCTCTGATATTTTACAATTTGGCCAATGTTTGATTTGTCATTTTAGAGGTATTAAAAAGTCCTTAAATTGTCACTTTAGAAATGTGCAGATACCCTCTATACACTTAAACTTGTTGTTGGTTTGTTTACTGTTGAGTGAGAAAACAATGTTGCACATTGAGTTAATCATCTGGGGACCCCCCAAAATAATTTGGCGACCCCCCCTGAGGGTCCCGACTCACAAATTGAGAACCACTGATTTACATGTAGCGGCCCTCATTTGGTTTCATTCCAGGGTCCTACAAGAAAGTGAAAACCCGACTGGAATTCATTCATGATGTTCTTTGTACAAAACATCCCTTGACCCAAACCGCTGGTTGAGAAAGACTTGGGATGCAAGATTATGTTACGTGATATTATGTTTCTGTGTGCATGTTTGGATGGTTTGTTAGTTCAAAAAGGAAGAAGATAGCCTACCAAAAGCATCTCTCGGGGTAACATCCATCATTTAAATTTCAGCCAAGCAATCTGGTTGTCAAAGTCATCATGAACAGAAGTCAAATGTTCTGAACTGTAGATCCTGTTCAACTGTTCATGAAGGTAACCAGTAGAGTTGCCGGAAAGAAACTCACCAGGATTTTTATTCTTGTATTTGTTTTAATGAGAATCACGATAGAAATAACTTTAGGATCACGCATATCCTTTTTTTCTTTTTTTTTTTCTTTTTTAAGGTCTGTTTTTGGGCTTTTTATGCCTGCTATTTGATAGGATAGTAGACTGACAGGAAACGGGGAGAGAGATGGGGAATGACATGTGTCAAAGGTCGTCCGGATCGGGAATCGAACCGGCGACGCCAGCAGGCATCATAGCCTAGTATGTAGTACGCGCCTTGACCACCAGGCCAGCGGGCGCCCCACGCATACCTTTCTGAGGTTAAGATTAGGAATAGGGTTAGGTTTTGGCACCGTTTTACTGAGGTTAAGGTTAGGAATAAGGTTAGGTTTAACCGTATTAGGCATAGTTTGCAGAGGTATATAAGGATATTAAGGATCTAAATGGAAAATAACAAATAAGCCTTGCCTTACCTGAACTGTACTGTCATGAAACTGTACCTTTTCCTATCCAAAACTTCTAATAAATACCTTAATCATTAAATCAAAAGGCATAAACCATCAGCCCAGGCGAGTTTCTTTCTGGCGACTCTTCTTGTATTCTTCATGAAACACTGACCTGGCTCCAGTCTCTGAATCTGGATTAGGATCTCAGGGGTTTGGTGTTGTTTGGTGTTGTTTTCTCAGCTGGAATACCAACTGGGCCAATCAGCGTCCTTAGAATGCGATGATGGAATGTAACGGCGCAAGACAGTTTAAAACAACAGTGGCAGTGAAACAGAATGGAAATTAATTCTGATGAAACGCACATCTCGGCACAAATACACACAATCACACATCACGCTAAGCAACATTGGCAGGTGTCATCACCACGCCAGCTTGTTATGGACATTTTCCTCAAAATGCATTTTGCTACAGACATGAGGGGTCAATATTACCACATAGTGTGCTACACATAACGTGCTATACATTTTGAAATTATAAATACATCCAAGTTATATTACGCTTTTCTAGTTACGATAGTATTTCTGCATTAATTTAATCAGTGTTCTACCTAAAACCTGGAGACTGGAAAGTCTGCCACTGTACTCTACACTACAGCATGGGATTTCAATAATTTGGTCTTTCATTGCACATTACTTGAACAAAATAAGAACATAATGAAAAAAGAAATGTTTTTTTTCCTCAAAATCAAGAATTTGCCAAAGACATTGGACAAGTCTTGCCACGACACATTTGACCATGTGCAGACCGTGTTGATGACCACTGAATACTGGGCATTTATGACGCGCACACGTGTAAATACACGCTCACAAAATAGTTAGACATGATAGCATCATTTACTACCTTCCTCCTACTGGCTAACTTCACCTGATGTTGGCATTGTTGGCCTGCCAGATGTTAGCTGCATCTGCCCGTCTGTTCCTTCCCAGTATCTGTATGCCCTAAGAGGGATGTCTGCCTGCTCAAGCTGCTCAAGCTGCTCAGGACTCTCTGCCTTCAGCATTCAGCATAACTCTGAGAGTGTACAAACGGAACCAAATGGACCTGTATGGGTCCATCCATGCACACTCACAGTGATACATTTATACTGAGGATTTCACTGTGCAGCTGGATCCACAGCTTCTCACAGATAAATCTCTCTCTCTCTCTCTGTCTCTCTCTCTGTGAAGATGCCTTGTTGCTTCATGTGTGAATAGCACTATAGATTGGAGGTTATTTATGTACGGGTTATGCTCAGAATGGTCTTGTTGTGTTAAGATAAAGTGTTTTTTACACGCACCCGCTGTCACACGTGCACGCACGCACACACACACACAGTGGGGGTGGCGGAAACACGTTCAGCGGACTGCCCCGCCAAATGTTTGCCTATTACAGTGGTTCTCAACCTTTTCAGACTGTGACCCCCAAAATAATCATATTTTAACTGGGGACCCCCCCCCCCCCATCCTGACGAGTACTAAGAGTTGAGGAATAAAATGTTGTATAACACGGTTCAATTGTGAAAAATGGCCGATCTACATGCTCACAACGCCTCGCGTTGCGAGTGAGAAAACAATGTTGCACATTAAGTTAATCATCTGGGGACCCCCCAAAATAATTTGGTGACCCCCCCTGGGGGTCCCGACCCACAGGTTGAGAACCACTGGCCTGTTATGACATGCTCAGGATGGGGATGCTAGGGTTCAGGTTAATCTTTGATGAGGCCAGCCTTCCTCTTCCCTCTGGTTTTCTTCTATTTTCTTATACTATTTCAGTTTGTTATCAGGGCTAAACGTCATCACCAGCCCACAGACAGTCAGACACTCCTCAGGGCACAGCTTCTAATCACAAATCAACCACAACCACTGACACAGAGCACAGTACTGCACACACTCTCCACTGTACTGTACAGTGTACAATGTCTCCCTGAGTGTGTGTGTGTGTGTGTGTGTGTGTGTGTGTGTGTGTGTGTGTGTGTGTGTGTGTGTTTGTGTGTGTGTGCGTGCGTGCGTGCGTGCGTTAATGAACGCCACATCTACAACAGTAAGTGTTGGATAATTTAGAATACCATCGGGAGACTTTAGCCCATTTGTTGTGGGAAGTGTTGGCGTGCCATCTACCCTATTTTACTGTCCTCATTCTGTGTCCCTGAGAACAGTGACAATGAGAGCAGTGCTGTGTATGTCTCACCTGCAGTAGATACACACATGTAGGGTACAGATAAATACCATTGATGCAATGCCATCCCCTCCCTGTATTGTTCATTATTTTAACCCATTTAGACCGGGTATGCATTATTGTGTATTATTATTTGATGCTTTAACTATTAAAAAAATAGCAGATATACAAGCTCACAGTGCGGCACTCATAGTTAAATCATTAAATAATTCTAGGCCTAAATGGATTTTAAAGGTTCAATAATGCTAATATTATAATAGTAGGAATTAACAGTTACAGATCATAGACTGCTTCCAAGTAACGCCCGAAGCCCCAGTTTGTGTCTGCGTCTGAGTCTCTAAAGGAAAGCTGGCAGCTGAACAGTGAGCTCATTCAGACTGCAATAGAGAGAGTCTCACAGATGGAAAAAGACCATCATGGATGCTGAATGTTCAGCAGCCTTTGCTGTAGGGATGGGACGATATGAACATCACGATTATTGCGATATACGATATTATCGCAATAATCAAAATCCATTATCTTGGGGCGGAACATAAAAAAAAAAAAAAAGCTGATTGCGACGCATTGTGAGCTTGTAGATCGGCTATTTTTTGGCAAAGACATTTGATAGAGAGTGAAAAAGAACTGTATCAAGTACGTATATTAGGTACTTTTTACCAATTATAGAGGGTTTAAGTGGTACCGGATATGCAGCTCGGCAAATAAAAGGTGAATTGATCCCTGTGCATGACGGAGGACGATATCACGATAAATTCAATCTCCACGATACGATTATTGTGAGTGTTTTTTATCACGATAAACGATAATATCGCGTATCGTCCCATCCCTACTTTGCTGTATGAATTGGGTTTGAGCCCTGCTGTTTCACTACTGTGTGCAGCTTGGATAGTAGCATGAAATGCAAAAAGGGACTTAACAAGAGCCTTACAGTTGAAGGGTGCTGTCCAATACTTATTTTGAAGAAGTATTTGTTGGCTGACAAACAAGTATGTAATCCATGATAAGCTGCGAGCAGCTTTTGATTTGCACCAGAACTGATTCTGGACAGACTGAGCAGCGGACAGACCGACAGAGCGGTACTTTATACTACCTGCAAGGTCTCAGCCAAAGGCACAGAATTACAACATTCTCTAAAATGGTCCTGTTTCATGACCAAAAGTTATAACCTTCAGTAGCAGTTCTTCAGTATTATTATATTATATATTCATATTATTTGGTGCTGCACATCTTATTCTGGAATTAATTTGAGTCTGTTTTCTAAAGTGGAAGCACATGCAGAGGTTTCACTACTACTCCTACTGAGGCTACCATGGAAACAACCCCATTTCTCATTGAGATAGTGTTCCAGAATACAAAGTGATGCTGTCAAGCCAGAGAGAGAGAGACCGAGAGTTGGCCTCATTAACAGCAGTGATCGAGGGAAAGGGGATCAGAGGGAGTTAGTATGGACTGTGCAGCATTAGCATATCAATAGCCACGGTTGATGCTGCTGTACTGACGAGGCAGAATGAGCTAAGCAAAATGTGACCCGCGTTAACCACATGAACCCGTGCCTTCCTATTTTGGGAATACTAAGAAAGGAACTGATCTACAAGCTCACAACCCTGTTGCCTTGCAACACGCTGTGAGCTTTTAGATATGCTATTATCTGTATGTTTGAAAATAGATGTTTTTGTTATCAGTTAAATAAAAATAAATAAACTGTAAATGTACAATTCGCATTAAATTCACCCATTCACACACATTCATACACCAACGGCAGAGGAAACCATGCAAGGCGAGGCACCAATGTGCTCGTCGGGAGCAATTAGGGTTTCAGTGTCTTGCTCAAGGCTGCTCTATACTGTACCTCCTGAGCCACTGCCGCCCCAATTGATTAGTTTGATGAACTGTTGTACCCCTAGCCTGCAATCCTGACTGAAGGAAAGACCATGGTTTTCATTTGGTCAAAGCAGACGTAAAGAGTCACTTCAACAACATGCCTGCAAGCAGCCGGGTTCGTCCATGCGGCTTTGTTCACGCACACCTACAGTAGTAATGTAATATAGCTGCATGTCTGGTTTATTTACACTATAAATTACACTATTCCTTTGCCACCACATGCTTCTCTCCAGTGCAACCTAATACAAGTGGGCTGATAGTGGTTCAGTATTTTGTTCAGTGACACTTGGACAGGACGCATGGCTGTTGTAATAATCAAACCTGTGACCTTTTTTTTCTCTCTTCTTCTTTTTAATTTTTTATAGAACTAGAAAGTCGCGCCGCAAGCGGCGCTCCTGTCTATCCCCCCTCGCCACGTTGTTAACAGGAAAAGCTCTGTGAATGCATAGCAGGATCCAGGCAGAGGTGGAACATAATTCGACGGGTAACCAAATGTTGTGTAACTGGCTTCACGTTCGGTGGAAAACACGACACACCTCCCTCTGTTGTAATTCAATACACTGCCCTCCGCTCACTCTCTCTACTCTCTCTACTCTCCACCCCCCCATCCTCCCCTCACTGACTGTGCCTGTGAGGGGCACGTGCCTCTCTCTCTCTCTCTCTCTCTCTCTCTCTCTCTCTCTCTCTCTCTCTCTCTTTCTCTCTCTCTCTCTCTCCACGCGCGCTTCTGCACTCTCGGAGGGGCTGCGCTCTCTTGGGGCTGTGTGTGTGTGTGTGTGTGTGTGCGTGCGTGCGTGTGTGCGTGTGTGTGTGTGTGTGTGGCTACGCCCCCCTCTGTTGAAATTGGATCCGCCGGTCCCATAGCTGGGAATGAGCCAATGGAGGGCTGTCACCATGGCGACGGGGGGCGAATGATAGCGCTAGGGGCGGTATTCCTTACGTCCTAGACGACTACCTATGAGTTGAAGTCGATGTAAACGGGGCGTGAATGGGCTTGGAAGTGGGATGCGGCAATAGGAGGAATGTATATATAAGATGGTCAGTACATTTTATTTTACAACTGTAATGGATTTTGTCCCTTAACTTTTGACTTTAAGTTCATACATCAAAAATCAAATACATCATGTCATTTTCTAACAGTTGCATCGCATAAATAGTACATTTGTGCCATTTAGGCGATGCAATTTGAGCATTGAAGCACAAAATGCTTGCACCGTGGCTATATTCATAAAGTTTGATTTGGAATCCTAATTACAGTGGGAAAAAGATTATATAACACAAAACTAAATATTGTAAAGGGAAAAAAGAAAGAAAGAAAGATGTTTTGTTACACAAATCAAGGAGGCTATCAGAGAGAGAGAGAGAGAGAGAGAGAGAGAGAGAGAGAGAGAGACAGAGACAGAGACAGAGACAGAGACAGAGAGCGAGAGAGAGAGAGAGAATGTCAACCATCACTCTATGACATACAGTATTTACTCTTCCCTGATTGATTGGAGCAAATACCTGGACTAGTGGCTCCTTGGGAAGCCAGTCACGAACGTCAGCCCTGGACAGCTTTGGGAATGGAGGTCAATGAATGCATCACTATGTTTTTCTTCTTTTCATCTATTAAATATGTGTGTTTCCTAAACCCACCAGGCTTGAGCTAAGACCCGCCTCGCGGAAACGCCTCTCTCAATAATCTTAAGTATGAAAGTGTACCGGTATATAGTGCTCTTAGTGCAAAGCAATACTATACCTACTACCTACTGATCCATTACAATAATACACGCAGCATAATATGCGTGTTTCCTAAACCCACCAGGCTTGAGCTAAGACCCGGCACGTTGCTGTGTCCCTGCATCCTGTCCTCCTGTACTGAGCAGATATAATAATAATAATAATAATAATACAACTTTATTTGTATAGCACCATTCATGACCTGAAATGCAGCTCAAAGCGCTGCATATATATGATTCTATGCATTGTACATGAGCTACATGTGTACATGATATTGACATCCTTTCATTGTGCATGATGTACATGTGTACAAACATGATATTGACATCCTTTCTGCACCATGCTGCAAATAGTTTCCTGGGCATGAGGCAGTAACACCAAATTAGTATAATTAATATAAGTAACTCTACAGTCCCTCCATCAACTTGTTATGAGACATAACATGAATTCTCCAAACCAATCTAATCATAATTAGCACCTAATTAAAGTGCTGAAAATGTCACTTACAAGTTCTGTTATAATAAGTGATAATGGAATAACACAACGGGCAGCAGTAGCAGAGTTAGTGTCAAAGTGTCCTTGAGCATGACACTGAACCCCTAATTGGTGCCTTACATGGTTTCCTCTGCTATCGGTGTATGAATGTGTGTGTGAATTGGTGAATGTAATGCACAATCATTGTAAAGTGCGTTGGATAAAGATACAGTATACTGTAAATGGACAATTTACCATTTACACAACACCCATTCACAGATTTGGATCACCTTTGTAGCGCCTGGATCGTCTTGCCAAATCAAGATGGTTACTAATTGCAAACAATGGCGCTCCTCACATAAAAGCCTTTCTAGCAATCAGCTCCATTCTGATGAATAGTAATATTTGGGAATCATTTTGAATTAATAGTCAGTGACGATGACAAAGCTGAGAGGAAACTGAACCAACGATCCAAATGAACACTTAGATGTGCATTACTCATTATGCCTTTTATCGCTGTGAAGTTTGAGTGTGCTGAAATGCCCTTGCCTGTCAAGTGACAGTGAAAGTGAAATTAGCTTGGTTATACTGTTATCCCATACTGTATGTGACTGCAGTAGCCAATATGTAGCTTGCACCATTGCTGTATACACAGTATGTATTTATGTTATTTCCATTTATGGAATAATGACATGGCAAGATGGATTGTGCAGCTTTGATTACTCGATAACTTCTGTATAAATATGTCATTTTTAAAATGATTCTACTGTACCTCAAGTCGATGGTGTAGTATAGTCCACACCACAACTATAATGACGACAGTGGTGAACGATCATTTCATCACATCACTCATGTTAATCATGTTTACCATTATCGTGCCTCGCTATGGATGCTCACATCATTATCATTATAGTTATCATTCTTGGTGTGTGGACGACCATTAACTTCATATACAGCCATGCAGGGAAAGCTTTACCTCACATTTTTCCCTCATTGGCTGTGTTTCTAAACGCACCATCAGCTTGTGATTGACTGCATTTTAAATACGCAGAGACCAACTGGCCATGAAAATAACTGTCACATTACAGTATGTATTCTTATGCATATACATATGCACGCATGCAGGCAGGCAGGCAGGCAGGCAGACAGTCAGTCACATGCTTGGGTGCATTCACAGACACATGCATGTGCCTAAGCATTTGTTCATGTTAGAAAAATGAGATAATATCATAGATGTGAAAATGTTGTCATGTATTCGTATTTGCGCAACTTAAACAACATATAAAACGGTGTGACAACCCCAAGGGCTTGTCTGGGTAAACGTGCACACTATTGTCACCTCCTGGCTCAACTGTGTTTGTCCAAGGTGTTGGTGGGGAACCATGTGAGTGATGCGCTGAGACGGAGGTGTGCTTTTGTAACAGGATCATCACACAGAACGATCGCCTTCTCCTGTCTGTCACTTCCTTTGTCTGTCTGTCTATCCTCTTTCACAGTGTCTGTTCTGATTTTCACTTCCTCTGGCCTAGCGTCAGATCTTTCTCTGGACACGTCGTCTTCCTTGATCTGACGGTAGAGTCTTTCTATTTTCGTCTTTCTCCCCCCCCCCCCGTTCTTCCTCACTACTTCCGTCTCTCTACTCTGGTTTCCCTTCTCTCTGAGAGATAGTTCAGTTTTCATGTTGCCTTACTGCCAGGCATTAACATGGTGCAGCGTCCCCCTATGGGAATGAAAACAACAGTCTGACTCTGTTACACTTTTAAATCAGTTAAAGTTTTTAGTTTAGTTTAGTTTAGGTTAGTGTATTTGATCACTCACATTTTTACAAGTCATACATCCACTTAGTCATTGTTACATGTGATCAAAAGGAATAGGCTGAAGCTGAAAGCTTGTAGAAGCCTATCCTACTTATTCATGAATTAAGACATTGATTAGTTATAAGAGTTTTGTTGGAAGTGAGTATACCTGTGTTTATCCAAATCTGCATTGTAGGATTTAGTAAAATATATACCCCTTGTAGTATAAATAATAAGATAGTATAAGTCAAGATATACTATATTATTATTACAGATAGCTCTGTGATTATGGCTAAAATTATAAATGTGTCCTGAACACAAATTGTTCATTGTGATCATTCTCACTGATTTTTGAAAGCATCATTATTTAATTGTGCACATTGTTAAACTGTATGACAATACATTCACTATGTCCCATGAACTATTACAGCGCGCATAAAGTACATTCTAAGGAAAACTAAGGGCCCTGTTTTGGGGCGACTGTATTCCTGAGCCGCAGTGGTGCCAGCGTGTTCGGTCTTTTGGCGACTCACAGTGTGCCGATGTGGGAGGAAAGGCTCAGTGTGTCGTTTGCAAATCACAGCGCACTGCAAATTTGGGTGTCAATGACCACAGCACACCGCCTGACCGCTTGTACCAGGGCAATTGCCAAATAGTGAGCCGACTGCTCATGACTCACTATTTTAGTTGGCAGAGGCGCAGCCAGATAGATGTCCAAAATCACTTTATGTTATGTTTGTCTGTTTCACTTTGGTATGAATCCCTCAAGCTGTAGTGTAACAAACATTTTATGTGTTTTTCTTGCTTTCTCTCACACAGTGGTGGTAACAATGGTTAAATGCTTGCATCCCATAAAATAACTGTTGCACGTCATGACAGATTATTGAAGGCACCGACACAAAAAAGAACTGCTCCGTGGCAGTGGTTTTTATACTACCAAAACCTCCACCGGCTGTCCGTCCGTCAGTCAGTGAGTGAGTCACACGTCACACGTCACACTTTTGCCCTGCTCATATCTCCACAACCGTTGCCCCCATCCATGCCAAATTTTGCACACACACTCCTTACCTGCCAAACTACAACCTCCAAGGACCCCCGGAGCTCCAGGGACCCCCAGGTCCCTGGGGGACCCCCAGGTGTAAAAAAATGTCCGTCCGTGAGTCACGTCACACGTCACACTTTTGCCCTGCTCATATCTCCACAACCGTTGCCCCCATCCATGCCACATTTTGCACGCACACTCCTTACCTGCCAAACTACAACCTCCAAGGACCCCCGGAGCTACAGGTCCCTGGGGGACCCCCAGATGTAAAAAATGACCAAATGTGCAAAAATGACCAAATGACCACTCCAACGGGGCTGCTCACGGGGAATTCCCGGGGACCACCGACTCCTGGTGCTCCAGAACGGATGCAAAAGTGGTGGCGCCCCCAGTGGAGGACCCCCTACACTGCAGCTCACATAAAATGCCGTAACTCCGGCTAGGAGCGACCGGGAGAGCCGGGGCCGGTACCTATTCGTCCGCCTCGGCGGCGTGGAGACCCCACCCCTCATTTCTCACATGGCCCTCTTCTAGCGCCACCATGAGGCCGATTCTTGCAAAACACATTTTTGGACACTGCTCCTAAAAATGTTGCCCTAAAATCACGCAAATCGGTACACAGTATGTCTACACTCATCCCATCAACATGAATCTGTCCCATATAGCGCCACCTTCAGGCCGATTTTTAAAAACACATTTTTGGACACTGCTCCTACAGATTTTGCCCTAAAATCACGAAAATCACTACACAGTATGTCTACACTCATGTCATCAACATGGATCAGGAAGATTTTGGAAAAACAAATTTTTGCCCTATTTGTGGAGATAAGCGACCTACGGTCGCTTATCTCCCGATTAGGGAGTCTTACTGGTTTATGTATGGACTGAGGAACCGCAAATTAATATGTATTTGGCTGTGGGCCTCCATCAGAAAATATTTTGTGCCAGCCCCACAGTAGCATGATAGGTATAAATGTATGTGAAATGTGCAACAGCTGCTCATTTTGTTTAAATCACTGTGGCAGTTGGACCCGGCATGCCGTTGTATCACAAGCAGCTCTGCTACACCCAGTGATTCGTGTACTGCATGTTCAATTTACTGTTGAACACCATAGTACTACAAGCTACCTCATCTGTAATTCAAGACTGACAAGGTCCACAATCCTTCCTGGAAAGCAAAGAAAGCAGTAGTTATTCTTGGGATCCCCTTGTGCTGATAGAATTGTCAATGGTAACCCCTGATTCTTTCTTTCTGAAAACCCATAATCCTATATGGGGGGGTAATAGTCATAAATGCAGCAGGAGTGGCATTAAGAAGACGGGGCTCTAGTGGGAGCCAATTGAAGGGTGAATAAACGAGCATGCACGATCACATGCACGCACGCACACACGCACACACACACGCCTGCGAGCGCACACACACACAATCATAGAGAGAGAGAGGCCAGAGCATGTTTGACTGAGAGAATGAGGAAACTCCTCACAGCCTAACAATGTCAAACCTGTCATAAATCCCTTATCATAATGTATAGTTACAGAGACAGACAGGCACTATAAGGCATCGCATACCGTACAGTAGGATCACACAAAGCCACTTACAGACGTCCCCAACTCCATCTGATTACCTGAGTGTGTGTGTGTGTGTGTGTGTGTGTGTGCGTGTGCGTGTGTGTGCCCGTGTGTTTGTGTGCCTGTGTGTGCTTGTGCGCACGTGGGTGCTTTTGGCAGCAAATGTATATTTCACCTTTAATCAACCACTTCTTAATTGTTTTAAAGAGATCTGTGCTTGAAGACAGGAAAGGAACTCTTGACCAAACTATTTCTAGCCCATTTCTGATCTTCCATGGTGCGAACACTCACAATATTTACAGTAGCGAACTGCAGCATTGACAAATGGGCAAGATGTACAGTAATGGCACTTTGTGCAATACTATAATAGAACTGAAGCAAAGTGATGAATGTACAGTGAGATATTATTTTCCACTGAAACATAGGAAATAAACAAATAATGGGCACAGGTGAGATGACTATAAGTAGCAAAAAGCCACCAACAAAAGAATCTCACCAGATGTCGATGTTGAGGAAACCACTTCAGGCTGTTAGGACACCGCTTCAGTTTTCTCACATTAAAACAAATTCACATCCATTACTTTATTGTCCCTAGTGGGAGATGTGGTTTGCAGCAAGCCATCAAACACAATCCATATTCACACTGGAAAATATACAGAAAACATAAGACGCATTAAGACGAGTAATCCACTTGGACGTTTGAGTTAGGGTTGTTGTTTGTTTTACTTAAAGGAAAAACTAGGAGAAACATTTAAGAGAAGAAATCTATGACATGAGCTTGTTAAAACCAACAAAAGAGATGCCTCTATTCTTCTCTCTACCCTATTATCTGTCTGCATACTGTACTGTACCTTACTGATGTCCAGAGTCTTTTGTCTTGAAAGCTGACCTTGTAGCCATTCCTCTCTGGCTCTCTTCAGCCGACACGACGTCACAAGACCTTATTAAGCATTCCTGACTACATTGCTTAGACAGCTAGGAGGCCTGCCCACTGTCTATAAGGACACAGAAAACACTTGAAAACAGAGATAAAGGAGACAATGACAGACTCTCTGGAAGACTCTGGCCTTCTGGGAATTCTGGAATGTGGTCCCACTTTAACGAGCATGAGGGGGAAAGACATCCAAAGGAGGATGAGACGTACAGCTAGCGATCTGTTTAGATTGGGTGGGGAGAAAAGAATGATGTACAGGAAGATTGTGTGTGTGTGGGGGTAGAAATACACTATCACTATACAGTAGGAACTTCAGTGATCTTAAATCGTATCTGCAGTGCCTACAGACTACTAACATTTTGCATGAGAAATAGAGATTTCTATAACAGCACTGACAGAAAGATCACGACAGAAAGAATCTGGTGGGATTTGGTTATATAACACATCAGCTGTATATAAATATCCAGTTGTGGTGGCCTGGCAGCTCAACCAGTTACCACCTACACAGTAAAATGCTCAGGGTTCATTTAACTCCGAGGGCCAGATTTAAGAGCATCAAAGGCACAGTGCAAATTGTGTTGGTAAGATGTGTGGAATTAACATCAAATTCACCAAGGTAGCTGTTACAGTAATTAAGCAATCAGTGAATGGAACTGCCCTCTAGACGCGTTCTGCATTTGAAGCAGATGCAGTGGATTGGTGGAAATTCAAGAATAGATGGCAAGACTAAATTCATTGATGCTGAAATTGATTAATTTATGTAATAGAACATCAAACTATTTTGGAGGGACGCTATATCAAAACTCCAACTGAGAGACATTTAATTTGGGTAACAATTGCTCATGAAATAAATGCATTAGTAGTCACACAACTCCTGAAAGCAGTTGTTTCGTTGTATGGAAACAAGATACATCTGATACATACATTTGATACTATCAAATGTATCAGATGTATCTTGTTTCCAGCAGAATGCAGAATCTCTTCACGTTTACACAAGGTGACAAGCAAATATATCAAATATACTTGTATCAGTTACAAGCATATTTGATATAGGTGCAGAATGTGTCTGAAATGAAATGTGTAAAAGCGTGGTCAAATGTAAAGTGTAAAATTGTAATCAAATGGACCTGTAAGTGTACATTTTTATACACAAAGGATTTTACTGTGTAACCTATGGGCTTCTTGTTGCAAGCGATGTGTTTTCACTTTGTGGCGAGGAGCAGAAATGCCACAAAAAGCGTATTCATCCCTACTAATATCAGCGTTTTTTTTGTCTTTTCGTGCTCAGAGAAGTGGCCCAGATTGACCAGTTCCTGCAGGAGACGGCTGCGCGCGAGGCCAACGCCAAGGTGCGTCTGCAGCAGTTCATTGAGGAGCTACTGGACAGGGCGGACCGCGCTGAGAAGCAGCTCCAGATCATCAGCAGCTGTGGGACCACACCTAACGGCAGCCTGGGACGCTGCAGCCTGCAAGGGTCAAAGGGCAACAATGGACGCCAGGTGAAGAGAAGGGCTGTGAGAGGTCTTAACGCAGTGGTTCTCAACCTGGGGGGGGGGGGGGGGGGGGGTGTGCAACACTGTTTAAGTGTATAGAGGGTATCTGCACATTTCTAAAGTGACAATTTAAGGACTTTTTAATACCTAACCCATATATAATAGAGGCAGAAATTGTGAAAATAGCCAATCTACATGCTCACAACGCCTCGCAACACATGTAGATCTGCTATTTTCACAATAGAACCATATACAAAATGTAATGCCTCAACTTTTAGTGCTCGTCAGGGTGGGGACCCCCCAAATATGAATATTCTGGGGGTCTCAGTCTGAAAAGGTTGAGAACCACTGTCTTAACGGATTCCTAAGCCAATAATTTGGTGACTCGCCGGTTATCAAATTATTGGTTTAGGAATGTGACAAAAACAATAAAACGTCCATGAATTCAAAGCTTCATGGGGTGTGTAATTGATAGAACATACACCTTTTTTTGGGTGAACTACGTACTCCTTTAAGGAGGTTGGTGGGGGTGTATTTATTTTCATTTTGTTTAGTTTATTGTTTGTTTGTTATATTCAAAAGTTGAGAGGCAGATCTGGTGAAAGGCAGGCACATGAGGAAGGTGCTGGCAGAATTACATTCTAGGACTGTGATCTTAACCAAATGAACCCTAGGGCCACTATACTAGAGGGAACATTAGGCAAAAATAGCAACTCTCCAAGCATGCGATGCGATGTGAGTTCGTAGACTGGCTAAGAAATTAGTGTAGAGGGGAAAAAAAGAGTGGACCAAGTATAGAGTTAAGTGGTGGAGCACTCCACCTTCAACAGGCATGTACTGTGTGTTACCAAGCGTGTTTGTGGTTTGAACCAGTCCAAGAGGAAAGTGCTGAATGTATTTTACCTGCCAGTGGCAGAAACTTGTATCTCCATGTTTCAAATTGCTTTGTTCTCTTTGTAAATGCATGCCCTACTTCATCATACAAGAGTTTTACACTAAAGTAGTGAAAATAGCAGCTCTACAAGCTCATAACATATCATGATGCGACACGTTGTGAGCTTGTAGTTTTCACCATTTTCTTTTTTAATAATAATAAATAGGAACAGTTTACAACATACATGTCGAGGATTTACAGTTCATTATATCTTCCTCTTTCTCTTTATATGCTTTGATTTAAAGAGAGTGGCCACTCCACTACGCTCTTCATAAACAGTGTTTTTGTCTTGTTGAGAAAGACGATGAGAGCAGAAAACAATGAGACAGATTGCTCAGGTAACGTAGAGGGGAAAATACTTCATTGACTAGATTGGGTCCTAGGGAGCGGTGCATGAACACTTGGACACATAATGACAATGCTCCTTGAACTGAAACTTTCAGGGCAGTTAATAGATCAAGAAGCTGTTCAAAGTAGCAATGCGTTTTGAATAATGCATCAGCATTGATTGTATAGAGTAACATGCCTCTGTAGTCCATCACCATACCAGAGCATAATGGACTTAATGAGACAACAGTTTTAATGGTAATGACGATATGTCAACCTTCAGAAACTAGTGTCAGGGCTGGATTAACCATTGGGCCGGTGGGGTCGTTGCCAGTGGCCCTTGGCTCTCAGGGGCCCTTGGGGGAACTGGGCCACGTGGTCATTGACAATTTACATTAAATGTATACGTTAATTCAAAATCAAATGTGTGGGCCCCTCCTCTGTTGTCTTCAGGTGCTTTCTTGGCCAACAGATGATAATCATGGCTTAAAATCCGAGCTGGGTAGTGCGTATCCGGAGGGAGGGGGGGTTATGGTGGAGGGGGGGGGGGGGGGGGGGGGGGGGAGGCTAAAATAATATCGTCCAGGGGCCCTCGCGGGGGTTAATTCATGGTCGGACATGGCAAGACGAGCATGTGTTCTAACCGTGCTAATGTACCTGAACTGCTGATTTTCAGCTGAAGGTAACAAATACCTAATCGCTTTGCAGATTTTCTGTTTCTTTTCTCAGTTTTCTTTAGTTGTTATGTCAATTCCCAATTCCCCCATGTAGTTCAAGTCAATTTCAATTCAATTCAAAGGAGCTTTATGAGAAAACATACCGGTATATTGCCAAAGCAAGTTTCGAAATATAATAAAACTGTTGAAAATGGGGGATGTATACAGTTGTAAAAATATAGTAGATAAAGGAATCTTGTCTTCAACAACATTGTCTAAAAAAAACATGTGTCTATATTCAACATGGAGACGCAGTCAGGCTACACTAACTCAAATCTTTGCTACTGGGGGTCCCTGGAACAACGTATTTTGAGATGGCGGTCCGTGACCAAATATCTATAATTTTGGGGGTCAAGTTTGAGAACCACTGATGACAGAAACATGAATCTTTCAAAAAACCTTTAGAAGACATTTATAGAATCGGGTCAATATATTCAAAGACTTGCACAAATTGTCATGATTTTTCAAAAATAGCAGATCTACAATATCAGATCTATGGCACTCTGTGCCACGCTGTGAGCTTGTATATCTGCTATTTTTCACTAGTTAAAGCATAAAATAATGGTTACAGCAGTTAAAATCTAACGTGACACAAATGAGTTCCAGGTCTAAATTTACGAGAACTTCATGAATGAAAAGTGCTTTATAAATATAATGCATACACAATTAAACACCTTACACAACAGTATTGTGCGCGAGTTGCCCCACTACTGGTGTACAAATACACAGCGCATGGAGCATTCTCGAGGGGCCATTCTGATAGCGTATCATGTAAAGATAAGATACAATAGCACCGTGAGGAGGGCAACGTGTTGGGAGCTCTGCATTGAGCACTCCCAACCTACGTTTTTCACAGTGAATCAGTTTTTCACTCGTACATCTACAGTATGTGACAATACCGGTACATCTCTTGAATCATAAACACAAATTGTTGCTTATTGAGCCATACAAGCCAGGCATAAAAAGAAAGCAGGTTGTCAGTTGCGATACAGTGCACACGTCGCTCTACATGCATTGATAGCTTACTGGTTCAGCACCACTGCCGATGGACAGCGACAGGCCATGTGAGCTGTGAACCAACACCACATGGGGATAAAACAAACCAAAGAGAGCAAAGCAGCATACAGAGCCACCACCTGAAGTACAGTAGATACACTGCTATATGCTATATTATAACATCTCTATTCAGAGATAGGGACAGGCGTACAGCTGCACATAAACCGATAAAATAAGCTCTCAGATTGTCTCCAGGATAACAATGAAATTATTCATGCATTTTGCCACGTTTTATAGTGTTAAAGAATGTTTTTTCTTTATATCATCCTTGAAAAAATATAAACTAAGTACAAAAAGAAAGGAAACTTGACTTTGGTCCATTATATCTCCTCTTTAATAATACCAATTTGTATTGTGTTTTATAGTAAATAATTGTTATTGTTGATTCGTCACCTTTCCAACGAGGTACAGCTTGCTAAGCATCGGGCATTCGAGGCATGAGCTACACAGCCAAACGTGTGGGTAGCACCGAGGTGTGTGGCAGTCACAGATGTGTGCCTAGCACCTGAGCATGAGTTCTGGTTTCTTCAAGCAGCAACACTGGTGGAAAGATGCCACGTTTGTCCCTTCAGGATAGGGCCCTGATGGCATTCACCTTTGTTGCTTGGAGCATTGAATTTTCCGGTCTTCTTGGGGTGCCTTGGGGCCACTTTTTGGTCTGTCTTTGACTTCAACAGTCTCACAGAACTTGGTCATAGGTTTGGAAATGGTACCAGGGCTGACACCAATGCTGCCACTCTGAACGCTGGAACACCAGCCTCGAGTTGCCCTATTGCACAAGGCCTATCCTGAAGGGACAAAGTGGCATCTTTCCAACAGTGTTGCTGCTTGAAGAAACAACAAATTCAACAAGTTGCAGAACCCATGCTCAGGTGCTAGGCACATACCTGTGACTGTCACACACCTGTGACTAACACACACTTGAAGCCCAAAACGAGAGTGAATGCCAGCAGAACAGTATTACAGGCCATTTTGGCAAATATTTGGTTGGCGCTACCCACACGTTTGGCTGTGCTCATGCCTCGAATGCCCGATGCTTGCTTAGCAAGCTGTACCTCGTTAGAAAGGTGACAAATCAAGGATAAAAATGATATAAAACACAATACAAATTGGTATTATTAAAGGGGAGATATAATGGACCGAAGTCAAGTTTCCTTTCTATTTGTGCTTAGTTTTATGATGAAAAATGTACTAACAATAAAATTAGGGATGGGCAATTAATCGGCCATCATATCGTTATCAGACGATGTTGGCCTTAAAGCTATACTATGTAACTTTTTTAATAAAACAAATCTTAAAATTGTCCTAATTATTAAATCGCTAAAGTTTTAGAACACCCACTCTGTTCATTTCAGCTCCCAAAGCCTTTTCTTTATATGTGTTCTACTGAGCCCTGGTGGCCGTGACCGGGGCTGTTTTTCCCGGCAAAATTACGTCATATGCATCATTCTGTACACGTGTCTCCCTACCGGCCAATCAAAGCCCAGATCATACACTGCCGAGCTCTTCAGGAAAAACACTGCAGTGTTTACACTGGGCTAGGAGTTTAGCATGTAGCTCCCCAACCGAGGCTCGTAGAGGGACACGAAAGACCTCTATGGATAGGTATCGGCGAGGCGAGGCGGACGCGGTGGTCTGAAGGCCTGGTCCGCGGCGAAAAACGGACGAAAAAAGCAGACGCGACCGCGGTTTGCTATAACACAGTATAGCTTTAAAATGCAATATCGGTATCGAACCGATATCAAAATAATATATCGTTTTTTTTTTTATAATAATTATGTTGAATTCTTTATTTTTTTAAGCCTCAAAAAATGGCATCAAGTTGAATTTGTTTTAAATAAAAATACTACATTCATTCCGTTTCAATAACGGTGCATCCCCTAGTTTTGGTATAAAGAGGCATTGCTTTTTCAAATTCAGTGTTTGATTATGCCTTTTTCAGAATGGACAAAGTTATTATATTTTTTTTTAATACAGAATGAGATCACATATATCAGTTATCGGCCATAACAGCAATGAATTATATATCGGATATCGATATCGGCCAGATGTACCACTCTTCAGTTTACTTTAGGGCCCGGCCTTCCAGGAGTACCGCTCAAAACAGCCTAGTGGTGCTGGTGTGCTCGTATCCTTTTCCCCCACGGTAAGGAGCTCATCAGTGACGTCAGGGGAGCCCATGCTGACCACTCCCCCTGCTCATCTACAGCTCCTCAGTTGAGGTTGTCAAAAGCACCGAGTGCCTCGGTGTTCACATCACAAGACAAAACTCCCCCATCCTCACCACATTCTACAGGCCCACCGAAGAGAGCGACAGCGTCCCTCCCAGATATAAAGTATCACTGTATGGTGCAGAAACTGCACCACCTGGAAGATCCTGAAAAGGGTAGTGAGAATAGCCGAGAAAAATCATGGGATGCTCCCTACCGCCAATTATAGACATCTACCACTCACTCATGCTGCATAAGCAGGGCCTCCAGCATTGAGAGAGACCCCTTCCACCCCTCCCACGGACTGTTCACCCTTCTGCCTTCCGGGAAAATGTTCTGCAGCATCAGGGTATTTGCAACACAAGACTCTGCAACAGTTTCTTCCTCCAGTCAGTCAGGCTACTCAACTCAACAAATTCAAACTGTTCGACTTGACTTGAATTCTTTGGTTGGCATTTGGCACCAGAGGTCTAGGAATGGCTGTAAAAATATCCTACCAAAATCTTATCTGACCTATACAAGGAATTCATTTGGCTCCTGTCCTTCTATTTTTAACTGACTTAAGCCTAAGTTATACTTTGTCACGCTGACATTCAAGTTAACGCGTCGTGTTGTTATCTTGAAAAAGAGTTATTTTCAGCAAGCGAGACCATTGTGTGACAATGTACTGTATAACTTAGGCTTTACTCGTGGAATGATTTACGTGTGTTTCAAAACCCAACACATACTCACCGCCTGAACATGTGCTGCAGTTTGCAATATGGCCCCATTCCCTCTCTTCCTTAGGCTGATTAAATTGTGATTGAATTAAAACAGATATACCTTATATGCCAGGATCATTTCTATTCTTAGAGGTGTCTCTTATTTGAGTCATTATCTAACAGCCTAACACTCCACTGTGGGAAGCAGATGAACAACCTCGCCATTGCACAACCTGCTTGTTGCCATGGAAACCAGCGCCTGCTCACGTCCTCTTATGCTACAGAGATTGTTTTGTTAGAGACGTGCTGTAGAGATGCAGAGGATGTCATGCAGAGGACGTGAGAGGACGCTGTCATAGTTTACCACTTCTCCATCTGTGTTTAATTCTAGGAGTTTAATATCCGTTTTGAATTGCTTTATTTTTACTGTTTTTCAGTCCTGACTTTTAGGCTGTAATACTGATGCTGATCACAATTGTTTTCATTCATGTCGTTGCTCAACTACAGATCAATCTGATTATTAATGTCTAAGGTTGTCCATCCGTCCAACACTTTGGTCCCAAGTTATCTTAAAAACTACTGGTTGGGGGGCGCCCGCTGGCCTACTGGTCCAGGCGCATACCACTTAGGTATTGCCACATAGGCATGGATGCCTGGCGGCGGTGCCGCTTCTATTCCCGATTCGGATGACCTTTGCCGCGTGTCACTCCCCATCTCTCCCCCCATTTCCTGTCAGTTCACTGTCCTATCCCAAAAAAGCATAAAAGCCAAAAAAAATTATCTTAAAAATAAATAAATAAAATAATACTGGTTGGACTGCCATGGAATTAGTTGTGTAGACCTTCATGAATGAATACTAGTACTACTTTTGGTGGCACCATGGCCTCTCCTCTTCCGCTGACCTTTGACCAAAAATGTCCCTTGCTCACAAGATATCTACAAGTCTAATGGATGGATTGGATATTTCGAATGACCATATTGGATGTTTCGCTGACCAGAGCTTGGTCAGTGTGAGAGAGAGACGGAGAGAGGGATGGAGAGAGAGAGAGAGAGGTAGAACGTAGAAGGATGAGGAGAGAGCCTATTTCGCCCACACAATAACCCAGCGAGGGAGAGAGAGGCTACTTAATCCAGGAAATGCTGGGTACCGAACCTCAAGCTGATTGACACTCTGCAAAACGAAACGTCAGCTTGTATCTTATAATAAAAAGTTAAAGTTGGAAGCTGGAGACAGTGCAGGATCTGCTTCTTTGTTCCCTTTTGGTTACTTTCCGACACACCTGCTCAGAATGCCTTTCCTATACAGTATACAGTGCAGAGGTATTCTTGTTTTCATAGCGTGCATGGAACCGCAACACTTTACAGATTCACTCCCAAGTTTCCCCCGTAATCCGTAAACTCCACCTTAGCCTGTAGCACTTGACCTAGAATTGACGATGATGCAGTCTTATGCAATAATTAATTATGAATGATATAGATCTCTGTATTTGATGTATGAGTTTACCTTGCTTACCGCTAAATGCCTAAATTGTTAATGTGAAGGGCGAGGATGACATTCTACTGATCCTTCAGGAGATTTTGTGGAACTAATAATCGGACTACAACCTCGAATGACACGTGTATTGTGTGTCTGTCTTCTTCCACTCGCTTTATCTTGGAATTAAATGCGGTTTCAACATACAGTAGGTCGTCAATGAAGTATAAATTGGTCTCAAGCCATAATTCAGAGTTACTTTTCTAGCAAGATTTTTTAGGAAAAAAGAGGTTAGGAAGAGGAACAGGGGAAGGAGATAAATCAGTTCAGTATAATGCATAATTTATGCTCTCCGTGGCGCATTGTGAGCTTATAATTCGGCTATTTCCCGGCCGCGACGCCATCACACGATGTATTAGGAATGGGACTTAACGTCCACTCTAGGGTTTTCCCTGTGTGCCCTGGATGGAATGGACAGATGCTTTGTGTCCCATTCCATTCCTGGAGGATCAGCCTTTCCTGCCTCGCCCAGTGTTCACTGCTGGTTGGGATAAGGCAAAAGAGATGGATTGAGTTTATATGGTTCTTCTCTCATCCGTTTCAACTGGCACTAAGCCCAGGTCTAGGTGTGTGTGTGTGTGTGTGTGTGTGTGTGTGTGTGTGTGTGTGTGTGTGTGTGTGTGTGCGTGCGTGCGTGCGTGCGTGCGTGCGTGCGTGCTTGCGTGCGTGCGTGCGTGCGTGTTGCGTGTGTGTTGCGTGTGTGTGTGTGTTGCGTGTGTTTCATTCCCTTTGCAGCACACTAGTCTGGTGCACACAAATCCTGTTGGCACTATTTCAAACACACACACACACACACACACACACACACACACACACACACACACACACACACACACACATCAATAATACACAGGTTGCTTTGAACACTGTGACTATAGGAGGATTTGCCCTTAGCAAGAGAAAAAGGAAGACTGAGAGGAAGAATTCATAACCACACACACACACACACCAATGACAAAATTGCGTTGAGGAGTTTATGTGATCCTACTGTAAGTGACGCCTTCTAGAGACTGTCTGTCTCTGTAACTATACATTATGTTGAGGGATTGATTTATGACAGGTTTGACATTGTTTAGGCTGTAGTGAGGCGTTTCCTCATTCTCTCACCCTTTACTGAGAAATATGATCCATATGTTTACTCATGTTTTGTCATTCTTCTGTATTAACTCAGCTTTGATGTTGTGTCTTGATGGTATGCACAATCTGGAACCACACATACCCCTACTGGTGAAGGACTGAACTGCAGCAGAGTGGACCATTTTGCTCTGCTTTTTGGTTTAAAGATGAAAGAAAGAAAACAATGTTGGCACCCAATCTTAGAAGATGTTTTTCTGCCATAAATCTTTATCTTGTAGTAGGCTACGTTTTTAACTAGGACTAGTAGTGTCTCTATACTGGGCATGTCATAATAGGTGAACACTCAGTGAGAATAGCACCAGCACACAACACGTAGCTGTGCATTGTGAGCTTGTAGATCGTCTTTTTTTGGAAAAAGGATTTGGTGTTGAATTTAAACAAGGAGGGTGCCAAATACAGACCCCTTGGGGACCCCAGTCAAGGATGTGAATAATTTGTATTTGGAAAAAGAGCGATATTTGATAGTAGAAAACGATCATCAGCATATCAATAACATAAATATGCTACTTGTTTGTTGTCTCTTGTAACTCCTGTCTGTTCCCCTTGTGTGTCTATCCAGAGAAACTCCAGTGTATCTGGGAGTACCAGGGGCATGTACCAGGTGTCTGAACGACGCTCCTCGCCCAGCACAGGGTAAGCCATTGCACTGGACTGTAGTACATTATATACTGCTGCCCGTATGGCCCAATATGCACTATAGCACTACACACCATTTCCAGTTATACTGTACAGTATACACGGCATCATAGTTGATAGATAGATACCTTTATTTAAGATACATTTAATTAATCAAAGCTCAAGTCAGAGCCAGAGACAACAGTTTGAGTGGTGAAACTGTGGGAAAATTCCTCCCGGGTTTATATTTGTGACATGTGAGTAGAGTACAGTATGTGCTGTTTAATGTCTGTTAATATTCAATCCTGTTCCCAGTATGAGTTGTGAACTTTGAGACCTTTTAAAACTCTAGTACAATGAGGCTTTCCTTAAATAAGAACAGCAATTGCCTCACCTTATAAATAGACCTGACATAAAATGGAGCCAGGGGCCAACTGTGCCATAACTGGATTTAGATATGAGCATTTCTTATAGTACAGAGGAAGTCTCATGAGTATAACTCACTAGTGCACTAAACCATTATGAACGATGAAGTGTGGGGTTTTATGAGCGTGCAGTCGCCAAATTACAGTATGGCTATGAATTAGTTTCTTACGATGGTTATACTGCATTGGTTCCCAACCTTGCTGGATCAGGGCCTAAAAGAGTTCATGGCCCACCCATCTGACCATGTAACAAAGGAGTGTGGTCAGATCGATGTGTGGGACTAGTGTTGATTTTGACAGCAAATTTTGAGTTAGTTTTAGTCATAGTCTTTTGAATGAGATTCCAATTCGTTTTAGTCATATTTTAGTCATCTGACATGTTTTAGTTTTAGTCTAGTTTTAGTCGACAAAATTTCACAAGATTTTAGTCGACTCAATCTACATTTGATTTTGTCAACAAAGAAATATATATTTTCAGAGCGCAACACCCGAGCGCAACCAAACTTTAGAGAACTTGTCTTTTAGTTCTGCTGGATCTCATCTCCACTAGTCCCTCACTAACATTTCAGTCTAGTTTGTTATTTGTTGTTTTAGTTTTAGTCATCAGCTTCTTTTTCATTTCGTTTTTATTCAGTTTTCGTCGGTGAAAAAAGGTAGTCAACTAACATTTTTCGTCATAGTTTTAGCCAACAAAATCAACACTGCGTGAGCCACGTGCATTGTCAGAGCATGTTTATTTTAACAATCAGTGAATCTAGTGTTCCAGCTTGGATCAATGGAATTAACATAGTGTATTTAAAGTTTCTATTTATTGGTATTGCAATGCAAAATACGTTTTCTCACATTTTAATACTACTGTATAATGTCATTCAAATCTTTTTTTGTTTTGCCAATTATTTGGGTGACAGTATTGTCGGCTCACAGGTGGGGAATGGCTCATTATATCAGCAGAGGGCTAGCCATGCTTCTTGCAGCATGCCTGTAGAACTGTTCAATGCCTTGCTGGAGAAAACAGAGACTGTCATAGTGAATTAAACGTCTGACACACTGGTGACAGAACAGATAATGGATTTTCTAATGGCACCCACTGGGACAGTGCTCAGGGCGAGTCATCGAGGTTGAAGAGAGTTTCACTGGGTCTTTCATTTACTCAGAGTCGTCCAGTGAAGCATCATACTCTTGACGTTGAGGGATTAATTCATATCCAGACAGTATGTCCTGTTTTTCAGTTTAATACATTGCATTTATAAAGAAATGGATAGAAGGTGGTTTAATTCCATGCCAGGAAGAGCGCACACGCACGCACAGACGCACGCACGCACGCACGCACGCACGCACGCACGCACGCACGCACGCACGCACGCACGCACGCACGCACGCACGCACGCACGCACGCACGCACGCACGCACACACACACACACACACACACACACACACACACACACACACACACACACACACACACACACACACACACACACACACACACACACACATACAGAAGGGCACACACAGTACATAGAACATATCATGTTAGTCATGCAGAAACGGAACAGGACCAGACAGTGTTGAGAATTGGGTTAGGGTTAGTCAACTGAGCATGGATGCATTGAAGCTATGCTTAGCAGTTAGCACCCCTGTAGTTACAATGTTTTAACTTAAAAAACAAAACAAAACACATGACGTAAAGTAAACTAAAGTCACACGTGAGATGCCCTGCACTTTTTAATGTATTAAGTTGGTGTAGTGAAGGTGAAGTGTGGTTATTTTATTATACCTAATTTGCTCCCAGTGCAATATCTTGCTCATACCACAGCTCACTTGCAAAGTATCCATGTCGAACATATTAAATTAGAAGATTCTTCTTTGTCAGAGTTGGCCTAAAGAAAACCAGTTATAACTGTACATTGTACATTATTGTCTCCTCCAGCCGAAAGGCGAGAGACTATGTTTTCGCCCCTGTCCGTCCGTCCGTCCGTCCGTCCGTCCGTCCGTCCGTGCGTGTGTCCGTGCGTGTGTGTGTGTCCGTCCGTCCGTGCGTGCGTCCGTCCATCCATCCAGTTTGTTACCAGCTAATCTCCGGCGCCGTTGGTCCGGTCGCTGCCAAACTCTGCACACACACTCCCTGGATACCAATTCAGAACCTCTGCCCCAATTCTTTTTACATTGGCCTGTTCTAGCGCCACCAGGAGGCCCATCTATACTATAATTTTGCGAATGTCTGTCTGAGTGAGTGAGTGAGTGAGTGTCTGTCTGTCTGTCTGTCTGTCTGAAACAGCGTTTCTCCTCAGTGGCTGGAGCAATTGATCTGAAATCGCATCACCATTAGCATATGAACACACCTGACATAACTGTGAAGCCCGTTTGTCACTTTCACAAATCGTATGCTGTATATTAGCATTTTTATGGTGTATCTACTATCTATTCTGCATCTAGCATGAGGCACATCTATTCTGCATCTAGCTTGAGGCAAAATGTTTAACCAGCTCTGTGTGTGTGTGTGTGTGTGTGTGTGTGTGTGTGTGTGCAGGCAGGCGGGTGTGTGTGCAGGCGGGCGGGCGGGCGGGGGGGGGGCGGGGGAACAGTATCTCTGTAGCCATTAAACAAAACGGGTTTCTTACATTGATGCTCCTACATATTATCATGCAAGCACCAGTTAAAGTTACTTTCCATCCCTCATATACTGTGTGCACAGTGCACATCCCATAACCCACACACTGCACATCATTTTGGAGCTCATATCTTTGAACGGGTAAGGGCTAGTTTTTGCTAAACTAACTTTTGCCCAGTACTCCTACAGATTTTGTTCAAAAATCTCTACAGTCATGTGATCGACATGGATCTGTCCAATTTTCCATATTCCATCCTGATTGGCTAAAACTGGCTTCCAAAGTTTGAAGGATTGGTCCGTTTTGAATAAAATGCCTGAAATCCTCAACGCAGTGTGCGATTTTGGTGAAATTGTGCATGCACATTCACAATAGGCCGAGAAATAAATGCCACTTAAAAAAAGATCAAATCAGCCTCATGGTGGCGCTTTAACAGGACGATGTGTGTTTTTACCTATAACTCGACTGATCAGTGTACAACTTTGTTTGTGCACTCCCTAGAGGCCAAGGAAAAACATTTGCCCTGCATTTTTTCATATCTGCCTTTTATAGTGCCACCAGGAGGTCGACTTATGTAAAAAAAAAAAAGAAGAAAAAAATAAAAAGCATGCAAATTAGTACACAGTATCTCTATAGTCATGTGATCAAGACGGATCTGTCCGATATTTCATATTCCATCATAATTGGCTAACATTGTCTTCCAAATTTTGCAGGATTGGTCGATCCATTTTGAACAAAATGACTTAAATCATCGACACAGCTTGTGATTACAGAGACATTCTGCACGCACATTCCCACTAGGTCAAGGAACAAATTTTGCCAAACACATTTTTGGAACAAAATGCCTCAAATGCCCTTTTCACATTTAGCGCCACCAGGAGGCCACAATAACATACATACTGTACCTGACCTGGTGGAGACCTGTGCTCGGAAAAGCACTGCTTCTAGTATTTTAACTGTGAAGACATTTTACTTCTGTTCTTGTTAGTGTTCAAGTGAATTATTGTACCCCCACATGACACATCTCAGGCAGAAGGTGGTCTGTTATCTTTTAGTGTCCTAGCATAATGGAGGTTAAGTGCTTTGCAAAAGGCCTGTCAGAGTATGTTGTCAAAGGCGGGGGAACATTTCTCATCCACTTTTCCCATCCAGATGTTCTTTGCTTCAAACTAGCAGCCAACAGACCCGCTGCTCTAATCTTTACAATTTAGGCATTTAGCAGATGCTCTTGCCCAGAGTGAAAGATCAATGTCTCACCTCACCACCCTTATGCAAAATGCCGATGCGTTATGAAGAACAATGAAAAACATTGAGCTGAATGCCGTTTGACATTGATTTTAGGCTATAAGTTTCATGTTGTATTTGTCTGAATTTAAGACCCTGTTGAATCATTTACCACCAGGACTGCATGTGTATATTTAGTCACTTGGAGAGTGACATGTACATGTATATTTATCAGCATCTCTGCATGAGTTTTCACACACTCTTGGCAATTACGCACACTTCTGTGTGATACAGTTGGTGTTCCCATTTGCATGTATGTGTCCATGTGTACATGATGTCACAGTCATGCAAACCATTCTCAGGCCTTCCTGCAGTGAATCATGTGTAATTCTTGTTAGGTAGTGTCCTGACAGTAGTCCTCGCTGCCTTCTGTCTTTTGTTATTAATAATCCATTCCCTCAAAATGTGTAGTCTGCTTGCTGTGATACCAAATGCTATTTTAGCTGCAGGACGTAGGAATACATGTTTTCTTTTCATCATCGTTGGTTACTGACTTATAGATCACTATGGCAATACCCAAAGATGACGAAGGTTTCATAGTTGGAATAAAGGTCTTTGCACATACTGCTGCGTTTTTTTGTGAATAAAAAAATCAACCTCATGTTATGTCAATCACGTTTGCACACTGCCGCCCGTTTCGT
Organism: Nannobrachium achirus; assembly: GCF_963921795.1. Lineage (NCBI taxonomy): Eukaryota > Metazoa > Chordata > Actinopteri > Myctophiformes > Myctophidae > Nannobrachium > Nannobrachium achirus. The sequence continues at coordinate 54,459,246 of NC_137812.1, forward strand.
ATTTATTTTCGGACCAGGGTTGATTTTTTCCGATTTTCGCAGCTGTTGCACTGAGTCCCTTGCTCTCTCTCCCTTTCCTCTCTCTCTCCCTGGGCTACAGCTTTCGGATTTCCAAAACGCAACGAAAACACGTAGTGCAGTGTGCAACCACCTTAACACCTCTGAGAATATACATTTGGAATAATACCAGTGAGTTATTCGTGCATCCTCGTGGCTCAGGGGTTAGCACTGTTTTGTTGCCTCACATAAAGGTCCTGTGTTTGAACCCGACAGGGCCCTTCCTGTGTTCAGGTGGGGTTCCTCCGGGGACTCTGGATTCACACCAAGAAAACACGTGCATGTTGAGGACATACCAATGCCCCCAACACTGGCATTAGAGCTGGAGCTGGTCCCTGTGCTGCTCAGTGACAGCCCACTGTAGCTCCTAATTGTTAAGATGTAGCCTAGCGCAGCTAGACTCTATCTGCCATTACTAACACAAGGCAGCAGATAGAGTCTAGCCTCGCTCAGCTACATTATGTACATGTTTGCTGTTATGTTCCACTGTGTTTGTATGGTTCCACTTTGGTTGTTGCGTTCCACTTTGTTTCTTGGGTTTCCTGGTCTACTCTGATTGGTTGTAGTGGCGGGCGTATCGCCTTTGCACTACTCAGATTGGTTGTACCAATAGTCAGTTGAATCTTTTTGTAATAGCCCCATGGAAAAGAAAAATACATTGAGAAAAAACAGACTATATCCACGCAGTTTGTAGTGTCTGGCTATGTGAGGCTAGTTACGATGGGTCAGGTGGAATTTCTCCACAGGGAGTAAGTCATCTGTTTTTATTGGCTTCACACACGCGCCTGCTGCAGGAGACTTGCCTCAAATCTGAACCCATTTGATTTGGCATTAGGAACTTGTTGCAACAGCATGCCCTTGCTGACGTAGACCTCAGGCAGGATTCAAACCCATGACCTACTGCATGAAAGGCGTATGCTCTAACCACTAACCGATTTAACCTCTTGCTCTGTATAGCTTTGACCTAAGTAGGGTCCTACATTTATGTAAAGGCGACTCACTTAAATAAATAACTTGTCGAATTATCACAGTTATGAGTGACTGCAATGTCAGCCTATACATTTCTCAAACACCTTATCATTTCAACCCCAACTGGAGCTGCTGTTGATGGTACAGAGTATCACCAGTAATGTAAGCTGGCCGAGCGCAGCCATTCTTTGGTTCAGAAGCCGGAGTGTCACTTCGGCCAATAGCATTTGTTCACCGATCTCAACCCTTTTCACATCAATTCAAGGCCCTTTATTTATTCTGCATTTGAGCCATGGACCACCATTTGATGAGATTGAGCCTCTCAGACCCAAAACTATAGAATATTTTGTTATCATTGGATTAGACTGTCCCCAATTCCATGCTGTATTGTATTGATATGGTATAGGAGAGATAACAGGCAAACGTTGATCAAAGTAAAATAAAAAATATACTTTCTAATTGTGTAGACTTCTTGTCAATTAAGTAATGCAGATTTTTTAACAATAATCTAACTCTTGAGAGTATAAAATGAACTGTAAAATGGACCCGTTCTCAAAAGCTAAAGATCTATAAAAGGGTCCATTTGGTTACTCACCATCATTTAGCTGGGGACCACCTGGAACCCCCTAACTGGTTTGGAACCCACTGGATAGAAGAATGGTTGTGTATCAGACACTCACACTCAGGGGCGAAATTAGATCTTATTCTGCATGGGTTTTCAGATCAAAAGGGCCCTGTACTGCTGTGAGAGGGGCCCATATATTAGGAGATTATAGACCCCTAATATATTGGAAATGACAAAATACATGTCGTCGTTGTCGGGTGTAAACCTTGTATCTCCAAGTTTCAAATTTGTATGTTCTTTCGCAAAGCAAAGCCCTGCTTCATCAGACAAGGCCATCGCACAAAAGTAGTGAAAACAGCAGATCTACAAGCACACAACGCCTCGCGGTGCGAATCATTTTTAAAATGAAAAATGCAAAATGAACGGTTTTGGACATACTTGGTTTTCACCCGACAACGGCGATATAATAGCCTATGAATTTATAATACTGTCACCAGTAGGGGGGCCCTTGGGTTTATTAAACCCATCAACCCTATACAAATTACGCTTGTGCTCACACTGCAAGGACAGTCTGGTTATTTACGGTTCCAGAACATGCCAGAGGCTGACATGTGTCACATTTCTGCTCATCAAAGGTAGACTCTGAGCCTTTTGGCTGATTGTTACCGCTACATAGTTAATGTGATGGCAAGGTGTGACTTGTGTGGAGATAACGGTACTGGGTGGGTTATAACATGTCAAGCTAGGAAAAAACATAATCAGAAATCAGTTGTATTTACTTTTTTTCTGTGGTTGTAACTGTAACATTTTATGCACATACTGTACATACATATATTGTAAATTATACTGTACAGTATGTATGTATGTATGCACTGTATGCACTTACGTATGTAAGTATTTAAATCTAATCATGTTTATTCAGAGCTATTTCACTACATAGGGAATTATAAATTATATATTATTGATGCTATTTTTACTTGCATGCATAAACCGAGAGCTGGGCGCAGAGTATCAGAGATTACAAGGCTAATCACTAAAGCTGCTTTGCATTTACTCTCCTAACAATCAGAGGATACAGTACATACAGTACGCTTAAATCATTAATTAGCTGCAACAGGAGCTTCTCATGTTTAAGACCAGTCCTATTACCATTTACCACTTGTTTCATCACTTGCATGGGGGAATTAGTTTTAATCAATTTGATGCTACTTTTAAGATCAAGATCAGATGTTGCTAGACAGTAGTTGAAACAGACTACAGTATGATTGTATTGACCCAGATTGAGAATGTCTTTAATCTTCTTTATTTAAAATGCTGACATAATACCCAAATAAACGATGTGGCGGGGTAAGCTTAGGGTAGACTCAATTCATATCCGTAGCTTACAGTGTTCATTCAATTCAGACTGCTGCAGACACTTGACATGATGTCACTTATATTGATGTAACTGTCTGTAATTGGCAGCCTGCATTATCAGCTGTCATTCTATAACGAGTAACATTCACAAAGCGAGGCATGCAGACTCGCTGATTCTTGCTTCATGTGAAAAGGAGCAGAGAAGGCAGGAAGGGGACAGAGTCAGAAGACAGAAACATGTCCTACTTTTTGCTGATGTTTTTAAACTGCTCATTATTTCTGCTCTGTTTTGAGGGGAGTTATATTGTAAAGTGCTGTTAGCAGTATGTATACAAGCTGTCTCCATGCTATCGCAGCTCCTCTGAAATGCAGCTCTCTTCCACTGTCAGACTTGTCGCTCCGGGACTCATTGTGGCAGAGTGCTTCAGCGGTTTCCCCTGCTGTAGACATGTGTGAATTTCTCAAGTCTTTTCCAGAGAGCCATCTTACATTTAACCCAAATGTGCAAACAAACTTGTCTTGAGGGTTTTTGCAGTTTTTTTTAAGTGCCTCCGAAACTGGGACCAGATTTGACATGAGTGATAAACAATTGGGTTGGAGCACAATGTGTTTCTGGGGGGCAGGGACTGAGAACATAGCAAAGAGCCTAAGTGATAATGGCTACTCCTGTATTCCATCTGTACCCAAGCCTCGCTCCGATTTGACAGATCATCCACAGTCCAGTGCAGGATTTTCCACAGTAAAGTTTTCATTGTTAATGTACATAACTCTTTTACATGTTTTATAAAGTAGGTGCTTCCTCACCTCGCTCCCATTACTCCTTCTCTTCCCCCAGTGCGTCAGGGAGGGTGAAGTCGGTGTCCCAGGGCTCGGGGGGCTATGACAGCGACAGTGTGGAGATGCACGCCATGGACGACTGCCCTGAGTCCCAGTATTACCATGTCCAATGCCGGCTGGGCGAGGGGGGCTATGAGCGATCCCCCGGTGGAGGCGGAGGTGGGGTTGGTGGTTCTCGGAGCTGGGGCCTCCGTAAGCAGGCCATACAGAACTGGCAGCGGCGGCCATACCGGAACAGCACAGAGGACGGGGACGAAGGGGACGTGTCGGACGTGGGTTCGAGAACCACCGAATCCGAGGTGGAGGTGTGGGAGCAGGACAGGCGGGCTGTGGCTGAGGTCCAGCAGTCCTCCGCTCCTTCCCATCCAAACCACGCCCATTCTCACTCGCATACTCACCACAGCCGGTCGGGATACCGCCCTGCCACAGGTAACAACCATATGGAAATGTATATTATTACCAGACAGCCAGGAAGAAGTGTTTGATTCAAATATAATTACCTCTATAGGAGTCAAATATTCATGTAACTCGGGGTCATGTAAACATGGGGTGGTGGTGATGTGCGCAGGTATTCAACGGTGAAGTTCACTGTCGTTGTCAGGAGGTTTGACCCAGAAGGGTAAAAAGGTTTTTGACCGTTGTCGCTGTGGTGCGAGAATTTGTTTGGCGTGTTTGCTTCAATATGTATGGATCCCAAAGGTGATCATTTGAATACTTATTGTTTCACTGTGGAGTAATAAAATAATATTTTGCATGAAGCTTCCGCTTTCAAGCTTCCACTATCAGTTCTGTGTCGATGAGACTGCAGAATAGTATTTTCTCTGCCTGTATTGCATGTAATCAAAACAGTTTTTGCATCAGTATACCGTTAACATCACAAATTGTTATTCTACCTAGCAGCATACCTGACAAATGTAGAGGTGTCCTGTCCTTAGCCACAAGGTAGTAATAGAATAGTCCGTGTTTGCTCCAGTACATTTTTTCTGCATATTCAAGTCCCTTTCCTGAGATGCACCGGACCGGCCTGAACCAGGCTAGAGGCGCGGTGGACACTCTTCATGCTTAGTAATAGAATAGTTTGCCCTAGAGGTGATTCCCAGGACAACAATGACTGAGAATCTAGGTCACAGGGAGTTGTGACCGTACCGTAGGGGAGGCAGAGGTTAAGTGGCCGTCTTGGAATCTGAAGGTTCCAGGTTTGTTCCTCGGCTCCTCCTGGTTACGTGATGAAGAGTCCTTGAGCAAGACACTGAACCCTTAACTGCTCCCAATGAGCAGGTTGGTGCCTTGCATGGTTTTCGTCCACCATGTGATGTGATGTGTGTGTGTGTGTGTGTGTGTGTGTGTGTGTGTGTGTGTGTGTGTGTGTGTGTGTGGAAGGAGGGATTATCGTTCACACTCTGAACGAGAACGAAGTGCTCTGATGACCGATAATGAACGACTCTTTTGAATGAACGAACGTACGATGATCCGGTTCACGGAAATGAACGATTCTTCCCATCACTAGGACCCAGTGGAGGCCAGGGCTCTCTGAAAGGTTGCTGTTATAGAAGGATGTCTAATCTACAGTACATCTGTTTGTGTGTGTCTGTGTGCGTACTGTATGTGCATGTATACTTGAACATGAGTGCATACTTTCCTATACAAACACATGCTAAGCTGGTGTAGAGCCTCCAATAGGTTCTACTGAGGGGCAACTGGGTACTCGTTTAAGTCAGACGCGTGCATGTATTAATTCAATGTCCAGAGTAGAGATGTATCGTTGGATATGTCAATCCTTTTATTAACATAATAGATAACATATAAACTCACTTGATGTAACATACAATTGAATGCCGCCAGCCAACACGGCTATCATGGACACGGTCGAAAACTGTGTGGCTTTCCCCATTGCACACCTGCCCACAATCACCCACAGACAGGTATAAGTTGGCAACCACCCCCTGTGGTGGTTGTCATGGTGAGTAACAATGCCAATTTGCTGTGATTGACATGACATCATCATTATTACCAAGGCCACACTATTAATTCAATTTAGATCAAAACAAAATAAACCAAAAAGGCCAATTTGGCTCCAACACACCGGCCCCTAATTGAGAACGGCAGGAGGCCGTGAACAATTCAAAACATACAATACAAATGGAGCCAAATAAATTCATTAAATAACAATTCAAAACAGTCAAAATTCTAAAATCTTTGTGGGGACCTGTTCTAGCTCTAACAGCCTCTAGGATGCAGGTGACACTAGCCAGCCTCAAGGCAGTGTCTAGAATTTTAAGTCTCTGGGACTAGATCATTGTCATTCAGGGTGTACATGCCTTTCTTCAGCTCCCAGGCATTGATGTCTGGCTTGCTGTAAGTGACTCAATAGGCATCAAATTCTTCTTAAGGTTTCAAAATGCATCTTCTTAAAGCAAGCAGTGGTTTGTTGGCTTAGCCAGTGTACTCATTTCAGTCTTTTACTCATACTTTGTCTTTATTCCTTCCATCAATCCTGCAGAAGTCACTCAGACAGGATCTTTAGGCTTGATGTATTGGCACTAATACATCATTTCTCAGCAATCAGGAGAGAACATGCTTTATCTCACTATGGTCCGCCTGCTTGTGGATGTTCTTCAAGGTAGAGGTCTTTCGCGAGGAACAAGCCTCAGACATTACTGCCCTACTCAACCTCTCCTTCTTGTGGATGTTCATCAGTATAAAGGTGGATGGAGGTCTTTTGCGAGGAACTGTGCCTCAGACATTACTGCCCTACTCAACCTCCATCATTCTTCAAGCAAGCCATCTTCCAGTATGGGATCCATTTTGCAGATGGGACTGGTTCTCTTGACTTCACCTTTCCAAGATAACACAGCAAGTTCAACAGGTAACCTTTGCTGGTGTGTGAAGCTTTCCATAGATTGTCTGGTGTCACACTCAGAATGCATTGCATTTCCTGTTGCACTTCATCGGCATCTTCATGACTCAGTTTCCCCTTTTGACTCTTGTCCAATAGAGTCTTCCTTGATTTCAGAAGCCACGCAACTGATCTCCTCAGTCTTTTCCAATCAGACTGAACATGTTCAGCATATCTCTTACTGATTACATTGAGAAAGTTGGTGTATTCTCTGTGGACTTTCTCATCTCTTCCAAACTTCCTTTTCAGACCAATAATGTGTTGCCTGGCAACATGTTGGTTTGGAGGAGAGTCCTCCTTTTCATCAAAACCAGGCTTGTCCTGATTGTCCAACAATTTCTCAATTAGTGAAATCCCATTTACAGTGGCAGCGGTGTAGCCAATCTCACTCCGCTCCTTACTGTAACCTAAAGGGGGACAATTTACAGTGGAAGCGGTGTGGCCAATCTCACGCTGCTCCTCACTGCTTCCTGAAAGGGAACCATTAAAAACCCACCCCAATAGGGTTTCAATGGTAGCTGGCCCATTGCCATGACCATTTTCAATTTCCAATTCAATTTCTGATTGAACTAATGTGGAGGCGTTGGTGCCTATCAACGACAACTCCACATTGGTCTCAGTGGGGGGAGCGACAACGCCGTCCATGTATGGCCTCTTAGCCAGCTCCTCTTCATTGATGACGTTACATGTAGTAACGGTCATCCTCTTCTGGGTGTCAACCTTGGGCAGGGCATAAAAGTTTGTCAGCATGTAGCTAGAAACACATTCTTTTGGGATGATGATTTCTTGTGTCTTGCAGTTACCGGCCCCTGTTTGCAAAGTGTCTTGTGCATTACTCACAGATAGTTTCTTTGGCTGGTTTAGGTTGCTTGCTCTCTCTGTCTGATTAATGTGAATAACACTGGGGCGGTTTTGGTTGCACCCTGTGCAAGTCAAGCGCTTCTCGCCATTCTTGCCCAGATGCCCAATGCTAATGCAGCCAAAACAGATCGCTTCTTCTCCTATAAAAGCAATCTTGTCCTTGTGTATCTTCTCTTCAATCTTGTCCCTGGGTGTTCTCTCCAACTGAGAACACTGGTCCAGTGTGGGGGTCTGAGAGCAGCAAACAGTGTGGTGAGTGGATGCGGTTGCACTACTTTGTTGGTGTTCCAATATAGGGGGTTTGATGACAGTAACAATGGTTGCAGAGCTGTCTCTGGATGTGATGATCTGTGATTTCTTGCCGTTTGTAGGTTTACTGCCTGATTGTGTATGTTGATCTGTGGATGGTTGGTAGCCTTTAAATGGAATATTACATTCGATGGAGTGTTCCTTTAACCTTGACGGCTGTGTGTTCATTTCCAACTTTTCCTTTTGCAACATGTTCATCTCCAACATTTCCCTTTTTGGAAAAAGTTCCTCATCTTCCAGAGCCTTGTTCTCCTTTAATGCTGCATAGTGAAAAGCAAGTGCAGCTCCCTCAGTCTCAGCCTGTCTGAGAGCTGAGGAGGTGGAGGAGCTACTGGGGCTGCTGGTTCCAAACATTGTGTCACTTTTACAGGTTGACTTTTTACTTTCAACATTGAAAATGCTGTCATATGGATTTACATCATTTCCTGTATCATCATCGTCGTCGTCGTCATCATCTTCCACATGTTCTGCAATTTTTGTCCAAGCATTGACATCAACAATAAATTCATTCACATGGATCATTCCGGCTTGGAACCATGCGTCACTTTCTGCTTGATCCTCAGGAGGTAGTATTGGCAAAAGGGAATTGTGTGCCCCTGTGGCTTCCCTGATCAAGTTGAGGTATTTCATAAAAACACAATGGACCTCCTGTTGGCATCCTCCATTTTGCATCAATTCCACAATAGTTTTTTTCAAATTAGATGCCCTGTTCAACTTTGATTTTCTTTCATTTGGTAGTGTGTCCAATTTTTCCATTAAGGCTTGTGGTGTTAGATTGGCTGTGTTTTTTGACCACCAGTTTTCCATTTCATTGTCAGTGAATAAACCTGTGTCCACATTGGACTGCTTTTCAGCCGCTGTGGACTGTGACTGCTTCTCAGTCAGTGAAGGTTCACATTCAAGTTCAACCATTGGATGCATTGCGTCACCAATTGACGGCGTTTCAGCCACTGAGGGCTCCTCTAATACGCTTGACTCAGTTTGACTCAGAACACCTATATCTGAACCCAGCATCATCAACAATACAATACCAACAGATCAAAAATAAAACCAATACCTTCAGTCAACACAAAAACCCACAATTATTCATTTGAAAATCAAAACCTTATGTAACACACTGGAGACCCACGAACGGGTTGCAATCATCATGAACCAAAACATTGGATTTGTTTACCTTGTCAACTTTTTTCCTTTTTCTTTTTCTCATTTCTCAAATGTTCATTTGCGATTCAAAACCATAATATAACACACCGTGACCCACGAACGGGTTGCAATCATGAACCAATGCATTGGATTTCTCTTGTCAGCTTTTTTTTCTAATTTCACAAATAACCTTGTGTGCACACATATTGTTTATTATGGCCATAGGTTAACCTAACCTTAGTTGGTAGCGCGCTACATACCTTTGGCTTTGGCTGTCTTTGTTTGTCCATGCGCTGCCGGTCGGTTCTCTTGGTTCTTTAAACTTCGAAAAGTGTTCAAATAAACAGCGCCGCTCGTTCGAGCGCTGCTCAATCAACTCCAACGGTGCAGACTGCTCCAAACGGCAAACAGTGCTGGTTCGCTGGGTAAGTGGCCCAAACGTGCTGGTGCTCCTCCAAGCGGTGCCTCCGCCGCGTCGCCGCCTCGCCGGGCCGGTTCTCCCCGTCCCCGATCAACTCCAAAGGGGCAGGCTTCTTGAATTGTCGCCGCCGCCGCGTCGCCGGACCGGGCCGGTTCTCCCCGTCCTCGATCAACTCCAAACGGGCAGGCTTCTCCAAGCGGCGTCGCGGTGCCGGTCCGGTTCGGTTCTTTAGACGCCGATCAACTCCAAACGGGCAGGCTCCTCCAAACGGTATCGCGGAGCCGGGCCGGTTCGGTTCCAAACGCCGCGACGCGACTCCCCAGCGGGTCGCCGTCAAGCCGTCCCGATCACTCACCGCGATGTCCCGGTCCTTACGCTGCTTAGCCGCGGGCCGGACCGATTGTCCGCACGCCGTGATGTCCTGGTTCCTGGTCCACTGACCACTGCAAACGCTGGGGCCGCCGCCCGCCGGTAATTGTCCCAACGCCGTGTCAAACACCGGCGTGTCGGTTCACAAGTGTCCCCACTCTCCGCCAACACAAAGCGAAAAAGTGCTCAATAAAAAGTAAAAATAAATAGTCTGTCTTTCAGCAAACAGAACCCAACGACAATGCTGTCCCAATGATCAGCTGTTGACTCCTGACGTGACGATCCTCTTCTTCCAAGTTCCAATAAACAAACGTTTCCAACTTAAACGTGTTTCCATACGAAAAGCCAAGTTTTCGACAATTTAGAGCCTCCAATACGTTCTACTGAGGGGCAACTGGGTACTCGTTTAAGTCAGACGCGTGCATGTATTAATTCAATGTCCAGAGTAGAGATGTATCGTTGGATATGTCAATCCTTTTATTAACATAATAGATAACATATAAACTCACTTGATGTAACATACAATTGAATGCCGCCAGCCAACACGGCTATCATGGACACGGTCGAAAACTGTGTGGCTTTCCCCATTGCACACCTGCCCACAATCACCCACAGACAGGTATAAGTTGGCAACCACCCCCTGTGGTGGTTGTCATGGTGAGTAACAATGCCAATTTGCTGTGATTGACATGACATCATCATTATTACCAAGGCCACACTATTAATTCAATTTAGATCAAAACAAAATAAACCAAAAAGGCCAATTTGGCTCCAACAGCTGGTATTACTATTGTTATGTTCTCCCTTACAACACTGTCAGCAGATGCACAGCCTCAGTATTAATTAACTGTAATGGACCAAAATCGATTGGTCCATTTGGATCAATATTTGCACTCGCAGAGAGGATGTTACAGTGTCTGATGACAGACAATTTTGTGCAACACATCCTTCGACATAATGGGTCCCAAAATGTTAACTGCCTAGACTGCCGAGATCCGTAATTGCCTGCAAAGCACAGCAACCATATTGGAAGGAAATTGGGCCCCTTCCTTGCTTCCTTCACAGGTGTTACTAATCATACTAATTAAGGCTCTGTTCCATTCTGGTCAAACAGAGTCAGGGTGCTGATATTGTGCATATTGGCTCACTGGAAACACTCTGCTTCACCAGTGTGTCTCCAAGTGTCCTTGAGGGGGTTCCAAATGATCCCTGTGTGTGTCTGTAACTCTGAGAGTGTACAAATGGACCTTACCGGTCAATTTGGTTATATTTGTACACTGTAAAATGTTTGAGAACCACACTGTGACATTAGGAGGAACAGAGCCTCATTAGTATCATTGGTAACACCTGTGAAGGAAGTAAGGCAGGGACCCAATTTCTTTCCAACATGTCTGCTGTGCATAGATAGAGCCTATAAAGCTGCTGCTCCATCATGCCCTATCCACCTGTTTCCGCGGGAGTTTACTGGAGATTATTTGGACCACACTTCTGGTTTAACAGCAGATATACAAGCTCACATCGCGTCGCAGATGCAGCCCGTTTGTGAGCTTGTAAATCACACTCGGCTGCGGCGCCGGAAGCTCGGTACAACGTCTGCGCAATGCACTATGGGGCGTTGGAAACCCGTGGATACCCCTGACTGTTATCAGAAGAATCCAGGGTATTCATTTAAATCTATGTTAACAAAAGGTGTGAGAATTTAGCTGTTCAGATCTAATTGACAAAACTGGGTTAAAGGTTACCACCAAATATGTATTTGTCTTCTCTATCTAATCCCCCCCCCCCCCCCCCCCATTACTGCAAGTAGATTCTTGCTACATAATCATCCTGTTAATGAGATCCCTGTTACTGTATGTTGCAGTGTTCCATGTTGTTCTTTCTTAATCTGTGCCAGGTTTTGTCAGATGGTGCAAATACACGATTCATTCATTTTCCAAGTAAATGGTGCACAGCTTGGCACTTGGGCTCATCTGGCCGCCTTGAGTGTAGGTGTTGTGCGTGTGTGTGTGTGTGTGTGTGTGTGTGTGTGTGCGTGTGCGCGTGCGTGCGTGCGTGCGTGCGTGCGTGCGTGTAAGAAAGAGAGAGAGAGTGACAAAGAGAGAGAGACACAGAGAGAGAGAGAAACAGAAAGCATTCAAAGCTCTTTTGCTTTGAGGATGCTGTCCAAGGCCAAAGATAACATGATTCATCGAGAAGTGATGCATGCTGGGATGGAAGAAATGGTCTTGTGTATCAGCCCAGTGTGGTATAAATAGATGAACTGCTTTTATGCATGGTTGACAGTTAGCGCCACCAAATGGACATACAGTGAATATCTTGTCAACGTGTGAGATATGATTACATGAAACATTCTTAAGAAAACGTCACCATATACTGGAATTACTGCCCTTTTCCCCTTTGATTTGTTTTATTTCCTTTAGGTTTCTTTTGTAATTGTAAATAATATTAGCATACTTTATTTTTTAGAAGTGCTAGTACAGTGAGCTATATGTACAGACAAACAAAATGTGCACCCTTTTGTCCCCTTCTCCCAGGTCGTTCAGAGGGGGGGTATAGTAGGCCTTGTCGCCATGAGAAGAGCCCCTCTAAGTCAAATGAAGTGATCAGCCCAGAGATCCTGAAGATGCGCGCTGCCCTCTTCTGCATATTCACATACTTGGACACCAAGACGCTGCTGCGGGCAGCCGAGGTCTGCCGCGACTGGAAGTTTGTGGCGCGTCACCCGGCCGTGTGGACCAGAGTACTGCTGGAGAATGCTCGCATCTCTTCCAAGGTGAACACCACAGTCACAGAAGAGATGTCTGGTTCAAGTTACTTCAATATACAAGAGTTTAAACTTTATTTGCTAGGTTACATTGACGGCTTTACCTCAAATAAACTGTGGCCAACAACACTCACCAGGTAGCATTTCTGTGGCTCTGTGTTATTTTTGTCCTGTTTTCTTTCTACTTGTAAAATCAATACAGTACATCAATTGTTTCTTTAAGGATTAATAAACCATTTTATTAAAGGATAATATCTGTGAAGACATTGTTTACTAACTGTACTGTTGCTCAAGTAGTCATAAACACACTGAATGCTCTCTGGGGGCATCAGTAAACTGCCTGGAAGTATGTTGTCTTTTCATTATTATTCATTCATAGAGTATGTATCAATGTTTCCTTCATCAGTTCCTGAGCACACTGTCCCAGTGGTGCACCCAGACTCACTCCCTCATTCTGCAGAACCTCAAACCACGACAGAGAGGGAAGAAGGAAACTAAGGAGGAATACCTCAAGAGCACACGGTGAGACTCCCACTCCACACACGGCAAGATCCGGACTTTACTGTGCAGGGAAAGCGAAATGTATGTATTGTTGAGAATGTATTGTTGAAAGTCTCCATTTTAGGATACATTGTATTGCAGCAATAAATCACAACGTGAACTAAACAAACAAGCAATGAATAGAAGACTTCGGAATGAATGAATGAATGAATGAATGAAGAATTTATTAGAAGATTGCAATAGAAACAAGTACAGTTTCATGACAGTACAAATCACTGGTACAAGGTCAACTAAAGGAGATCCTAGAAAGCCGAAGCTTATTTCCACAGGAACCACACTTTAAGTATCTCATATAACATTGAAAGACAGACGGATAGAACATAGTACTTTATCTAGGATAATATCAATTTCAAAAGCAGAAAAAGCATAACATCAAATACAAAGGCAGAAAAAAAGAATGGCAAAGAGGAGGATGATCGATCGTTTTGCTTCCACCGATCGTTTTGCTTCCACCTCTCTTTCTCTCTCTCTCTCTCTCTCTCTCTCTCTCTCTCTCTCTCTCTCTGTCCCCAGTGGGTGCTTGGAGGAGGGTCTGGAGGCTCTGCTGAAGGCTACAGGCAGTAACCTGCTGATCCTGAAGGTGTCCCACTGCCCCAACCTGCTCACTGACCGCTCCCTCTGGCTGGCCAGCTGCTACTGCCGTGCCCTGCAGGCTGTCACATATAGGTACACCACACTTGAACATGTGTGTGTGAGACATGCTGTCTCACACACACACACACGCGCGCGCGCACACACGCACGCACGCACGCACGCAAGCACGCACGCACGCACGCACGCACACACACACACACACACACGCTATGCTGCATTCCCTGTATGCAGCATGACCTCCCAGTGATGCTAGTAATGTACAGCTCCTGTGAAGTCTTGCGGAATCTTGGCATTGCACAGCTTTCATTTGACCTTGTTTTTTATTAAATTGTTCAGAACAGTATTGCCCTCCCTCTCCTGTGAGAAAGCAAGAGCAAGTGAGAGATAGAGAGAGAGAGAGATACTGTAGAAGTGTAGATGATAATAAATTGACATGTTTTTTACCGCTCAGGCTTTCCGGAGTGAATATGTTGAGTTTTGAGGTTTACGTATTATTTTGTATTTCATTCTCCAGTAGAAAAGGTCACTCCTCATAAAAGTATGAATATGGGCATAAGCTATGTAATCTACGTACCGTGCTGTATGCATGTGTGTTGCAGGAGTGCCACAGACCCAGTTGGCCAGGAGGTGATCTGGGCCCTGGGAGCCGGCTGTAGAGACATTATCTCCCTGCAGGTGGCGCCACTGCACCCATGGTAACGGACCACTCCTCTTGGTTCTGCTCTGTATTAAAGTAGCGTCGTTTGAAGTTCTTCACAGTGTGTTCATTGTTGCTGCAAATCTTCTTGTTGCTTTTCAGCCAACAACCAGCTCGCTTCAGCAACAGGTGCCTACAGACCATTGGAAGATGCTGGCCACACCTCCGTGCCCTGGGTGTGGGTGGGGCTGGGTGTGGCATCCAGGGACTAGCCTCATTGGGTAAGTAGGATGTAAAGGTTATAGATGAAGGCCTGAGTAGCTGAAACGCATCCGTTTGTCATGACCATAGACAAGATTCTACCTTGTGAGTGCGGACTGTTTCTATAGACCGGGGGTCTTCAACAGGGGGTCCGGGACCCCTAGGGGGTCCTCAGAGTTTCTACAGGGGGTCCTCCAAATCTTTGCGTGATAGAAACTTTTTTTCCTTTTTTTTATATCAACCACTTGAACCCTAGTGTCCATATTCTGAGAACTTTAGCCAAAAATAGCAGATCTACACTGCGAGGCATTGTGAGCTTGTAGATCGGCTATTTTCGGCAAAGAGGTTTGGTGTAAAGGGGAAAAAAGAGAACACTAAGTACAGAGTGAAAGGTCAAGTTTATTAAGTATTGACGGTTCAAGTGGTTACATATCTGGTAACACAAATTGACATGAATCCAAAATACACTGATGATTGTGCTGTCAAACGATGAAACTATATGGAATCTGGGGTCCCTGCTTCATTTCTCTCTCAACTATGGGGTCCTTGGCCTGAAAATGTTGAAGACCCCTGCTATAGACCGTTCACTGAGAGACTGCTCTCTTGATCTATTGATGGTAGAGCACACTCAGCTCGGGACTTCTGTCCAATGTCATTTCTTTGTCCAAACAAGGGCCTCCCATATACAATTCTGAATCAGCCTAACTGAAAAATAAGTTCCACTTATATCAATTTCTGAATGATTGACAAAGGGCTTGACAAACTGCTATTCCATTTTGAAACAGGCTATTGTCCAACATCCATGTTCTGGCATTTGCCAACAACATTGTTTTTTTGTTTTTTTTTGCTACAATAGGCAGTCATTTGTTTTCACTGAGCCTCCAAATCTTCAAATCCTTTTTATTATATTTTTTCCCAGTCTTACAAAACACTTTACCCACAATGTTGACCTTGTAGTTTAAATGTGCCTTGAAACCACAAAACTGAGATTTTCCCTTTTACTGTGTGGTGAATTTTAATTTATTACAATGTCAATAACTTGAAATTGTTCAGGTGAATGTGTTTAAACCTTATCTTCTACTGTGCACCTTGCAGATGTAACCACCTGTTTTCAAACCCATGAGAAAACCAAAATCTACCCCTCATTCAAATGGGAATCCCTCATTAGTCAAGGGAGATATTAGGCTTTTGGGATACAGACAGGGCTACTCTACTTACTACACTGACTCTGATCTCTGTCCCTCGTATCCTGCTGTTTCACTCCGCTTTCTCTTTTCTACCTCTCGTCTCCTTTCTCTTTGCATCTTTTAAACCACAAAACACACCACACATTCACACGCACTCCTGCACACGCGCGCACACACACACACACACACACACACACACACACACACACACACACACACACACACACACACACACACACACACACACGCACAGCAAGGAACTGTATGCGTCTGCAGGTGTTGGAGCTGGACCATGTGAGTGAGATCAACCAGGAAGTAGCAGCGGAGGTGTGCAGGGAAGGACTGAAAGGTCTGGAAATGCTGGTCCTCACCTCCACCCCTGTCACCCCCAAGGCTCTGCTCCACTTCAACAGTGAGTAGAAATACAGTCACTGTTTTGACATGGCTACAGAAAGCTTTCATTATAAACCAGCAAAGTGTATGTTAGTTACGGCACATAATGCTTTAACACAGGAAAACACACCCAAATGAATCTTTTCTCCTTTCCTGCAGGTGTGTGCCGTAATCTGAAATCCATAGTGGTTCAAATCGGTGTAGAGGACTATTTCGAGGACCCCAACAGTCCCGAGGCCAGGAAACTATTTGAAGAGATGGTGAACAAGCTACAGGTAGTGTCTCACTATCTCCTAGTACTACACCTAGGACCTGGAAGGCATGATTTTTTTTTTACGTTGACAGCTACTACGCCAGGGTTCCCCAATTAGTTTTCCCCAGGGGCCAAATTATGTCTAGGGTACCAAGCCGAGGGCCACAACATTGCAGAGGGCGACGGTGGCGTTCCCGCTACTCCAGCGACAGTTCAGATATCGTCGTTGTCGGGTGAACATCTTGTGTCCAAAACCGTTTGTTTTGCATTTATCATTTTAAAAATGATTTAAACTAGTGAAAACAGACGATCTACAAGCATCAGCTGTTTTCACTATTTTTGTGCGACGGCCTTGTATGATGAAGCAGGGCTTTACTTTGGGAAAGAACGTACAAATTTGGAGATACGAGGTTTCCCCCCGACAACGACGATATACTAGTGTTGTTGCTGCTCTTATACCACCATTATTACTGGGGTTGGTGTGGGCCAGACAGTAGCCCCCCGCGGGCCGCAAATGGCCCGCGGGCCGCCTATTGGGGAACCCTGTACTACGCAGTTGACTAATCAGTAGAGAGGAGGGCGATCCAGATACCGGTATCTCATTTATGACTCTGAGTCAGGTACAGCAGGCTATTCTGTAGCTGGTAAGCCAGCTCCCCTTTTAGTTGAGTTTTTTTTTATAGCAGGGTGTAGGGAGAGAGGAAGTAGAGAACTAGAAAAGAAAATTTCTAAGAAATTTTAAGTGTGCCTGCAGCTCGCTAAGTGTGTGCAACCTTGTATGTGTTAACATTAGCATATTTGTTAGCATTAGCATTTGTTAGCATTAGCATGTGTTAGCATTAGCATTTGGTGCCGGTCGGATCCTGCGTTCCTGAAGTAAGGATATGGTTTCTTGTTTTTAAGAAATAGGCTCCTCCGACAAGTTCCGCAAGGCGATTACGTTGTCCCGTCGCTCCCGAGATCGTTTGTGTTTCGTTTTGAGAGGGTCGTTCCCCCTGAAAAACACGTTTTGGCATGAAACGTTTACGTTTGGCGCGTTTGTGGTGCCCCCTATGGGTCGAAGTGGAAATGCTTTTGGGTATATGTTCAGTATAGCGCCCCCCACTTGTGGTTAAAATTTGGTGTTGACTGGATGTTTCGTTTGTGATTTATGGCTACTTCTTACAAAACGGGCTCCTCCCGCTAAATTTGGAACCCTGTTACGGAAGAACGGTATGGACTATCAAAATATCGTTTAAATATGTTTATCGCATGAGTCCATAGATCGTGTGTATCGATTTTTGTGACATTTGGAGAAAATATGTAGGAAAAGGAGCAAAAAGTGTGTTTTGAAGAAAATTCAAAATGGCGGAAAATCTATCCTGACGCAAATGGGCGTGGCCTATATGAGGAGATGCGTCATGACCCAAGGAATCCAGGGAAAAAGGAATTTTAATTTTCCGACCCACGGTTCAAGAGTTACAGGCCGAAAGGTAAAGTGGACTGTTATAGCGCCACCATGAGGCCAACTGACGAAATTATTTTTTATTTAATCCTTGATATCATTATAAATCTCCTCTCCAAGTTTTGAAACTGTAGCCCCTATGGTTTGCGAGAAAAGAAATATTGAATGTGAGTTTTTGCGATTCCCATTATAAGTCAATGGGTAAAATTAATTCACTAATAAATTAATATCAATTAAACGATACAACTTTTCTCTTAGAAAAGTAATAGCACACCATTCCCGGCCGAGCCGCACGTTTTGATGTATATATTGCGGCGGTGGCATAAATCGTGCGGCAGTTATTACAGCTCCAAATTTGCAAGAACGTTACTTACTTAATGACTTAAAGGGGGCGTGACACGGCCAAAACAGCTAATTATGGCTATCAAATTAGCCAATTTTTTTAATGATGTCATGTACCCCCATGTTAAATTACCCAATCAAATTAATTTATTGTAGTTACTGTACTGAAAGTAGTACTTTCTGTACAGTAACGGCAATACATTAATTTGATTGGGCTAATATGGGGGAGGGGCGGAGACTCGCGGAGTCGAGTATCCATATCATTATCTTTTGAAACTGCCCCAAAAAAAGCTGTCCGAGGCGTGTTTCCGACTTTCTAAACCAACTTTAAAACTATCAGTTCTAGGGGTAAAAATTATACACCATTCACCATTAGACCGGTAAAAAATTACATGTCTTCTCCAAAAAAGGTGTCAGAGATTCGTTATGAGGGTCAACACGCTTCTCCCCGTCTAAGGGACGGTTTTGTCGGCCATACCCTGCTGTGTCTTCCGCTAAACCTGACTGGAGGACCTGGCCGGGACGCGAGTTTCTAAATTCTAGGCGCACTGGGGGAAAACCGCGCCCGCACTCATTTTTGAAGCTTGTGATTGGCTGAACTGGAGGTAGGGAGGCGAGTTTCTAAACTCTAGGCGCACTGGGGGAAACACCGGAGCAAGCTTAGAACGAGCGTCCAGCTATCTCCTCCTCCTCGGCAGCTTTGAGCCCTTTTAGCAGACATATGTCCTGCTGTTTCAGAGGACTGAGGTCCGTGGCTCATACACTCTGTGTGTGTAGCCTGTGTGTGTGTGTACACACACAATAGCTCTCGCAAATAGCCGTGCGGTGCAGCGCTAGCCACGCTACACGCTAACAACAAGGTTGTGCGCGGCACCGCACGACGGACGAAGTATGCATTGCGCGGCACCGCACGACGGACGAAGTATACATTCACTACTAACTGATACGGCCCCGCCTCCTTCTCAGACTGTTTGAAGAAACACCACGTGACCTACTGTATCATAATGTTAATTTTCGGCCGGTGTCGCCACTCCTTTAAGTATGGCAGATTACAATAAGTGTTTTGCCATTGCATGGCAGGCACACTTAATAAGGACTCGTTACTCTATGCCAGTAGTTCTCAAAAGGGGGTACGGGTACTCCTAGGGGTACTCGGAGGTACTACAGGAGGTACATGAGAGAAAGAAGAATTAATTTCATTGTTATGTTTAATATGGTTAAATCAAATTAAATTGAGAACTTGCCTAGCAAAACTGTTACTGAATAGAATTTGCACAATTATTTGAATATATTGACTGGACTTTTTTTTTACTGAATACTTTGGACTGGATACTTTAAATGTTATGGACGCTTTGACCAGTTTAAAGTTAATCTGCCCAGGAGGTAATAACTACTTGCTACATACACCCAGGTCTCCCGCTGGAATAGAAACAGGGACAATTATGTGGTAGACATAATGGGCCCTTGTGTGCCCTGTGCTATCCCTTGGCACTATGCACTATCCAATACTTATGCACAAGGCAGCTGGCGCTGCCCCTAAAGTTTACTCCTATAAGATAAAGGTGCTGGGGAGGGGCATTAGAGATCGTTTAGGGCCTAAACGATCTCTAATGCCCCTCCCCAGCACCTTTATCTTAAAGGAGTAGTTCACACCCAAAATTACTTTTATTCTATTGATTACTCACCCCATGGAGACTTGAATTCATGGATATTTTGTTGTTTTTGTCACATTCCTAAGCCAATAAAGCCCCCATTGATTCCGATAGGGGACCCAAAGACACAATTCCCCTACCAGAATCAATGGGGGTACATTTATTATAATCAAATTATTGATTTACAGTAGGAATGCGACAAAAACACAAAAATATCCATGACTTCAAGTCTCCATAGGGCGAGTAGTTGATAGAAGAAAAAGTCATTTTGGGTGTGAACTACTCCTTTAAGCTTGGTGAACTCATTTTGTCACTGAATTCTTATCAGTTTTATAATCTTGCACATAAACTCAAGTCACCTCAACATATAATGAGGCCTATGTTCTTAATTTTCTCCCAACTTTTTATTTCAGGCTCTGAAGAAGAGACCCGGTTTCTCCAAAATTCTCCACGTGAAAGCTGACAGTCTCTGCTAACATCCTCTGCACGGCTAAACAGCTCAGACAGTGACTGTCATCTAGGCTTTAGCCACTCGCAACTGACTCTGTTACTGTAACTCCTCTTCACAGGATGTATCTGAAGCACTAACAGATCAAATAACAGATGACCACAGACGCTATGTGAACTGGGAAGCTAACCTGGAAGCAAACTAGAAAGCTAAACGAGAAGCTAAACAAGAGTTTAACTGGCGAGGTCGCCAGGAAGCTAACAAATGACTGTCCAGCCAGCTCGGGCTGACTATAACACAAACCTGGGGAAAACATGCTCATTACACTTCCAGATGGGGGAATCCAGATCACCTCCCCTGGTAACAGAACTAACAATAGCATTACACATGCCAGACAGAGGCTCTGAGGTAACAACTCAAGGTCACTTAATAGAATAGAATAGTTGTTCTACAGCACCAAGCTGTTGTTAGGCCAAGTGGGCCTTGACATAATGGAGCCAGACCCCTGCCTTTAAACACAAACTGGTGAAGTGCAAAAAAACAACAGCAGCATAATAATAATTTTGTTTCTTTTTTCACAGAGGATGTTATATATACTTTGAAGAATAGAAGCTAGGATTTCTATATTTAGAGGCTGTGTGTGTCCGTATGTACCTACATGCATGCATGGCTCTGTGTGTGCGTGTGTACATTGGAAACAAATGGCCGCTGTCACAATACATATTTTTCACTCAGCTCCCCCCCCCCCCCAACGCTATCTTGGAATCATTGTCGTCATCTCTGTGGACAACTCAGAAATGACAGAATCACCATGTTGTTTCTGCACAGAACTCAACATGGAGCTCCCAGCAGTGGCAAAAGGAAGAAGATGAAGAAGATGTTTTTTTTCGAAAGAAAGAATAAAAAGCAACGTGTAAAAGATAACACAGAACTTCACTCCCATGAGTTCTTCTACAGACACTCTATGGCCGGGTGGTTGTCATGGAAACTCTGTATTTGAAAACATTTGTATCAGCATATCGTCGTTTGTTGGGTGAAAAAAAACAGTTTGTTTTGCATTTATCATTTTAAAAATGATTTAACCCGCAAGGCGTTGTGTGCTTGTAGATCGGCTATTTTCACTACTTTTGTGCGATGGCCTTGTACGATGAAGCAGGGCTTTACTTTGCGAAAGAACGTACACATTTGAAACTTGGAGATACGAGGTTTCCACTCGACAACGACGATATTCTGCTTTCCAAATTAACTGGATGTTTATTTTTATTTTTTCGTTTGTTTTCTTATTCTGTCCGAGACTGACTTCCTGTCCTAGACTGACTTCCTGTCTCACACCTCTGGACTTGACGTGTTTAACCACTTAAACCCCACACATGGTTAAAGGAGCTATAGTCAACTTTTTCTTGAAAAACGGACGCTAAAATAAAAATAATGTTTCGAAAATATTTTATAAAAAAGATTAAGCTTCATATGTGTTTCTATTCAAAAATGACCACAAAAAGCGTAAAATAATGATAGAATAATCATTTTGGCCACTGTCAGACTGACTTTGTTTATATCCCTCTTCATATTGGGATTTGAACAAAGTCGGTCTGACAATGGCCAAAATGATTATTTTATCATTATTTTACGCTTTTCTCTTATTCTGCTTTGAACGTTCCTGTTCGCCCCGACGAGTGAGGCGCGCCAATACGGCGCTCGTTCGTTTACCTCGTCTGAATCTGATGACTGTAAGCTGATGAGGGGTCGTGCCGCCGTGTACTGTAATCACATCGCGAGCAGTGATGTTCTTAAAAATCCATTATGCGTTTACATCAACGGAGACCATTTTGCTTCCGTGTTGATTATCTCAGGCCCTGGGGCTTTGTGTGCAATGTGTCTTCCCATTGTATGGCAAGAGGAAGCGGCCACATTCACATTAATGGCATTACGCCCCCCTCTGCTGGCTGGCCTGCGAAAGCGCAGCCTGCCAGGCAATATAAGGCAAAAAAAAAAAGAAAAAAAAAAAGTCTCTCAATCTACTATAACGTTGCAAAGGTAAGCCGCTTTTTGATGGCGCCAGACCCAATAAATAAATAAATAATCTGGCAGTAAGAGAGTTAATAGGAACACATATATGAAGCTTAATCTTTTTTATAAAATATTTTTTAAACATTATTTTTATTTTAGCGTCCGTTTTTCAAGAAAAAGTTGACTATAGCTCCTTTAAGTGGAGTCCCTCAGGGCTCGATACTAGTACCTTTTCTCTCGCGTTGTGAGCTTGTCGATCGGATATGTTCAGCCAAAGCTTTCCCGACAATACGGGATGCTGGGGTTTAAGTGGTTTAAGACGATGCTTCCCCTTTTTTTGCGCTCATAGGCAATGCAGTAAAACCGGTTAATTTAACTGAGAGTTAAATTGACACACCAGATTTTTACTGTGTAATGTCTCCAGAGTTGTATCTTTTGAGCCTAGAATGCAGTATCAACTTGCTGTTGTTAAAACAAGGCTGCAGTTTCATTCGTAATGCCTTTCTCTCCCTAGCTCTTCTACCGTTTGTAAAGGCTGGAGCTTTGGGTTTTGTCACAAAACTTTTGTGTGTCCTCTCATGCTGTCAAGTGTTTTCTCTGGCATGCCACAGAATGGGCTAGAGAATACGTGCAATGTGGCTGTGTGTCCAACAGGCCAGTGTTTCTGAAAGTGGAGTCAGGGGACCCTCAGGGGTCCTTGAGGGGCCCCAGAAAAAACGTGTTAAAGTAGCATCAATATCAGTTTTACCACTTCAACTCTATAATAGATTGGCTATTTGAAAATAGTCATTGTACAAGCTCACGTCACAATGCAACACATGTGCTTGGTAGATCATATATTTTCAAAACAATCTTGATTGAAAAATATGAAAAATATAAATATTTTTGAAACATTTCAACAATCCAAATCGTGTATGGGGTGCCTGGCACAAGTTATTTTCAGATGTGAGTAAGTTGCCAAATACTTATTAATTTGGGGTTCCTTGACCACTGCAATAGGCAACTAACTCCCAGTTAAATGCACAATTGATGTAGGCCCACATCCGTATAAGGGGCTCATTGCTAGTAAAGAAAAAGAAAAAGAACAGGGTTGTCTTCACTATAGTTTGAGAACATGGTTCTTATTGCTCCATTTATATTCATGCTTCACAAGGTGAAACCATTTAACAGCGTTATGGGAGCTTCATATGTTAGCATCTCTAACTTACAGTTAAGAGGCTTCCCATGTTCAAGTCCCTCTCCATTTCTCATTACAATTCTCAGTCAGCATTCTATGGTGCCATCTGCTGATGTAATAAGGCAACTACACACTTGAATGTTTTGCAGGGCTGTTGGGAGTTATCTTTGCAGTATGTACTGTATAGCATCACATCACACAAGTTTTAGAGATTACTGGGCAGCAAAGCTTATAACATTAACACGGTACAGAATGCAACAACATCAATAATAGTAGTCATGTTTGTCAAGTTACCAAAGTTGATATTATTGATAGAGAGACTTAACATCTCCACAGTCCTCTAAGAACTGTTATTTTTGCATTTGAAAGATACTCCTGAACTTTTCTGAACTACTAGTCATCAGGATGAATATCCCAAGTATCTGTTTTGACAAGTAATGAATGCTATAATAAACTATAGCTGACATGAGGTGCACGCATATCCAAACATTTTGAAGTGTGCTCGATCAAATAAGCTGCAAAGACGCAAAATGAGCTGCAAAATAAGTAATTCCTTATTTTCCTAAACTTATTGTATTGTCAGTTTTTAGCAATGTAGCTCCAGGTTTAACGCATACCCGATCACAAGGAGTCTAAAAGCGCAGAAACTGCACAGTGAGATAGAAATAAGTGCAACGTTTATTCCCTGCCATGATGTCCCACTGAAATGATTATTTTTTTTTGTACCAAAGTTAACGGTGTATCATTAAGGGGCATTTATGTGGTGTGTTTTCTTTTTTTTATTAAGTCAAAATGCTATTTTTTATCTTCCTTTGAAGCATAAAGGGCAGCAAAGTCTCCTAGATGACTGATTCCAAGATAGTGGACCATGCTATTTGTAGAATGGGCTTCTTTCAATGTTCTAAGTTAGATGAGGAAAAGCTTGTAAACATAGGCATAAATATTTGATATTTTTTTAAGTCAATTATTTTCATTGAATAGTTGTGCAATTGAAAATGGTTGTTTTCAATTGCACTTATGACTAAGTAAAAGAAATTATGATTCATGCTGTTCTTTGGGTCTCTACCACATTTGATATGTTTATGAGGAGTTGTGCAGTTTGCTTATTGTGCTGACATGTGTGTTTCCAAATTCATAATGTGACACATTGTGTAGTTGTGCAGGTCTCCATTTTCTCTTCATGTTTTTCCCAGTTCAGTATATTGTGACAAAAGCTAGTACTGGGTTACTGAAACATTGTATGCTTCAAACGGGCTTCAAGATTATTTTCTTTTATATTCTTTTTTTACTTTTGCTGACACAGTAGAGAAAACACAATGCACTTGGCGAAGACAATCCTGTCTTCGCTAAGACTTAAAATACTGTACATAGGTTGTTTGTAAAAAATAATAATAATAACAAACAAAAAAATCATTTGATGTTATAATAATAATAAGGTTGTCAATAATGGGAATCTTCTGATGGATGAAGTGGACAATTGTAGGTCAGATCATTCTGTAAACGTCTTCACTCCAAAGCTGAGCAAAAGAGTAAACATAGAGAATTATATTATGTACCTGTAGTGTTTGAACTGTACTATAGAGACTTTATATTCAATGTGCATCAGAGTCATATAGAGATGGAAAAAATATTTAAGAGGATAAAGATGAATTAATTGATTCAACTATTTATTTCTATAAAAAAGAGAGCAATGTCTCATGATGTTGGCATGTTTGTGTTTTAAGCATCAATCATTAAGTTGCCTTCTTAAATGTTCCGCTATTGTGGCGAGGAATCTATTTAGATGTTTTAAGAGCTTTGATTGCTTGCAGGTAAATGCTATTTCTCTTTATTTTAATCAATTCTGTCGTTGCACTAGTGAGAGGAAAAAAAAATACAGATGTTTATTATTAGAGTGTTGTTTTTAAATGTTATCAGTATTTGACATAATAGCCTATAATGCACTTTTTTCTGGAGCGCTTTTACCAGCCCATTGGGCATCAGTTTTGTCTTAAGCAATCATCCGTTTCTGCCAATCTGACACCCATATCCATAGATTCTGTTGTTGTACAGTAGGCTGTGGGCTACTTATTGATCATGGTGGTGACGTGGACGGGATATGTGGAACGATCACCAGTGAAGCACCGTGACTTAGACTTTGATGTACAGTCGGCCTTTGGCAACTTTTATTTCCAGTGCAAGCCCATTGTTCCCTTTGTGTTCTCCCTTTATTCTCTCTCTCTCTCTCTCTCTCTCTCTTAACACTCATATTCATATCTGTCTTCGGTTGTTGAAGCTGTTCTCTCTCTCTATACTGAAGCTTATGTCATTATTCATTACTCAAACATCCACACATTTAGTATTGTATGTCCTTCTAAGCTACATACGTCATAAATACATGTAACATGTTTTGTTTCGTTTTTTACCGATGATTCCTAGATTGTATAAGACATGGCTAGGTGTTGTACAGTAGGCTGTGGGCTACTTATTGATCATGGTGGTGACGTGGACGGGATATGTGGAACGATCACCAGTGAAGCACCGTGACTTAGACTTTGATGTACAGTCGGCCTTTGGCAACTTTTATTTCCAGTGCAAGCCCATTGTTCCCTTTGTGTTCTCCCTTTATTCTCTCTCTCTCTCTCTCTCTCTCTCTTAACACTCATATTCATATCTGTCTTCGGTTGTTGAAGCTGATGGTGGGACCTGAGTTGACCATCACTACTGCATTATTATCACTACTAGAGCTATTGACTGTATAGGCTTTCAAATGGGTTTATTTGTTGACTTATGATCGCTGAGTAGGAACAAGTTGTTGTTTACGTTATTTGCTTTTATCTACTTGATTTCAAATTCCTCACTAATAGTACGGTATATGCTTAACTCTCAAACAGGACCTGCTGAAGATTCAGACCATTTACTTTATGAAAACAGAAGACAAAGTTGCCAAGTATTACGCCAAACTAATGTGTGGCTTGCTTCAGCTTTCACTTACCATCTCAACTGCCTTTTTTTTGTGTGAAATTGTTTATTATGTTGTTTTTTACATCACAAACATAGCTTGACATGGTAGGGTGCTTCCTTGTGGGCACATTCAATTCAGTTTACTATAATCTTTTTGTTTTATTGACTGCTTTTATTGATCTGTCTTTGGCACTGTAACACTGTGTCATACTGTGTGTTTTGAAAACAAAAGGGGTTAACAATGCTTTTTTTCTAAGACCAGCATCATGCCAAGGTTTTAGTTAATACAGTGTGTGTTCATCAGTCTTAAGGTCATGTATTACGTACCTCCCATGTATATATTCCCTGTCTGTCTGTCTGTCTGTCTGATTGAATGATTGTACTCTGCCCATTTGTCTGAATAGTATTATACACATTACCTCAACACTTATCTGGGCAACTAAGTGTGCACCCCCCCCCCCCCCCCCTTTCCTTTTATTTTTTTAATATTTAATTTATATTTTATATATATTGTTGACTGTCACAAGACAGATATGCAGATTTTGTTAATTTAACCAAACTTAATTTGTGTTGCTACTCAGACAAAGGGAGGTTTTGATGCTGGAAATGTAGTCCTCCAGTTGAGAATGCATTGCTCAGACCACTGCAATAGAAAATGGAAACATTTTATTACCCATTTCCACTCATTACATCAATAAAATGGCTTACTTTCATTCAGTGTCCAGTGGTTTCTGGTGTCCTTTGTTATGATCATAGATGACCCGATATTAACCATTTTAAAACCCACAGCTTGTGAAATAATGTTCTCTCTCTCTATACTGAAGCTTATGTCATTATTCATTACTCAAACATCCACACATTTAGTATTGTATGTCCTTCTAAGCTACATACGTCATAAATACATGTAACATGTTTTGTTTCGTTTTTTACCGATGATTCCTAGATTGTATAAGACATGGCTAGGATAATATAAACTTTGGATTTGTTTATTGCTAATGACACCAGACTGAATAAAATTCAAACCCAGTGATTAATCATTATAACTTGGACTCTGATCTAATTATTAAAATATTAGTTTGAACTGTTATGGGAATGTTTTATGAAGCTAAATAGGATTTAGATTCAAAGTGATGATGATTCAAAAGGTGGACTTAAACCATGCCGTGTTTCTAGGACACTGCCTTTTCTCCAGCACCACAAAGACTTGGAAAATGTTTGTACTTGCTTAGCCTGGTTAGGATTTAGTTGTGAAAATGTTCAAAGTTTTGAATTCAAACCAGGGACTTTATTGTGTTTATAAAACACTGATCTCTCATACTATAGAAGTATGGGAGATACAGGTGATACACCATGCATTTAAAAAGTATTTGTCATATTATTGTTTATGTCCCAAAAACGTTTTTCAAAAGGTTTGAGGCTAAATTACCACTCCTGAATAGAGAGCCTCTCTCATTTTTGAATGGCTATCAGAGCATTTCAGCTGCAGTACCACTGCAGTTATCAATTTATGGAATGCATGTGCAAATAAAAAACAACGTAATACTTCCTAAAGTAAAACTTTTTTTTAGAAAGAATAGAATAAAGTCACCAAACCAGAATGATACTACTAGTTGGCTGGACCAATGACAGAGCTTCTCACAGATAACAGAAAGGTTTAGAGGCAGACTGCTTTAATATGAGCATCAAATCAATATTATAAATGTTTTAATTGCCCATGCATTCCATACATTCCATATAGGGCTGGAACACACATGGACAAAATTTTATGACATCAACTTACAATGGGCATTGTCCCTCTTGAGTAAAAGATGAACTGTTTCTAATAGGTTTTTCATTTTAGTTAAGAGGACAATTATAATGTATTAAGACACACACACACACACACACACACACACACACACACACACACACACACACACACAGGAAGGAAAAGAGAAACAGACAAATCAAGAATTGAGTAGAGACTATGGGGTCTGTTCTAACACCATCTGTCACTTTGGCAAAAGTAAACCAGGCATGGTGCCATTTTCCTTTGCTCACTGTTCACTGGCTCTCATCATTAAAAAGTGGATTCACAGGTGAAGGAAAAGCAAATATCCGTTCCTGTCCTACCAGCCACATGGTTTTAGCTAACTTAAAGTTGATAAGTGTGGAAGTCTTGACTTAAGCCTATTTTAAACTTCATCGTACAGTGGTGTTGCATGGTGAAAATAGCCCATCTACAAGCTCATAACATGTGAACTTGTAGATAATCATCTCCAATTTTTGTCCACTGATACCGTCATTTGTATGATGGAGCATAAATTAGGCATAGGGGCCAAATATATTCTCTCACACTGAACTGCCTGCATCTCTCTTAGTCTCTGTCCCCTTTTCACCTTGTCCTCTCCTCTGCATGTTGGCTTTCAGAGCATTCCACAGAAGAGGAACGCTTCTGTATAGAAAAAGAGTTTTGTTTTTTGTAAAACCTTTTTTTGCACTTCTTGGCTACTTTAAAATTATAATAGTTTTGTTGAATTAATTAACCAGAAGAAGCTATGGCCATAAATGACAATTACATATGTTATATCTTTTTGTATCAGTTTTATTTTCATGATTCTTTTGAAACAACATAATATAAGTACAAGAAGGCACTTACAAAAAAAGTTAAATTATAAACGATGTGATTATAAACATAATTTTACTGATTAAAAAAACAAAACAACAACAGAATGATAAAGACAAGAAAGTACAGGACCCTTGGCAACATTTTGAACAATAAGTCTCAAATAAAATCTAGCATGTCTTAGACCTACGATACAGTAAAAATAATACTTATTTGTTATAATGCCCCGGCTACCGTTATGTCATAACTTAATTACTTTTCTTAGTAATACAGAAAATGTAAATCACAGAGTTGTATTTGTTGTCACTAGTCAGTGGTTTTGTTTAGTCGTGTTTACATGTTAGGCTTTGTGGTTTGAGCACTGTGCAAGTCCTGGTACATCTCTATCAGGCGAGTGGCTTCTCTCTCGCCCGACAGCAAAGCACCATGGGTAGTGGAATAGTATTTCCTGTGGGTGGCTTCACCAGCAAACAGCACCTGGAGAGGCTGAGAAGAGTGGAGTGGAGAGAAGGGTAAAATTAAGTAGGCCTACCAGCACATTTCATATCGTCTCTGTCGGGTGAAAACCCTGTATGTCCAAAACCGTTCGTTTTGCATTCATCATTTTAAAAATGATTTAAACTAGTGAAAACAGCCGATCTACAAGCACACAACGCCTCGCGCCGCGAGGCGTTGTGTGCTTGCAGATCTGCTGTTTTCACTACTTTTGTGCGACCGCCTTGTACGATGAAGCAGGGCTGTACTTTACGAAAGAACGTACAAATTTGAAACTTGGAGATAAGAGGTTTCCGCTCGACAACGACGATATACAATTCACACAAGAACCTGTTCAGCATCACATTTCACATATGACAATAACACACCCAGGTCCCAGGCCAAGAGGGTTGGTGAAGGAGAGGAGTTGGCAGGTACAAATTATTGAATAATAAATAATAAAAAGTCCTCCCTGTCTCTAAGCCATACTATACTGTCCCCAGGGGGACTTTGAAAGGAAGAAAAGAAATACAGCCTGTGTTGAAATAGAGGAGCTAAAGTGAACATTTACAAAGGGTTTTTCAAAGATGTAAGAAAAGGTATAAAATAAATCTGAAAAGAAATTGCAAAAAGATCACAGCCTCTAGAGAGGTCAGCATTCACCACTTAAACCCCCCCCCCACCATGCCCCCATTACTATGAACCGTCCCCGCCATCACCACTCTCCCACCAATCTGGCTAGCCATCGTCAAATCAAAGAAAAGGGAAAACAGCGCCCTCTCTGTTTTGTTCCTTATCATAAAAGTCTGTTCTTGAGAGATTACTCTCCCACACACAGACACATGTAGACACACTGCAGCTTCATGTTTCAGAGTCTAGATTTCTGGACTGAAACCAGGTGCCATGACTCCATAACTCATGTGAGACGTGCTGTGCTAGGACCTATACTTTCGATATGAGGTGACACAGTAATGATGACACAACTACATTAACAAGGTCCTATGAGTTCACAGGGATATTGTAAACAACACAGTGGTAGTGTCCACCTCTTTATACCAGAGGTTTTCCACATCAAGGACCCCTAAATAACCATAGCCTTAGGCTGCCAGCCCCTGTGTACTCCCCAAATAACACCAAGGATCCCCAAATAACCAGACTTTACCCCCTAATTGCGAAATGGCTTTTAGAAAGTGTGTACTCTTCCTCTGTAAATGGTGAAAACGGACGTAAGTTTCTTCCTACTGTACATTACCTGCCCACTCATTGTACAGTAAATCACTCTGTTAAGAGCATTAGAAACATATGCTGCAAAACTGTGTTCTTCTAAACAAACTCACCGGAGCTTTGGTGCTCTTGGCATAAGGCAGTGGCATTGCCAGCCTCTCGAAGTCCCCCCCGCTGGAGCCCACCCTGGTGAAGGAATAAGAGCCTCGGATGTAGGGGTTACTGCCCCAAGATGAGCGCAGGATACGCCTTGGCTTTGGAATGTCGGGGTTCCCTGTGGATAGAGAGAAGAGGGCCGATAATGAAAATGTGAGTGAGAGTGCCACATGCGTTATATCAAGTAATGTACAACGGTGGATGTAAGGATGGTCTCTGTCTAGTGACTACTACTCTAGTGACTCCTACACGTGGGTCGGGGTGCCTGTTCAGCAGGAGGCGGAATTAGCCAGTAGCTATGCCCCTCCCCTAAAAGCTTTTGTCCAATGCTAGCTTAGCAACCGGCAGCTTGCCAAGGCAAACCTTGGCAAGCAGGAAGTTATTCAGTTTACAGTTTACAGTTTAGGCATTTAGCAGACGCTTTTAATCCAAAGCGACTTACAATAAGCAGATAACATCACAATAATAAACAAGATAATATGTCAGAACATCATCAACAATATAACAAATGCAAATGGATATCTATCTAGAAAAAACACAGTATAATCAAAGTTCTAAAAACCTAAAGACAAAAAACTAATGCTAACTAGCTTCATGTATGGTCACTGACTTTTCTGTAGTGCTAAGGGTTTAGGTGGAGTCTGAAAAGGTGAGTCTTCAGTCCACGGCGAAAGCTAGCGAGTGAGTCCGTTGTTCTAAGTGCGACAGGGAGTTTATTCCACAACTTGGGGGCCAGGAGGGCAAACTGTCTCGGACGAGTGGATTTTTGCCCTGGAGTTTTTAGCGAGGGTTCTGTCAGCATCCCTGTGTTGGCTGATCTAAGTGAACGGGTGGGGGTGTAGGGGTTATTCTAAGCTAGCATTGGACAAAAGCTTTTTGGGAGGGGCATAGCTACTGGCTAATTGGGAGGGATATGGCGTTCCTCTGCACACATTAGGCCCTCCCAGTGAAACTCCCTCTTGTCAGTTGAAAATAAGTGGCTTTCTCCCCAAACTAAACAGTAGCACTGTACAGTACACACATAGGGGGAATTGGCATAACAACACAATTCAGCAGAGACTTTAGTCATACATGGGTGTACTGAGCACGCCGATTATTCAATTGAGCATTTCGTTAGTTCAGGCAGGTCACATAGAAACCGTTAGTCCGTCCGAACTGCCATCCAGCTCTGGACACCTCGGGGTCATATGAGACACACACGGAAGTTTTGAGACCAAACGGTGGGACGCTGTCCGACTTATGCCAGGGACATGTTTTGTGTGACATAGACACATACACAGAGATTCCGTGAATTATGCAGTAGTACAGGGGTCTTCAACGTTTTCAGGCCAAGGATGCCTTACTTGAGAGAGAGATGAAGCAGGGACCCCCACAACTTATTCATAGTTTCCATATAGTTTAATTGTTTGACAGCACAATCATCAGTATATTCGTCAATTTGTGTTTTCAGATATTTAACCACTTGAACTGTCGTTACTTGATAAAGTTGATGTTCACTATGTACTTAGTCTGCTCTTTTCCCCTCTACACCAACACTCTTTGACAAAAATAGCCGATCTACAAGCTCACAACGCCTTGCAGTGCGAGGTCTTGTGAGCTTGTAGATCTGCTATTTTTGGCAAAAGTTCTCCGAATAAGGACACTAGGGTTCAAGTGGTTAATATTAAAACAATGATTTGGAGGACCCCCTACAGTAACTCTGAGGACCCCCTAGGGGTCCCGAACCCCCTGTTGAAGACGCCTGCAGTAGTAGAGATGAGCAATAGAGTGGTCTGACAGTGTAGTTGAAGTAAAGATGATCAGGGACAGTGGCTCTGAGTGTCAGTCAGTTCACTGGGACATCCAAGGCTGCTGCCATCTCTAATCAGCCCATACTGTAGGTCTCTAAGGACACACACTGCACAGTATACTGTATGTAATCAAAACACAGCTGACAGGATTAGTGGCCTAAATCTGGTGTGTGTGTGTGTGTGTGTGCGTGTGTGTGTGTGTGTGTGTGTGTGTGTGTGTGTGTGTGTGTGTGTGTGTGTGTGTGTGTGTGTGTGTGTGTGTGTGTGTGTGTGTGTGTTTGTTAGTACATGCATAATACTGAAGGCATTTTTTCTATATACATGTGGGTGTACATTTACAGTATGCATCAGTGAATCATACAGTGACAGTAACTGCATTGTTGACATATGCTAAACTTAGCACTTTAACATGTGACCCATTTATTAGATAATTGGCTCGGGCGGGCAGTTACTGTAGATCAAGTATTCTTCCCTACAAGGTCAAACAGGAGGCGACTCTGTAATAGTAAGACAATTAATTTAGCATTGTCAAAGGTTTAGTGCTATGTATAGGCTTCAGACTCTAAACCCTATACATAGCACTGCAGTTGTCCCTTTCATACCAGTGTTGAGAAGGGGTACTGTGTGTACATCTATAACTATACGACATCTTGCAGTTGTTATAAGAGTTAATGTTTCAATCTATAATCCTCTTCAGGAGGACGATGTGTTCTGTATACATGTACAAATCGGAAGTTTCCAGTGTTGCAATCCTGTTGGGAGTTAATATTAACTATCTACCTCTAAGCCCATATGAGAACTTCTAGAGCTGCTCATGTGTAGCTGATGTACAAAGTTACACAGTACACAAGGTGCAGTTGCCATTATTGGTAGACATTTCCCTCCTTCTAAAACAGGGGTCTTCAACGTTTTCAGGCCAAGGACCCCTTAGTTGAGAGAGAGATGAAGCAGGGACCCCCGCAACCTTTTCATAGATTCCATAGTTTCATTGTTTGACAGCACAATCATCAGTGTATTTTGGATTCATGTCAATTTGTGTTTTCAGATTTTATCCACTTGAACCGTCAATACTTAATAAACTTGACCTTTCACTCACTGTACTTAGTCTGCTCTTTTTCCCCTCTACACCAAAGCTCTTTGCCGGCTTGTAGATCTGCTATTTTAGCTAAAGTTCTCAGAATATGGACACTATGGTTCAAGTGTTTGATATAAAAAAGGAGAAAAAAAGCCTCTATCACACAAAGATTTGGAGGACCCCCTGTAGTAACTCTGAGGACCCCCTAGGGGTCCCGGACCCCCTGTTGAAGACCCCTGTTCTAAAACGATACTTGCCTCACTACTCACTACTACTAGTACTAGAGAAATAGTACAGTAGTAATAGTCATGGAAGTAAAATAGAAATAAAAGTCACAGTGAGACGTGCTGGGTAAAGCGAGAACAAACAATATAGTATATTGACAAGACGTCATTTGGAAAATACATAATTGCAACATGTCACACAACACTTTTAGAGGCAAGAATTAGGCTTTAGCCACACTGACTCAGCTGGTAGAGTCAATGTGGAGATTGAGGTCCTGTTACACTTTGGAGTAGGAATAGGAAACATGAGCAAAGGGGGGGGGGGGGGGGGGGGGGGGGGATCAAGCCGATGACATCCTAGCCAGGAATCACTCTCTCTAACTTCTAGGCAAACTTTAGCATACAGTAGTTTTTAATTTTAGACCAAAGTGGTTACTGACCCAGGGGTAGTTATGAGTCATTCCAGTGTTCAACAGATAGCCTACACAATCTCTGACTCATTGATTCAATCTCTTTACTGGGAAATAGCCACACCTCAAAGCAATAGGCTGATGATGTCATTTCCTGTATGTACGACACAAGGACTGAATGTGGAATCGCAATCTCTATTGAGTCACTGCACTCTGATTGGCTGTGCGGTGATGCACTGGAGTATGTAACATACCAAGGCTTAGTGTTAGTTTACTGATTCATGGAAGCGAACTGTGAGTGAAACCCACTGTTAAGCAACAACAATACCCTTTTCATTGAAGCTGTGTGTTTGTGTACATGTTTGTGCGTGCATGCGTGTGTATGTGTATTCCCCTCTGTGCATCTTAGTCAACCAAGAACAGGGTGAATGGTCACATAAATAGATAAGATATGATATAATTAATGTCCCTGTAGGGAACAACACATAGCTTTCAAATAGATTACCGGTAAGTGCTACAAAGTAA
Source organism: Nannobrachium achirus (assembly GCF_963921795.1). Taxonomy (NCBI): domain Eukaryota; kingdom Metazoa; phylum Chordata; class Actinopteri; order Myctophiformes; family Myctophidae; genus Nannobrachium; species Nannobrachium achirus. Next base: position 54,494,175 of record NC_137812.1, read on the forward strand.
GTAAGATACAAGCTAAACATCAAACCTATCATCCTTCTAAACAACATCGTACTAGATCCTGTTGTACTGTAAAGTGCGGACAGGAGCTTCTTTATGGCCTGTTTACCTGTGAATCGCCTGAGTAGCTCGGTGCAGACCTCAGCTACGGTCTCATCATCACAGCGCTCCATCAGTAGAGCCTCCTGGCCACAGATCCAGCCACTCAACATGTGTCCATAGCGCTCCGGAGGGTACAGCACATCAAAACTGCAGATCTTCTTGTACCTGATGGCAATAAAGAAGTATTATATTAACCACGTGCACGCACGCACACCACTAACACAGCATTATGTTGTTGAGTCAAACAACTTTGACTCAAAGTTGAAGATGACTGACACACACACACACACACACACACACACACACACACACACACACACACACACACACACACACACACACACACACACACACACACACACACACACACACACAGGCTACCTACACATTTTTCAAGGGGGAAGATGAGTGGGGGAATTTGCTGCAGATGTGATCAAATTCATGGATGAGGAGATGCTGGAGGTAATCCGGGCACAGAGGAACCAAAACACAGAGCAGAAAACAGTAATCTTCGATGGTTCACATTAGGCACACCAACAGCAACTTCTACGTTCCGAGGCAACTCTCCCTACACTGCTGGAACAATCCAGTGGGATTACACAATTTTTCTACTGGGCCGTTTAATCTCTGACAGTATTGTTGATATATTAACTTTGCCCCTGAGTTTCTGATAATTTGTTCTCTTCCACCTTTCTACCTGTCTACTGTGGGTGCATCTCTCCACTCCGACATGTCTCCTTTCCGACATGTCTCCATTCCGACACTAACCCTATCTCTACCCCTACCCTAAACCTTAGGCCCATGGGGAGTGTCGCCACTCCGACAATAAGAAGTCCATTTCGGAGTGGCGACATGTCGGAATGGAGGGAGCCTCCCGTCTACTGTATAGTATAGCCATTGTTGCCATAACAACCCAAGTCCTCTTTTTGTTGTTAACTTAAGAGTTATCATATTTCTCATCTTACCACAGCTCTCCTGGGTACACTGGCTGCTCCAGCGTAGCCTCGTCTTCCCAGACAAACTGGATGCTGTTGCACTCGGGGCTCCAGAAGGGCTCAGCAAACTCCAGGAAGATCTTGTCTGTGGTGCTGATGCCCAGTTTCTCAATGGCCAGAACCTTGAAATGAATATTAAGCATCAAGTTTATTGGGTTTATTAGGATCTGCATTAGTCTAGTGCATAACAACAGCACATCTTCTTGGAGTCCACATATAACATCAAGTGTAAGTAAGTAAGTAGGTAGGTAGGTAGGTAGGTAGGTAGGTAGGTAGGTAGGTAGGTAGGTAGGTGGGCAGGCACTAGGTAAGTTTGTAGTAATCCACATATTAATATTTCAAAACATTATTGAAAGAAAATAATGGTATTCTTTCTTTAAAACCTTGGACATTTTCATTATTATACTAATAAATAGGTTATATTTAAATAAATGTTAGTTCCACTGATCCAAGCCAGAACACAATCGATTGATTGATTGATCGATCGATCATAAAAATAAAATAAAAACACGCTCTGAAAATGCACACTTTAGATATTTTCAAGTGGGCCCTAATCCGGAAAAGGATGACAACCATTGTCTTAACTTCTACGCTGCACTGCTGCACTATCTAGAAATGCTGACATGTTGCTCACTGAGAGTCACCTTGTCCTCGGGCAGCATGGGCGAGAACAGGGACTCATGGCTCCTCTTCAGCACGCCCAGAGACGCTGTGATGATCACATGGTCGGCCGCGATCCACTCCTCGTCCTCGCACTCCACGTGTATGGGGTGGCAGCCCTCAATCAAGTGGTCATATTGGCTGCGAGGTTGGCCCCTGCTGCCGCGGCGGCGGTCCTCGTTGTGGTTGTCGCCGCAGTAGCCGAGGCCGTTGCCCCCGGCCATCCCCTCCCCCTCCTGCTGGCTGGTGGAGTAGTTCCAGTGGATGCATCGGACGGGTTTCCCCAGGCAGACGGTGTGGGAGGGGATGTCCTGTGCCAGGACCTCCACCACCTTCATGAAGCCCTCTGGGATGACGTAGTGGGCTCCTGGGATCTCCGTCCACTCTCCGAACTCACTGAGAGACACCTCGTCCATGCTGGGGGAGCTGCTCTCACAGCTCTCCACCTGGGGAGGAACCACACGCAGGGAGGAAGGAAGACGTTGAAAAGAACAATAAAGCACTAGCAGGCACATCCACTCACTAAAAGCCAGGTGTCTGGTCGAGGCCAGAATCTGCAAGAAAGAGAAGGTCTGCACACTGGATAATCCTCCAAAAGGTTTTAAATTTTATTTTGGTTCCTTTACAATGTGGACGTGACGTTTCGAGCCTCGCGGCTCTTCATCAGACGAAGATGCAGAAGGAAGACGTTCCCAGAGATATTAGTGATTTTACCTACAATACTTAGAATGAAACAAAACAAACAGGAACACATGCCTTAAGACTCATTAAATGAACAATTAAAAGCACAGATAATGAAAAGATCAAGATCCTGCTATTTCCCAGTAAGGACTGAGTAGTATAAACTGAACAAATACATGTATACTGTACAGGTAGTCAGGTACATCTGTAG